>NW_009648712.1:2414621-2436318 GCF_000708025.1 Charadrius vociferus | reverse complement strand
CCTACCCCAAGGCACTGAACACTGACAAAAAGGAAGTTGCTCCCCAGGGATATACGATTTTTTTCAGCCATTTCTATGGAGTTTGGACCTGCAAGATGCAGTCACACTCAGCTCCTGTGAGCATGGGGAGGAACCGAGGGCTGGTGACCACAGAAGTCACCAGTGTGCTAGGGGCTGTGCGTTGGTCTCACAGGGGGTCTCAACCCCTGTGCTGCCCTCACCTCACATTTATGTTTAAACGATGTTTGAGAAAGGTGTCCCACCCTCGCCGCTGCGCAAATAGCAATTGCCTTTCTAATCTGAGGGCAGTGATTCATACTTCTGCACGGTAATCCCAGGGTTTACCACTCGGTTTAAAAATAGCCTTGCTGCCACACCTGCAGACACTTACCTAGAAGTGAAGGCAGTCAGATAACTTCCTTGTTGTCTCTCCTGGAAATGAGCAATATTTGCAATTGGAATTAGAAATGTATTTTTATTGCTCACAGCCATTGGGCAAAACCAGTCAGAAACAGCTGCTTAACAAAATAAGAACACAATCTTTTGAAAAAGAGCATTAGGCTGGCCCCTTTTGTGGGACATCGCCCAGCTGCATCTGCAAAGTGGTATCTGGCTGGCGGTTTCACTGGCAGGTGGCCAAATTTTGAGGGATTTTGAGCATGCGTTTAGGTCATCCTCCCAAAGCCATCAAGAGATGTTTTAATCTTAAATTGACTCACTTGAGGGGTAGAGGAGGAGACGAGAGAACAGCCTGACTAAACAGTATTTCTTGCAGAAATATTTTATAGCCTTAAAACAGTTTTCTCATTACAGCATCAATCCAAATCAAGTACAAAAAAACTAAAAATTTTTTAAATGGTTGGATGACAGGGAAACCAAGATTCTTCGTCTTGATTGACGCTATAATAAAGAGCTCTTTTATTACTACACAACCTTGTTTACTTTCTAAATGTAAGTGTTCTTGCTATACCTGTCTCTGGAGGAAGCCTGCAAAGGACCTGATACCATCACCCTATTTCATGTACTCACATAGCAACCAGAGAAAACAGCCCCCCAGAGTGCCCAGGGGTATGCATTTGTAGTGCCAGCAGACACCTCTCTTGTTTACCAGGGCAGTAGTCTTGAAATCAAGGTCAAACATTTTAAATTCAGTCCCTGGGGCACTATATTCAGCTCATGCTTCACTAGGCCTGTGCTGAGTTTTGCATGAAGAGGAGTAGCTAAGCAGTATCTCTTTGCAGACAACAGCATTCTGTCCCAACGTAGTGATACGCCAACAAGGTCAACAACAGGCTTCTGCTAAAATGCCCTGTATTTTGTGATAAGCATATGCATAAATTGGTTAGAAGATGTGTACTTGTACATCTGAGATGCAGCGAGGGGGTTCATTCATGTCTCTATTTAAACTAAGAGAGTTTTACCTCTTGGGAAAACTTGCCCTAGCATGCTCTGTGCTGAGCTCGGTGGATATAGGATGGGTAAACACCTTTCTCACCCTCAGTGCAGATTTCCATGTCCAGTTGGTTAGATGAATTCAAATGATGTTTGAAAATTTTTCATCAAAAATAATTTAATGAAATATGACTTCAAAATTTTTTTCCTATGGAAAAGCTTCTGTAAAGCCAAACACTGAAGAACATCTGCACAGGAGAGACATGCTGAGGAAAAAGAAAATCTCATATTTGTTCCTTTCTTTCAAAAGTTTTTTGCAGGAAAATGCTGGTTTCTGATGGGACTATGAGATACTCTGTCTTGCATGTGCTGCTTCACATGATTATATTACAGGTCGAGTCTTTTCTGCAAGATGTGCAAAGGCAGTGCCACGGTAGTTGCTGGGGTGGCACAGTACTTACTCCTTCAGCCTAAAGGGCAGACTTCAATGCTGGAGCCTTCAGTTCTGCAAAGTACTTGAACATGTTTTCACCTTGTGTGTCTATGTAGCAGAACACTTCTGCATGAACATATAAAAGCTAAATGAACCTAAATAAATATATTTTGCTATATAGGAATAGATTTCTTGTTATGTGGTTCAATGCTTTGATGAACTAGACTCTTGGGATTCAAGACCTGAGATTTAATGCTCAGTTTGGTATATGATGGGAGCCAGTACTTGTGCATGCTGGATGAAAAATGTGTTAGCATAGTTTGTTATGAACTAGACTTTGGATTTTGGTAATTATTTCTTGAGCTTGGCTATATATATGCTTTTACACTGCATAATGGCTTCGGAAGAACTTGATTCAGTTTGGTTTTGTATGGAAAAAACGGCATCATTTCAGCACTGGTTAAGCTGGATGTATTTGTTCTTAGGATGGAGCTTCTGCAATTTTCCTGGCAGCACAAGGAGGCTATCTGGATGTCATCCGACTGCTGCTTTCTTCAGGAGCAAAGGTTAACCAGCCACGGCAGGTGAGCTCAGCACTTCAGGGAAGAGCTGGGGGGGTCTAATTACTAAATTTTACAGTTATGAAAAAATAACACTGGATTAGAGAGATTTCCTAGGTGTTAAACTAACTGAGGGATACGTAAGCATACGCGAGGTACACAGACATATATAAAAGCTCTCTTGGTTTCCTAAAAAGGATTTCTTAATTGCATAGCTGTTTCTTGACTCTAAAATCAGTGCTTAAACAGCACATTTAGATGCTGCGTTGAGTAGCCAGGTGTGGGAGTTGCAAAGCTAGCTTTCCTCCCGGCACTTAGAAATGTCTGGGTAGAGATAGGGCTTCCCAGGAATCTTTGCCTGCTTCGAGAGAGCCTCCCCTGTGGTCTGCTGAAGGCCTGCAGGCAAGGTAGCTGTCCTGGGTCTTCACTGCACATTTTAAATTGATGGGCTAAGGTCCTGTCCTTGCAATCAGTCATGTATGGCTGCCAGGTGGCTGTGATTACTGACTGCAGCAAGTAAAAAGTCAGCACACAGGAGCAAATGAATGTGAAAACTCTCATAACGGCAGACAACGTGGCATGTGACAGGCTTTGCCAGGTATTTTGTGTATTTCCTTTCATCTACACCAAAAAACCTGCCAAATCATAGCCTGGCAGCAGAGATTGATCTATATGACTTCTGCTGCATCTGTAGGTCTGCATAGCCTCCCTGCTACTCCTGTAGTGTAAGGAAACTGGATTAGCATTTTATGTGCTGAAACTAAAGTAATTTTCCTGCCGCCTCTTCCCCCACCTCTCCAGCACCAGAGCTGTGCTGGCAGCTACTCCCTGGACTGATGCTTTAGTTGCTCCTAGGCTACCTCCACACCATCTCCCAAGATCAAGATTAAGAAATGTTGTTGAAAGCTGTTAATTAATGCGTCTAAAAGATCAGTGTAGAAGGATAGACCAAAGTACTCATTAGTGCCTTTTGAGTGGGACAAAATAAAGTTGGGGAGCCTCAGATTTAGCTCTACCTTGTTGTCATAAAAACTGTGTTCTGCTAACCATAATTATAATGTGTCGGCTAATTCTTTCTGACAATATTTTTTTAGCTTTCTAATCCAATTTCTACAACACAATGTTTCACGAGGCGTTTTTAAATCTTAGTTGAGGCAAAGACTTGACTCTGTGTGAATGTTCCTCCTGGCTCTGTTTCATCTCCGGCAGGATGGGCTTACTTTGCTTCAGGGTACGTCCGATCCCTGCTAAGATTATGCCTGGATAAGTCCGTGGCATTTGTATTTGGGCCCACTGTAATCTGAAACATTTCTTTAACAAATGGAACATTTTTACTGTTTAATTAGTAAAGTAATGGTTGGATGGACTTAGTCTCTTTCTTGCTAACAAACAGATTTGTACTTTGTTCGAAGGTGGCATGTTGGTCAGGAGGAATGTAGCTCTAGATGAGGCAGTTTCGATGTCTGATGACTCTTACTGTCACTTACAAACTACATTGCGCTCACTGCTGTAGGAATCTTTTCTAAGCAGTATAACATCGAATGCAGAGTGCCAGGTGTCAGTTCATGCTTCTTCCTCATGGTGTCCAGGTTTTCCTCTCTACCTTGTGAATTTGGGGGCTTAATTCATGCACCTGAGCATGTGCATTGCCTTGTATGCCTCCTCCTGCTGCTGTAGTGGGTGTCAGTTCCCCTTTGGTCTAGTGTCCCATCTCCCAGTCCCACAGGGATGCTCCTGACACCATAGAGCATCTCGGACGGCGCTGGCTGTCTGTGTGCAGGCCCTCCAGCTTAGCTCTCACAAGACCGAATAGTGAAGATTCCTGGCGAGTTTCTTCCCTGGCAATGACATTTCCCTTGGATTTTAGCCGCCTTCTCTTCTTTCTGACATTTTGGAGCTGGGCAGGAATTCTTTTGTCATCTTTTAGTCTAGACAGAGCTGGGGGCACTGTCTGAACCCTGGTGTGGGAGATGTCTCTTTGCTTCTCCAACTCAGAAACAAAGAGAGAAGATTATTTGCCAATGGATTTTACACTCTGTTTTGGCAGCCTGTGTCCCAGCAGGCTTTAGTCTGACTGGCTAAGCAGATTCAAATTACTCTGAAAATTAATGTTGTTTTCTTAACACATGATAGGCAATTACACATACATGTAAGCCAGTAAACCTATATAGAGTGTAGACTTCAGACAAGCAAGCAACTTGTTATTACCAAGAATTCAGCTGGTGTAGTGGTGCAAGTGGACTGATGGGCAGAACAGTGGAGGAGATGACGCCGAGTAGCCTGAGAGTGGGGGCTCTCTGTCCCTGGAAGTCCTTACTGGGAATTTGAGGGGTATTTCACCTCCCACCCTAACCTGGCCCTTTCTAAAACTCCAAGCCACAAGCAAATGTCGAGGTTCAAAGCGGCAAAGCAAAAGTCATTAGTTAATGGGTAAGAGAAAGAGCATCAGAAATTTTGGTCAGAGTATGTTTGAAACTGCTGGCTGTGGCCTAAAACGAGATGTAGTCCTTATATACTAGCTTGTAATCAAATAAAAAATTAGCAGAGCTTAAAAACATATGGCATATTTAACATTGTTCTAGGAACATAATGGTCTGCAGGCTGCTGGGTGGGCAGAGGGACAGGGAAAGTAGTTTTTGAACTGCATCTTTCCCTGTTCTCCCTTTCTTCCTGACTCGTCTCCAAGCCTTAATATCTTTTTATACAGGAATTCTTATGTGGCCTCTTAGTACAATGTAATATCTCTTTTGCACCATACACCAACATGAAAATGGACAGAAATCTCATCTACTCCATATAAATATTGTATGTGTATGCATAAACCTGCATGTTAGATGCTGTTTGCTTAAGAGAGAGAGGCTGACAATAGTCAATGTGAGCCCACCATCAACTTCTTCATCTTTCTTCTCTTCAGGCTAAGTCCTCCAAGTCAGTCACTCTTTCTCACAATGTATTTTTGCCTCTAGCCTATAACTGAGATACTGAGTCTAACAGCAATATTATTAAGGACAGTTAATGGTAAGAGTGATGTTACCTAACAGTTGTATTTCCTTCTGCTCCTTCGCATTTATACCTGAAAATAAGAGTTGTTCTTACAAACTTCACTGTGAGCAAAAGAAAGCTGCTGTGTTCCCAGTGCTGTGCTTGTCCTTGCATTTCTTGTGTAAATAGAAGTGTGGATTTGCATAGCATTGGTTCTTCATGCAGATTAAATTGCATAGGCTGCTCTCAGATATTTTCCAAGTTTTACAGGCTTTTTCAGTGCCCCTATTGCTATTTTCTAGAGCCCTCTGGTGGGAGGAGATTAGAAAAAATATGAAGTGTCAGCTTACTGCTAGGGAAAACACTAGAAATTGGAGAGGGACAGTTTTTGCCATTACGCTAACATTATATATGCTGTATAGAAGAGAGCCTTTGTTATTTTGGAATCACAAAGAACACTCATTGTATTAACAGGATATATACTAGAATGAGGTCAGTCACTAATTTCAATTAGTTAATTTATGGAGAAATGATACAAAAGTGGGTAAAGATCCTGTTCCTCACCATTTGAGAAGACGGAAGATGTCAGGATGTGTGTTTGTTCTTCCTCAGAATCAGAAAAGGGGAAGCCCAGAATATTACATCAAAGGAAGAAATAACTTTTCTATTTCTTCCAATGGATTAAGTCACTAGCCCATAGAAAGCAGAGAACTGGTTCAACAATAGTTTTTTTTGGATTGCATGAGAAAGTCATATGAATCTTCTCAGTTGGCACTGAGGAGAGGGATTGCTTCTTTGATCAAGGTGGAAACATCGTATTTAAAGTAAAAAGTTTTCTTCTGGAACTTCTCATTAAGGCTCTTTTGGAAGCCCCAGTATATTTTGCCTTCCTTTTTCCTGCCAAATCTTCAGGCTGCTGAGGGTGGAAAGGGGAACTGGCAAGCACTGAAGGCAGCAGCAGGCACCCTGCTGTGGAAGGGCTCACTTTTATCTTAAAGTCCATAGAGGCAAAGCCTTTTATGAAAGGCCCACGAGAATCAGTTTGGCACCACATAACTGCTGGAGTCCTCCTGTAGTCTCGAGAATCAGGCCATTTAGAAGCAAAAGGAGGAAAAGACACAAAACTACTTTTTAATTGCAGTGAGAAATACTTTATGTGCTTCAACTCACCTTTGCCTTTGGGATGGAAATCCATCACAAAGTTTAGATTATATTGAATGTGCATTTTGTTTTCTGAGGTTTTCTGCTCAAACAATGATTGGACAGGACAATTTTTCCGAATCAGATTGTTTCACGCTGGATTCCTTGATAATTGCCTTGTTTTCTAGCTGAATTCTTGAAGATAAGATTTGTGAAATACTTACCATCACTGTAAGGCAAGATGTTTTTACCAGATTCCCTGAGGGTGGATAATGTAACTTAACATTGAAAGCTGGCGATCATCTTGCATTGCTCCTTAGCTTCTCTAAACAAATTCCACTCCACATGTACAGAGACCCAGCTGCGGAATCTGTCCATGCGTGCTGAGATTTACCTGTATCTTCTGTCACATCTAGCCACCTACAGTTCAAAGTACACGGGATACCTTTGGCCTTTACATTTCAAACTTCCCTATGTATTTTAGACACGACTGGTAAGCCAGAGAGGGCTTTAACTGTTCTCACAGCAAAGCACATTTCAGGCCAACGATGCAAGAGAAAGCAGCTAAGGGTGGCTCTGCTCCACAACTGGAACACTTCAGGCTTGATACACCAAGCTCCCATGTGCATTTGGAAGTGACTCTGCATATGTCTATCTGTGATGCAAGACTTGAACAAGAAATTGAAGTATGTCCATTCCAGTAGGCAGACTTGGGTGGTAAAATACCAGGGAGCACAGAATCTGGAAGTGAAACCTTTAGCAGTCTTATTTTGTTTGCAGGATGGGACAGCTCCCTTGTGGATTGCATCACAGATGGGTCACAGCGAAGTGGTGCGAGTAATGCTGCTGCGGGGAGCCGAGCGAGATGCCGCACGGGACGTAAGTAGCACTTCTTCCTGTGCTCTGTCTGTAGCTTAACACCTCCTAGGGTTTTTTTGAGGCTGCAAGGCTGCCTGAATGGAGGCCCAGTGTCCCAAGATTCCAGGCTGTAAAGCCCCACTGTGGACTCCCATTTTCCCATTGTGTCTGGGACAGCCTTCTGGGGGGACCTTCTGGAATAAGGGAATGGAAATGTCCATATAAATGAGAGACAAAGATGATAAATGGTGTCACGGGTTTGCTTTACCCTGAAGTTTTCACCTGCCAAAGGAAAAATCCTTCAGATGCCCTAAAACCGGCAGCGTATGTGGAGGTGTCTCCTCAAAGACGATGTGCAGAGAAGACCCTCCTCTCAGAGGTGTGGGGGAGAGCTGGTGTTTCCCTCCAGCTGAGGGGAACGCAGGTAAAGCAGTGGTAACAACTGAACTGACCTTCCTCTCTGTTTCAAAGGACGGTACAACTGCTTTACTGAAGGCTGCCATTAAAGGGTACAACAATGTGATAGAAGAGCTGCTGAAATTCTCTCCCACGCTGGGCCTGCTGAAGGTTAGTAGTGAAACACACAATTTTTAGGCAGAAACTCAAGAAAGCAAAGGGTCTGATGAAAGATCTGACGTTTATGACTATGCCAGTGGAAGTCAATAACAAGCTTGAGCCCAAAAAAGTAAAGAGAAAAATGAAATTATCTTATTTAGCCTTTAATGCCACACAAAAATTAGTCTTCTCAAATGAAACTGTGAATTTTATTTTTGGAATGAGGAAGCAGATTGTGTCATAGAAGGAATTCTCCTGCTTTTTGTCATCTGATTTTATTGCTACAGTAAGCGGATTGCTCTCGATGGTGCCATTTTTAGGATTATACCATGCCCTCTATAGCATTTAGTCAGCAAAATGGTATGCTAAGAGATCTGTTGCGAGCAGATTCTCTACTTGATTTTGTTTTCCTCTTAATTCAGAAAGTGATTTGAAAAATAACAGATACTTGGAAGATGCTTTTCAATAGCTGATTTAATTTTACATGCCTATAAATCATATACTTTGATAGCCTCTGTGCATGCAACTAACTGGCCATTTTGATGTACTTGAAAATCCAGGTGGCATTAACTTAGTTGTTAATTACAAGTATGAAATAGCTTCCACACTTATATGAACTGTCAGTTTGCAGCCACAAACAAAAGGCCAGCCATAAAAAAATCACCACTCAGCTGTCTGACATTGAGATCATTAATCATCAGAGAAAGAAGATAAAATGCACAGATGGTTTCCATTACTGCTTATGATTCTATTTCACTTGCTAATGGCTGATTTTGCCAGGCAGAAGCATGTGCTGTGTTCATTCCACCTCTAATCTATTGACAAGGCTAATTTTTAAAAGGAAATATTGTTGTGGTAAAGTGAACTTGACTCTCATTTTTATTAAAGCATTTAAAATCACCTCCTTCATAGCCCACTAGCCTGCCAGCACCCTGTCTAAATCAAACCCTATACCTTTGATAACCCAACCTCTTCCGTGTTATTTCTTTCTTGTTCGTAGGCTTGTTCTTTGCAAACATTTGAGTTTCATTGCCTTTTGA
Source organism: Charadrius vociferus (assembly GCF_000708025.1). NCBI lineage: Eukaryota > Metazoa > Chordata > Aves > Charadriiformes > Charadriidae > Charadrius > Charadrius vociferus. Next base: position 2,427,358 of record NW_009648712.1, on the reverse strand, counting down.
TTTCTTCCCATGCACAGTACAAACATCTCCATTCGTATTTTCTAGAATGGAACCTCTGCTCTCCACGCGGCCGTCCTGAGCGGCAACGTAAGGACAGTAGCGCTGCTCCTTGAAGCAGGAGCAGACCCGTGCCTGAGGAACAAGGTACGTCCTGGCATGCCGTGCCGGATGAGGGGCAGGTAGGGAGCACCAAGTGGTGGAGACGTGCGTGCCACATGTGTCGTGGCAGTCCATGTTTCTGCGTTGGTCCATGGTTGCCACTTGATCCTCTCCAGAAGCACCACTGTTCAGTCCATTCGTTTCTGTATACAAGCATCTATAAGGGTGTTAGGCAGTACCACTGGTGGTGCTGGTAGTTGTGAAGTTACATCAATCTGAGACTAACCAAACCATGCACTCACTTAAGCACCACAGGTTAAATTATTAACTATAGCTAGTCATGGGCTAGCTAGGTTGCATTTTAGGGAAATAGTAGTCCATTACTCGTTTTGATAAGTCATAAGTTATATTTATGTCTCAGGTGAGAAATATGCAAGGAAGATATTTCAGCAGCAAGAGAAATACATATCTGGTGCCTTTGAGGATTCACCACATTGCTAATGCCAAAAAATATCTCAAATTACATGTGTCTTTCCCGTATCTTACAATAATATGTTAGTTTATTGAAATAGTTTCGTATTAATTTTATGGCAGCAGGTTTTCTGCCGAAAACTTGTTTTGTTTTCATTCTCTAAAGTGTTTTAACATTACATATTTGATAATTTCCATGGAAGTGTCTTCCTCAGAGTTGTGTTTATGAACTGTTTCCCACTAGTATTTGATACCAAGCTGGGTTTGTTAAGCTATGAATGAGTGGTCTTGTATTTACTTCTGGTTTATGATTAGGTGGATGAAATTTTGTAACACAAGTAATCCAGCATATACCTTCTAAATGTTTTGGTCATTTACTGTAAAATCTGTGCCTGTTATTTCTGTATCATTCCACTTGATGGCAGCAGAGTTAATGCTCATACTGTAGTTTGTGTGGCGTTTTGTTTTGCTACTTTCATCTAAACAATATGCAAGATTTTTCTGCTACTGATGGTGATTTGCAGCAGAAGAGTGTGCAGTATAAGAAAGTTTGTGGCTGTAACCTCTCCTACTGATTTTTTTTTTAAACAATATGTGATTTGGCACAACAGAGTACATTTACAGGACAGAATTACTGATTTTCACAAGTAGCTTCATTATAAATACTTTATGTTACCAAAATTCATAGAATCATAGAATATTTTGGGTTGGAAGGGACCTTTACAGGTCATCTAGTCCAACCCCCCTGCAATGAGCAGGGACATCTTCAACTAGATCAGGTTGCTCAGAGCTTCGTCCAACCTGACCTTGAATGTTTCCAGGCATGGGGCATCTACCACCTCCCTGGGCAACCTGTGCCAGTGTTTCACCACCCTCATTGTAAAAAATTACTTCCTTATATCTAGTCTAAATCTTCTCTCTTTGAGTTTAAAGCCATAACCCTTTCTCCTGTCGCAACAGGCCCTACTATTGTATTCAATAAATGCAGAATACCAAATGCTGATGTTCTATTACCAATCCTACAGAATAGCATTGACTATTTCATAGCAATGAAAGTCTTTCCTTGGATTTTTATGGACTTTGGTACTTAAAGACCTGCCTCATGTCCTCCAGAAAATCAGCAGCTATGTTCTCTTTTAATTTTATGGTAGTAGCATAGGGAGCCCAAGGGATACCGTTTAGCTTGGATAGTCAGCACAAAATGACCTGACCACTCAAATCCCATGCTAGGATTATTTGGAAGACTTAAGTGAGATTTGCACACTGTGTGGAAAGGTGACTTCTTAAGATATCTTCAACAGTGGTGGAGACAACACTGGAATAACCACATCATTATAATGCTCAGTAGCATCTTCTTTAGATGATTTAAACCATGGCTTGGAAATACTCTTTTATTTTTGCTAACCTGAAGGTTTTTTATTCCAGGCAAACGAACTGCCAGCAGAACTAACAAAAAATGAACGCATCCTCCGACTCCTCCGTACGAAGGAAAAGCAACGGAAAAGCTAATGCAGCCCTGTAGCAAATGCGGTTTGATAGAGGTGTGCCCTGACCACAGTAGCATGACAGTAAACCTAGGTTGCCCGAGAAGGGCTTGTTGGAACAGTCTGCAGAACTGATTAGCCTCTCCAGTACACGCTCCCTGAATGCACGAGGCCCTTGCCAAGGGGTTGCCACAGGCTAGGGCCTCCACCTGGCATCGCTGAACGCAGAAGGACTGTGACGAGAGCAGGGTTTGGCCTGGGAGCTGCATTTGCACTGCAGCCCTGCCTGTACTCCAGGATCCCACCGGTCCCAGCACCGATGTTTGCTCCTCTGCGCCTGCAGTGTATGCATCCCCGCACGCACGAGTGCTCCCGCCGTTTCAGACACGTGTCCCCGTACTGGCATGGCCACACACCTCTAACAGGTGCCTCAGGGCACCCATGTGGGTCAGGAGCAGTCAGCCCTTGTGCCAAAGGATGCCCAGATCCCACAGCTGTTTGGATGCAGTTGGTCCTGGAGCAGCCCCATGGTGCTGCTGGCCTCCCTTCACTGGAAGAGCTAGCTCAGACCATTCCTCTCTACCTCCAAGTGCCGCGTGGGGCTAGAGGTGAAATCCCACCTGCGACATCCCAACAGGAAATATCTCCTGCCAGCCCAGGGCTTTGGTAACATTTTGGCTACTACATGAAGCTCCATAAAAATGATCCAGAGCATTAAAAATTATGCCAAAAGCTACTGACCAAACAATAAGCAAGGAGATGTCCTCCTCAGTTGTAGCATCTTCGTCTGTCAATCTGTCCAGCAACAGAAACACAGCGGAGCAGTTGGTAGCATTTTGCAGTGCATACACAGCGCTATGGGGATCCATCCCCAACCCTACAGTCTACATACCTGCATTTTTGTGGGTAGGGGAGGACCGGTTACTGAGCAAACCAACCAGGGCATATCATTCACTGGCGCAAGTACATCAGAAATTTAGCTGTTGGGCGCAACAGCGCAGATGCTGTACAAGTGGTATACGTATGTTCTGCACAGGCATATATGTGACACTATGGTTTAGTACCCACAGCTACTATGCAATGCACCTCTCCCCCGGGTCCGTGACGCAAGTTAAGGGAGAAGTGCACAGTGTCCAGGTGTTTCAACAGCTGGTGAGAGGGTTACACGTAGCCACACTCAGACAGGCACACTAATTAATGCAGGCATGGAAAATGAATGCTCAACAGCAATGTTTGGCCTTTGTTGTAGTTGAGATGCTTAGACACGCTACTAGTGCCTGCGCAGGGAAGGCAGTGCAAATTGTAGATGGTTTGTGAAGAGCTATGTTTTAACCATGTTGCTGGAAGATGCCCCATTAAAACCCAGTCATTTTTGCTGTATAAACAGTATATACTAAGTCCTGTTAGCCACAAAAACATTAGAGATCATTTTATAGTGAGTTGAGCTGTAGCATTAGTTCAGTGTATAAATCCAGGCATGTCACCTGCCTTCAAACCTTGTCAAATTACTGAAAAATTGCGTAAAAAGTTGAGGACAGAGAAGATTGTAATGAAACAAAATGTTGCACACTTAAAAAACGTCTGCTTAGGATTCAACTGAATTGTTGCACTTTTGCTTCAGTGAGGTAAAATCTTTTAGTGAGCTAGCACAAATGAATGTAGTTTACTTAGTGCAAATTAGCCATATATATTACCAAATCATGAAGTTATTCTTTTTATGAATAAGTTAGGTAAGAAGTCAGGGTTCTGGTGAAGAGAACAGAAGTAGGCATACCTTTGCTTGTGAGCTGGAATTGCTTTTCAATTTCTATTCAGTATTAGAAAGGAAAGCTTTAAGTTTCCCAACAATATAAGACGACACCAGAAAAATCTATTTGTTTAGGTAATTCCTGCTGCTCTGTTTTTAAATTAAAATAATGTTGTGCCTAACAGAAACTTGCAGACAAACTGGTACAGAACCAAAGAATTATGCAAGATGCTTAGAAGATGATTGTATCCAGGGTTAAGTTCTGCAAAAGACTGAAAAATACTGAACATGCAGAAATCTCAAGAGCCTTATTGGGAACTTAAGTTGCACAGCATGTCATGGGACTGGACTCTAACTTCTTCAACAAGCAGCACTGGAGAGGATAGGTTTATTTGGAGCCCCCAGTGGGTTGAAGATGAACATATTGTTTTGGAGAATGTTAGAGGGACTCTAGGCAGCCTGGCCTCAATATTCATCTTTCTCCCTAAAGTTTCTTTGGATCAACAGCTAGGAACAGCCACATTCTTACGATGAAAAGTCCTTTCCCAGTTGTAAAGGAGGAGGATAATCATTAGATGGCCTTCAGTAGTCATCCTGGATGAGCAATAAATACACTTAACATCAGACAGGCTGTAATGATCAAGCAGCCTTCCTGAAAAATGTGGAAGCATCCACTGTTGGTGAGGATCTCCTATTTTTTCCTGACAGCAGAGCACAGGAGAGAGGACAGGGCAAGCCAACGGTGGTCCTGTGACAGCTGAAGTAAGCAAGATGAGACAACATGCAGGTGGCCAGTATCTGCAGGTGGCCTCTCTTTTCTGGTAGGTGTGTTTTCTTGTGAGAGTGGTCTCACCCCAAAGAGGGCAGCTACTCAGCAAAGATCTGCTTCTTGAACTTTGCCTGTCCATGGGAAGATGCTTGACTGCTCCCCACCATTTTGAGTAGGACTTTCCAAGCTGTGTGTCCAGCTGCCTCTGTGCCTGGCCACCACAGCCAGGACGCTTGTGCAACAAGCAAAGAACACCTGGGATGCTGCGTCCCACACAGAGCATCTGCTGACCACCTTCTGAGAGGATGCAGTTACCAGGTCCTCTTTTTTTGAGCGATATTGGGCTATAACTGGCTTTTCTCATTTCTAAACAAAATTTGAAATGTGGGGCTAGCACATATTGAAAGGAGAGGCTCGTAGCTCCCTCTTTGATCTCACTAGTGCTGGCTGATACGGCACACAGGCTGCCTGTGTGGGGCTCCGTGGTGGAGAACTGGCAGTGAAGTCTTTCTCTGCTCCGTTCAGGCTGAAGTTCAATCTAGCTTCAGCAAAGATACTTCAGCCAACATGGGATTTTTAGGCATGGAAGCCTTCCCGTTGGGAGCATCTGTTTCATCTCGGAGCCTTTGGAGAGAGGCCTGGTTTTAGTTTTGGGTTCCCTGTAACCAAAAGGTGCTTATTCTGCCTGTAGATGGCCTTGGAAGTTGCAATATCGTTTCTCACCATGCAATTAACCTTTTCACAAAGAAACCTTAATAATTCTTAGTATTTATGTAGCTGCTGTTATCTTTAAAGTGCTCAGTAAATACTGCTGTGGTTTGTTTGTTGTTCTAAAAGGGAAACCTGCTTTCCCTTTGTGGCTGAAGTGATTCACTAATATTGACAGTAGTTCTTTGCATAGTTGTCATGCCTTTTGTGCAAGGCTTTCAAAGTGCTCTGCGGACACTATTACCTTTGTAAGTTCTAAAATGCATTGCTGGGAGAGGCAGGGAAATAGATTATTTCATTCACACGCCAGTGAAATGCAGCAGCTGTTCATCAGTTCATGTCAATAGACACAGGTAAATTTAGACCAGAAATTAAGGGGCACCAAATCCTTTTTATAGATGGCAGGGTGAAAGTAGGTACCATACGATGACGTGAACTAGAACAGGATAACAGGGCAAATTGTTTTTTGTGTTGGGTTTTGGGGTTTCTTTTCCCCCCACAGTGCCATATACATATATCCACCTTACACCCCCAAAAGATCTGCTCCACTAGCACACTGCTTTTAGGCTTGCCCCTCTGTGCATTCAGATCCAGGGGCCCAACTTGCTGTCCTCTCCACCTGGGGTTTCTGCAGGTGCTATAGCCTGGTGACTTCCTATCAGTTGCAAGTGAGTACAAAGGATGTGCAACCAAGAACAGGCTACACCAATGAGTCAAGGAAAAGTATAGGGCATCTTTCTTTTATTTCACTAGTATCAAGCCATTGTAGGACGGGGATGAGCACAAGGAAAGGCCCATGGAGTATAGAGAGAAGTGGCATCCCATCAGTGACATCATAATGGTGTAGGACCTTAGAGGTCCCAAACACATGGAGCTCTCCATTTAAGACGATCACTGCAGTGCACTGTGCAGGGACATCTATTTAGCAATGATACAAAAGGCAATGTTGTACCTCCTGACTTGCACGTGCTGTTCTTCCCTTGGAGCAAAACCATCTCACTATTGATCCACCCACCTTTGTTTAGTTTAGAACAGCTGAGAGGATTAGAGCACCAGATCAAACACCTGCAGGTCATATTTAATGCACTTTAACAACTATTATTATTCGCCTCAGAGTCAGAGCCTAATTGCAAGAATAATTCACGCTCTTTATTCAGCCAGTCATGTTGACTATTGGGAAATCCAGAAGTAAACTAAATCTTGTTTTGTCTCAGAAATTTCAGAATTGTTGTACAGAAAATGAGGTAGCACAAACCCCGGGCCGTTTGTGCTTCACTTAATATGAACACTGAACAGACATGAAATACTGCCCTTGTCTGGAACCCTTGAGTCAGCGGTGTTAAAATGTTAACATTTGCTATGAGTCCAAACAAAGATTATACACAAGGCTCTTTTTTCCAGCAACAGAACATTGAACTGCACACACGGGACTAAATGAAGTTGCGCCTTCTCACAGCAGCTCTGTATTTGGTCCTTGGGAACATCACAATAGTTTCATACTTTTCTCAATTCCACAGTTTGTTTTGACCTGCCCTTTTATGCATTTGATAAAACCTATATACATTTATGTAACTCTGTGTAAGACTAATATTCTGCAACAGGAATATTGCTTTGCTAAGATACATTTTTCCATACCATCATTTCAATAAAAATTAATATACTACTGGGATTATCTTGTCTGCATACTTCAATATTTCTTTCCTATTTTCTGCATTCTACTCTTTCTCTTTGTAGGATACCAGAATTAACTTCCTATTTATGTAAAGACCACTTTGTTCTGTTTCACTTGATTGATTAGACTTTTATTTTTTTACAGATTTTTACAGATGAGATAGCAATCACAAAACAAATAAAGCCAATGCCCTGGCTTGAGAAACAGGAAAACTTAATTTAGCATGACATAACAAGGTTTGTTTCAAAGATCCAGACATCACTGACAGACTTCCCTTGACATTAACATCCATTAGGTCAGATCTGAAGGGAAGATTATAAAAAGCAACTTAGGAACCAAAGGAACAAGACTATAATTTTCTTCAGTTAGTCAAACATGTCTTGGTGGTTCTGTTATTATTCCTAAATGTAAAACTGGCCCTTACACTGATACGACCTACTTCCGTGTAAAAAAAAAAAAGCCTATAGCTTGCTGATACGCTTATTATGGTATGCAGTGGATTATGAATGTTATAGAAGAGGAAAGAGTCTACAGTGAAAACCGTAGTTTTGACCTTGTGTTTGACACCCAAGACTTTTTGCCTCATTCCTGCAATTTTCTGTTGTGGTGAGCAACATTTTAAATCATCATCAAAAATTCCTACAGCCAGAACTCAGTAAAGTATCTCCATCTATTCAGAGAATATAAAGAGAAATTGCTGTGACTTGTTCATGGCCTAAATCACTACAAAGGATGATTTCTGGTAATGGAAAGCTCCTTAACTTTGCACATGAAAGCATAACAAAACAGTGTCAAGAAATTAAAAGTACACAAATTCAAACTTCAAGCTGTGGATTTTCAAGAGTGAGGATAATTATCCATTGAAAAAAATTGCTGAGATGATTCCTTCATCATTTGACTTTAAAAAAACCAAACCAAAACAAAACAAAAAACAATTACTTTTCATTCTGAAAGATGTGTTTCACCTGAAACATTTTGTGTTTGATTCAGAAATTACTAGACAAAATTATGTGATATGCAGGAACTAACATTATGTGATCCTAATAGTCTCCTTGATCTTAAAATATATGAATTAATACCTTTTTTGCTTTATTTCCTCAGTGATTGAAAGAGATGCTAACTCTCATGAGACCAATAACAAGACCATATGCCTAGCAACTGTGGCTGTAGCTGCACTGCAAAATGAAATATGAGACACATACCTAAGATGTCTCTAAATAATCCATTTTGCTCTCACAATGTTGACAAGGCATTTTAACTGGACTAATGCTTTAATGTCCTGCTTTAACGTTGAGTCAGTTCATTCAGAGCTGGCACACGAGTTGTGTAATGCTGCACCTTACCAGGGAGCAGGGATCAGCAGAGCAATCTGGGATGTGCCAGTGGGGAACACAGCTAAGTCAGGAAGGAACAAGGGACGCAACTTTTTGTTATGGCAAATGTTTCACTGGCTTGGATGCACAGATGGAGCATGACACTAACCTACAACACAGACCTGAAGAAGACTGCAATTTTGTAAGTATTGCACAGACATGTTCTTGGGTGGTATACATGTATACATGTATGCATACATACTTTGTGTCCAGCATATGGGTATAGGCTCCTATAATCACTTTGGAAAAGTGATACCAGAACCTTCTGGTCTGCTTGTCCCAACTATATCGCATGAAAGGGCAGAAGAACTATTCCGCTTTCTGAGGACTCCAAGAACAGTCTCTCCAGGTGCTTCCTTGGCCATGCTACTGCATTGGACCCTACTCACTGGGATAAACTGTCATAAAACTGACAAAATGTCTTCCAGTCCAGACATGAACAGCCTGTTCCTCAGGTGAAGCGTGGCTCATAAACCTGTCTCCTGTTCCTCCTGCCAAGTCAGATTTCAGTAGCCCTCAGGGACTCCCCTCTGAGGGTTCTGCCCATATTTTCCACTTTGACAGCAAATCCTGAGTTACGTACGAAGTGGCAGCATGGTGCTCACAGGGACTCGGTAAACCCACGTTAATGCAAACCAGGAGCCATACACAGCCATTAATAGGTCAAACCTTGAATTTGTTAGCGTATCAGTGCTTATGCACACTATCTGGTGCAAGTACACACTGCACCTATTTGCTCACAGCAACAAGTGCAGCTTGTCTCCAGACTCTGCTGCAATAAGCTGCATTTCTACAGTGTTTTCCTTCAACAGCTCACTGGTTGACACCTGGTTTTGGAGTTCTTAGGCCACATGTTGCTACCAACTGGCACTACTTTACAGAAAAGGAAATTGCACTGGAGAGGTTGCAATTTCCAGATAATCCAGCAAGTTTGTAGCAAAACTGGAACAAACTTGGAGTCCTTTGAGTTCAAGTCCCAAGCTTTTGCTACTAGGCAATGAATAACTTTGCCTCATTGTAATAGAAATTAACAAGTTTCAATGGTTTCAATGCTAAATGCAGAAAGGATGGGATCTTAAAGAGTAACTACAGGACTTTCTAAGATTAGATAGGGACACACTGGCACAGGTTGGTGGAGCAGCTTTCAAAATACACTAGGGCAGATGCAAAGATGAAAAGCTAAAAAGGCTTGATTTAGCATCACCTGACATACTACGCATATATTTAAGTGAGTACTGGCAGCATCAGGCAGATTGCTGTCAGCCCCCTCAGTCTGATTTGATCCCACATGGGAAGTCTGAAGTGAAGAGCATCTGACCAAAGTAATAGGTACGTTGAGGCGGGTATAATTAAAAGGTGAGCACAGGTGAGGAAGGCTGACAAATGGGAGCTGATGAAAAGCATATGATTTGCTTACAACACCAAATAGAAAACACCAGCTTTGTTTAGTACAAGTATTATTCTGGTTCAGCTGGAAAAGCAGTCTTGAAACAAGTTGTAGTGGTTTGGGCTGGCTCTACAAAAAAAAAATGGAGGTGTGAGAAACTGGGTGAAACTTCTCACCCACCTGTTGCAGCTTGTCTTCACACAGATTGCAAGATGTCCAAGGAGAATATCCCGCTTTCCTATGTGTTTGTGCACAGTGTTGCTTAATGTAGCTCCCACTTTTTGCAAGTGCCTCTGGGTGCTATTGCAATAGAAATAATAAAGGCTGGTAATAAATTATGGAGAATAAACAGCAATGGACATTTTAATTGATTTTGTTGCAAAGCAATCACGTACTGTGTTTCCATTTGTACATGCAAGTAATTCTTTGGACAGATTGCCATCTAGAAATTGCAAGGTCATTATTACCACTAGGCGCTTAGGTTTCTAGTGGAAGCAGCAACACAGGTTTCATTTCTGCATTAAGCAAAGCAATGAAAACAGAGTGAGGCCCACACCTCTGAAAGCAACGCTCAGGGTTTTCTTTCAAAGACATAGAACAGAACAAAGCAGGCAGCTATTTTACACGAGCTTCCCAGCAGGCACCTTTACACCATTCAGGGTATTCAGTGAGGGAAAGAGCATGTTTGACCCTAATGGACGATTAAAGGACTTGTTTGGTGTGAGAGAGGCAACAAGTGACACCTTACACTATGAATTAATATTGGCCTCTTCTTCCAGGCAGGAAAATTTAGTTTTGTATATGCTGCTGTGAACCAGAATAAGTATTCCCCATCAACCTTCCAAACGGACAGTCCCTAACAGCTACGCATAATCCTGTGTTTAACAGGGAACCTTATAAAGCAACTTAAATATCCTTCAGCAAGAGCAGCTGGGGGTGGGGATGGTCTCTTTTGGGCCACGTGTACCACAGACAAGGCAGCGAGCTGCTGGCAGCATTGATCGGGGTTAACAAGTCAGGGCTACTTTTTCCCTGCCCAAAGGAAAGAGATAACTTTAAGATGACACAGTCAATGGTGCCAACTTTATCTTCGTTAACACTCATGTAATTACACTTAAATTCCTGGGGGCTGCTAGGGATAGCTCAGCATCCTCACACCCTGAATATGGCACACAGCCGCGATGAAGACCAGAGGCGTAGTAGACTGCTTTGTTTTGCTGGCTGCCAGTGTACAGAGGCGACATAAAACCAGACACATATTTGGGTTTCTGCATCTGCCATTACACAAGATTTCAGAAGTCTCTAAGACCAAAGACAGGCTTAGTCTGATTCGTGTTTGTTAGTCTTCACAGCTATAACACTTGACTTCAGCTTGTGAGTGCAAAAAGGCAAGAGCTCTCTGAGGGATTGCACTGGAATAACAGTGTGAATGTAGACAGCCATCTCAATATAGACATCCATCAGAGATTTAGATAAATATTAAAATACTACCTCTTCTCTCTTTTTATACTGTAGGTGGTAGACAAGTGTGATATTATGGACTTAATTAGTTTCTGGTGGAAGTTGTCACTGCAATAGATTCCCTTTTGCTTGTTTTGCAACTTTATAAATTGGTTCTCTCTCACCTGTGATGCCTAAATAACTTCTTCTCTATGTAACTCATTCAGAAAGGAAAAGCCATTTCTGTTTAGTCAGTTTTGCTATCCTTCACCTTTTTCACAAGCACCGAAACAAGGTTCTTGCATTGTTTTAACCTGTAGATATGCAAGCTATGCCCTCTGCTTCTTCTGCTTATGTAGAGTGCCGAGCAAATGTGGTAACTTAGTCCCCTGCTTTTAGGATCACACTGCATAGTGCTGAATAACTTTTTTTTTTTTTTTATTTATGACCTCAAAGTTAAAACACAATATAACTTTAGCTACTCTAGCTTTGTTTAGCATGTGCCAAATGGCAAGTCCTGCACCTGGGATGGAATAACTCCATAGAAAAGTATGAGCTGGGTAGCGACTGGGTGGAAAGCAATTTTGCAGAAAATAGGGTGGTTGGGCTGGGCGAGATGCTGAACACGAGTCAGTGGGCTGTATCAGCAAGAGAGTAGACAGTAGGTCAAGCATTGGGTTTATTCTTCCTCTTTGAGACTTGTAAGACCACATCTGGAGTACTGTGTCCAGGTTTGGAATTCCCAGAATAAAAAAAAAAAACCCACCACCACTGATATACTGGAGCAAGTCCAGTTTACCACCACCACGACAGCTGGGGCTGCTGGAGCACATGAGCTGTGTTTGCTCAGCCCTAAGCAGAAAGCTGGCTCTGGGGACATTTTACTGCTCTCGGCAGCTACCAAATGGGAGGATGCAGAGAAGGGGGAGCCACACTCTTCTCAGGCAGGCACGGTGACAGCACAAGAGGCAACACACTCAAGCTGGAACATGCGAAAATCTCTTTAAGGTAGAGGAAAAAAACACTCTACTGTAAGTGTGGCCGAGGAGTGGAACAGTTTGTCCAAAGAGGCTGTGAAATCTGCTCAAAACACAACCGGACAATTCCCTGAGCCACCTGATCTAACCGCATCCTGCTTTCGGTAGAAAGCTGGGACTACGTGACCCTCCAGGGGTCCCCGGCCAACACGTTTGAGTTACGACGCCAAGACTAGCCTGCATTTTTGTCAGCAGGTGGCAATATCAGCTAAATTACACGTTTTCTTCCAGCGGCGCAGCGTGCGCTGCCCGGCCGGCCGCCAAGGCGGTGACAGCGGTGGGGAAATCGGAGAGGGGCGGCGGCTCCCCCCAAGGAAACGCCTCGCACCCCGCCTTCAGCGCGCCTGCTGCCAGCCGCCTCCCGAACCAACAAAAAAAAAACCCCAAACAAACGGGTCACAACCAAACAAGCAGCTCCCAAAACAACAGCGGGACACAGTGCAATCGGCGCTCCCAAAACTGCTGACTGCAGGACCGGTCAGGCCACCCCCCAGTCAGCCGCCCAGCGGCCCCACCAGCCGCCGCCCCCACCAGCACCCGCAGCCCCCCG
>NW_009648712.1:2398879-2413769 GCF_000708025.1 Charadrius vociferus | reverse complement strand
CGCCAGCTGCGGGTTAGGTCGGTGGGCTCGGGGCGGCGCGAAGCTGCAGCGTGGTACCGGCGTGTACTGTCCTCGGTGGGGCTCTCCCTCTCCTTTTCCCCTCACTCCGCGACTCGGTGGCGGGCGGGACGGCGCGGTGACACAGCAGGCCCGTCTTGCCAGCACCTGCGGGGCGTGCTTGGGCTTAGCAAACTTCCAACTTCTGGCCAGTCAGTCCCTGGCGCCCTGCTGCTACCGCAGGCAGCGGCGGCAGCTGCCCGGGATGCCGCGATCCTGTGGTGTGCCCTGGTTATGCAATGCCCCGTGCATGTGAGTAGCCATCCAGTCACATGTTGGTGCAGAGGCTTGCATGTGTCCTCAGTGTCTGCTTCGGTTTGCTCAAGAGTTTTCTTATGCTAGGTGACAGCTTCCTGGAAGTAACAGGCTGTGTGTAGCAAGAGCTGCTATTTATTGATGCACCAATGCTAAGGCTACGTACTTCCTTAAAATTAAGGACTAGAATAAGTTGGACGTCTTAATACTTTAGGAAAAAAAAATAGTGTAAAACCTTCGCTCCTCTCTTCTCAGTCACCTTTTGTTTATGCTGTAGTCCAAGGTAGGAGTGAGATACTCCACATTCCTCTGGAGAAACAAGGAGTGTCTTGTAAGCCTTAGTAGTGGCTTGGGTTTTTGTGGTTTTTTTTTTTTTTTTTTTTCCCTCTCTAATCAACTTGAAAACATACTTCCTAGGTCCAGTTTTATGCTTAACCCTTTTTAAACTCGCAAGTTTGTCATCCTGTGTGTGTTCTGAGGTTCTCCTGTTCTATCCTCTTCAAACAACCTTTAAAGGGTTTGAACAGAAAACTAGGAATTCATTTGTCTGTTATCACTGGAGAAGCTGATTGTTTACTAATGACTCATGATCTCCAGGTGGGTAGGTAATGGACTCCACATCTCATCAAGACTCCTTTGTAATGATCTTGGAGGGAGATACCATCTTGTAGTAATGAGGTGTGTTCTAGGCTGGTAAGGAAATTACAAGATGCTTTCCTTTAGGTTAAGGAAGGATACTGAGCTAGAGGAGCTTGAAACAAGTTCCCCTAAGATGTGGGGGATCCTTGTAGAGGATGTGGTTTTGTGGTCCACAAGAAGTAAACATTGCAAAATGACTTTAACCGTGCAGGTTTCGGTTTTGTAAGAAGGCTAAATTTGATACTTTTTTTTTTTGCTGTTAACTCTTATTTACAGCCTAACACTCCACAAAGTGGACATTGATATCTTTCATGTTGGTCCTTCAGTTAAACTGGTTGCAGAAGAGAAGCGTTGTGAAGTTGAACCTCTTTTCTCAGTCAAGTATACCGGCTGTCTGATGTTTTCATGCTTTTGGTTGTGGTGTGTATAAACCAAAATGCCATGTGTCATGTTTCTTCTTTTTAAATAAGTCAGTGGCATTTCAGTTTGCAGTCCTTCCATTATGTACACTTTAACAATGAACTTGAAGTGTTTAGCCTGTATAGGATGCATCTTTCACTCTGAACAGTGCATGGTACAAAACTTGTGCCAGCTAGCCTGTTACTAGTTGATAGTTAACTAACCATTAATGCCGTCCAAGAACTATGTTGAAAATCTTGGCTTCTTTAGTCCCATTTCTGAATGTGAACTTACAGGAGGATGAAGTCTTGAAACTGTTCTTGTTCTTTTATGAACATCCTAATGTACTGGCATCTTGTGTGCAGCTGTTTTAGTTGATCCTGGTATAATTATACTAAAACACAGGCTGTCAAATTAGTGGCTAAGCGTGGCTGGACACAGGTTTCCTATCAGCAACCGGGATCCCAAGCTGTAGGATATATCTGAGTTTCTGAAGTCCTGTGGGAAGATGTTAATGGCAGGTGCTGATCTGTTCCAAACTTGCTGAGTGGCCTTCAGTGCGATGTTACCTGACCTTGGGCTTGAAGTTCTGAAATGCCTGTGTGGAGCAACTTGCTTGGCAGGGTTGACAGCGTGGCTTCACAACAAGACAGTAACCACTTTACTTAAGTTACTTTCTGGAAAATCAGGAGTGACTTGTTCATAGTCTTTCTGGATGGAAAGTGAGGATGCTGCCTTAGAAGGGCAGAGATGACTGAAGGGTATGGCTGGTAGAAGTGAATAGGACTTTGCTGGGTAGTAGACAAAACAATCTAAGTGTGCAGTATTAGTACTCTTCCCCTCCAGGGCATCAGAGGTATTTTGGTGCAGATGGCCTTAGCTGCAGACAGCTGCTAGTCTGGGGGCCTGTGCTTTCTGATCATGCATGCAGTAAGTGTGTCTTTTTCCCAATAAATCATTGTCATCTAACACCAGCTTGCTCCCCCAGATACTGAACTATTAGCATTATTGCAACTTCCTCTTCCTACTTGACTTACTTTCCTGTGACATGTGAAGGTGTGCTTGGATAACTCCAGAACTGGGGCTTTCTTTGCCTGGCCAGGAGTACCTAATGATTTTTCTGGCTGAAAGGTAACAGCCCATTACCTACCAGCAAAGGAACAAAAGGAGCTTGGCAGACAAAGCTTGTCTCTGAATTGGCTGCCTCTGAACAAGTTACTGAAAGAGGCAAAGTAAGAGTAAGAATTAAACCTGTAAAGTTTCCTTTAGTCTGTGGGCATCCTCTCATAGGGAGGGCTGTGAGGTAATGTGCAACTTCTGGGGCAGATCTGGAGACTTGACCTGGTCACCTGTTTTCATAAACCAGTCTTGCCATTTTTTAAGGGTAAAGTGATATTATTTTTCCCTAGAAGTCAATTTCTCAACCTAGTGGGCAACGTCAGCTATTAAGTGTGAGGTGGACTAGATATTAAGGGGGATGGGGGGGGGGCAGGTGGTAAGTATGCTGTTTCCTGAAATCTTTTTTTCTTGCCCTTAAAGATCCCAGATGTACCATCCTAGATGAAGGAAGGGGAAACAGCTGTATCTGATGCTGTTGCCTTTTGCATACATTTGTAATCTTAATTTGGAGAGCCAAACAATGTTCACTTGTCATCTGGTATTTGCAAGACTACAAGTACTTGCTGTTTCTGTATACAATGTCATCGTTTTTCTTTGTCTGCTTAACAGCTACATATTCATTGTTGGTGATGGCTAATGTTGCTGGAAGCATTGAAGATCATTGATTTGTTTCAACATGCAGTTGAAGAAACTTGGACTGAAGTAAATGTGTTTATGATCTGTTGGAACACTAGTTTTATTACAAATAAGTGATAATGGCTGGGAGCCAGAAAACTAACAGAAACTTTGTAGAATGCTAATAGTCATGAAATGTCCATACTTGCTTGTGTGCAAGTTCTTTATTAGGGCTCTTGGAGCTCTCACCTGAGGTGAAATTTCTCTTCAAACAGAATATGTCTACCAGAAGTAGGAATACACTTTTCTGAACGCAGGGGATGTACTGAAGGCTAATGTTTGTGTACTGCCCCATGGTTTCTATGCTGGGCTGGGGACAGGACAGAACAGCCTTAATCTAAGGTTACGTTGCTATTGCTTTGTAAAGTACTTGGGAAAGTCCAATTTTAAAATACAGAACATTTAGTAATATTACTTTTTTAAAAAAAAAAAAAAAACAGCAAACAAGCACCCTATGTAAGTCTTATGGAGAATCTTGCTTTGTTTAGAAGGCAGTTGGGTTTAATACAGCGTTTCTGTGTTAATTTAGGAGCTAAGAGGGCTTTTGCCCATTTAAGAAAGGTGATTGTTCACACAAATCTTAAGTGACGCAAAAGTCTGACTCTGCAAGCAGTTAACTGTGACCTATTTACAACCACACTGACTCATCCCTATCTCTTCCTAGCACTGTAGGAATGTTCTTCTAAAAGAATGGAAAGAGCAAAGTACTTGTCTTATTCTGTAACTTAATCTAGCTTTTACTAGAGGGTTTTGCGGGGGGAAGAACTTCAAGCTAGATTTTATCAGTGGTAATGGAGTAGTTACTTAGTTACTTGTAGTATCCCTGAATACTGTCTGAACCCTAGGAGACCAGCCCTCTCACATATTTTGTGGCTGACTTGGTGATGAGCATGCTATTGACTTGTTAATGTCAGAGAGCTATGTTGGTGACTTTAGGCTGCTGACTTCGAGTGATCTGGTGTTTTTTATTGACTTGGTTCAACCACTGTAAATCAAGGATCACCAAAGCTTATGGATTCAGAGGAAAAAAAAAAAAGAAATCAGACTTCTACTAGTGAGAATCTGCTAGGTTATGGCATAAATCTTAGGTTGCCTCTGAAATTGTATTCTTGGTGTTGATACTGAAATAGAGTGTTCAAACTTGCAGTTCTAGGTCTAAGTGCTCTTTTAGTAGTTCAAAGTAACTGACCTGTTCAGCTTGTCTAAACAGGCTGAAAGTTTGTTTTTTCCATTGTAGGTTTTATCGATGTGGAACTTCAGTAATATGGTTCAAAATTCTTTATTCAAATGACAAGTGTAAACTAACACCAGTCTGAAACACCTCATCTTGCTGCTTGTGTGTTTAGCTGAATGATTTTTGGTGCATGACCAAGTGTCATGTGCAACAAAGTTGCTTTATGCTCTCCCCTGAAAAGGATAGCAAAAAGCCTTGTAGATAAATTCATAGACATAATGTAGCTTGTGTTTTATTTTTTATCTGTGTAGCTATAACCAAGGAAGTGTTACCTTGAAATACAGATAACATTTTAAAAACAATAGAACTATCAGTCAGCCTGACATAGCTGATATTTACTGTAAGCTTGTGGGGTTTTTTTTGTAACTACTAAAACAAAGTCTTACAAAGTTCTTATAAACTAGCATTACTAGTTTCACCACACTTTCCACTCTGGAAGAAGCTATGTATTTCTGAGAACAGTAGGTTGATAATTTTGTGGGGTTTAAAAATTGAGAAGTGTTAGATAACAAGACTTCATGAAGCATAGAAAAATTTTTAGAAAATGTTCATAGAAAGTATGATTACAAACCATTCTAGACTAAACATGGAAGCCAGCCTGATATCAAATAAATACCTAATGCTGTTCTCATGGGCAGTAGTAAGCAGCTTGAAATTCTTTGCCCTTTTGCAAGAATAGCAGTGAATCTGTGCTATCTCTTGAAGAGGTGATTAATCCACTTCTAACACTGGTACATGCAAACACTAAACAATCTTCTTTCCCCACTAGTAGATTGTTTGCTATTAAAACTGGGGTATGCAGGTGTAAGGAAGCAGAAGTGGACATAGCAACTTCTAAATTTTCATCAAAGAATTGTGACTTCTTAGATTAATTTGATGCACGAAAGAATTTACAATGTAGTTTCTGTAAATAGTCTCCAAGTTATGAGAATTTACCTTTTTGGCTTATGTTGGTGTTAAACATTCAGCGTTTACAAGTGCACTCTTAAGGGGTGCTTTCCAACTTGTATGTAAGAACATGGTGATACTGAGTGATCTGGGTGAGTGGTATTTAAAGTGACTTTTGGACCTGGCTTGTAGGGAGTAACTTTGAATTGGGCCATGTTGCATAGGTTAAGTTAAAGGAGAAACGATTCTAACAGGGTCAGGTAAGTTGTTGGTGGTTATTGTCCCTGATTTAAAAAAGCAAACAAAAATTACTGATGTACTTTTTGAAGAACTGTCAGTGTTGTTCAGCACAAAAATGGATGTTGTGGAGGCATTGTAATTCTGGGTAGTGCTTGGGTATTATGAATACAGCCTTTCAGGCACCTCTCTGGTCAGTAAACAATATTATTCATGGTCAAGCATGAAGCGCAGCCGTCTGTCCTTGCAGTGTAAGCATATGGTGTTTCTACAAATGCTAGGTCAAGGTTGTTCAGGAGAGGAAAATAGGTCAGTTATCTCTCAAACTGTACCATGCAAACTTCTGACCAGAACTGGCAGAAGTGTAGTAAATGTTTGTGCAGTCTGCTTTCCACTTGCAGACCAGGTGCATGGGAAGACCTTGGAGCTGTCTTAAAGCTTTTGCTGTAAATAACTCTTGTTATTGCAAGTGTTAATTTTCAGAATAAATATTTTGGTTTAGCATTTCAGATGTCTCAGTGTCGTGTCCACTGAACAAAAGTACAAGGCTTGCAAGGTGCTATTGTCCCTTTTCAATTTCCTTCTTTTATTTTATGCACATCATAAATAACTGATTTCTGAATTTTTCAATAGTCCCTTAAATTGAAACATCTTTAAAATGAGACTTGATTTTTTTTTTTTTTTTTTTTTTTACTTTGCACTTTAAGCCTACATAAATGTTGCATGGTTAGGCTTGAAAGTGGTGATGGAGAGCATCCTTTGAGATTGACAATACATGGTGTTCTGTGGCAAGTGCAGAGCTGTGATGTTCTGTTTCAGAATCCTCTTTATGCTGCTACTTCCTCAGTTTGTCATTGTAAGTGACTGAGTTTGCAAGGATTAACTTCTCTCCGTGTACACTGACTCATGTGCTCTAAAGTGAGAGTTCAACCCACTAATCATATGCTTTGTCTTGCATGAACAAATTGTTTTCTGCATCACCTTATATTTGGGGATGCTTTTTAAGTATTGATTTAGGCTTTTCTTAAGCCACTCTTGTATTGGGTCTTAACTATAGTTGGTGCACTTCCTTTTTCTAGGCTAGGCAAGGAAAGGTGGGGTGCTGAGCTGGACATCAGTGGTGATGTGCACAGTGTCAAAAACACATGCTTATGTTAACGGGTGTTTTAGGCAGTATATGCTGATGTTTAAATTAGCAGGAAGTTACCTAATCTGGATTGTAAATGACTTTTGGAATAGTAGCACATATATTCCACAGTAGCTGAGGAATTTGGCCACTGTTCCTTGCAGTTAATCAGTTATCTCATGTTGATTAGGTACTTCCACAACTGTGTGTCTGGTATGGGGAATGTGGAGTTGCTTCTGGAGACAAGAGATACAACTGTGCCTATGATGGACCACCAATAGCACTACCAGAGGATGGCTATGACTTAATGCAGGTAAGTTTTTTTTGGAGGTCTGCTGCTAAAATATAGCTCCCCTACATTTTAGAGTTCTGTCTTGAGTTGGACCTGCACTATGACCTTAAGCTCTCTCATCCTAACTTGATGAGAAAGTCAACAGATTATCTCTGATTTCTCAGGTGCAGCTTGTAGCCCCAACTGTGTGAAGGTAATATACCTCAGTTTCTGTTCAGAGGTATGAAAAGTCTCCAACACGTGATTACAGGCTTTCACAAACATAACCTTAAATATGATTGCTTCACTTTCCTGCATATTTTCCTCACTGGTTTGAGCGCTCTTTAGTCACTGTTCTTTTAGAACTCTTCCAAACTATGACAAATTCTGCAGTTATGCACTTCGATCTCTAAAGGACAAGACTAAACCATGTTTTCCATCAAATGGTCATTCCTGATCTCTTCCTTAAATAGGAAGGGAGTAACTGACACTTAGACAAATGGAGCAAACTTGGACAAAGTTCTCTCCTTAGCTGTGCCCAGTGTGAGACCATATTTCTACATCTGGTCTTTAGTTGTCAAAGTGAACAAAACCAAGGTCAAAGTAGAGTTTGTGGATTTGATTCACAACATAGGATGATATTGCCAGACTTGCCTTCTGGCAGATGATAGTTCAAAGCTTTAAAGTGTGAAATAGCTATAGAGTTAAACAATGGTTTTGCTAGTGGAAGGTGTGACTTAAATATGTAGGTAAGCTAAGTACTGTTTTGTACTGTTTCTGAAGACTTAATACACAGTTCTTGTATGTTACTATCAGTTATACTTGTATTAAATGCGTTTGTCTCTTCAATAAACTGAACATGAAATAGCTCTTCCGGTAATCAATGATTTTGTGGTTAGTGGCTTGCCTACTGAGACTTTAGAATCTGATACTATCCAGAAGGTATACCAGAGGATAAGCTGCAGGAGTACTTTCAACTTGGATAAACATGTGTTGTCGTCTTACTAATAGACTCTCAAATACCATTATCATTCTATATATAGACTCTGGTGACTAAAGATCATCTGAAGGAGCTTTTTAAAAGGAAGTGATGAGTTGAATAAAAGAAGTGATTCTTCTCCCTATTCTCTAAAGAATCTCATTGGCTAGACTGATTTTCTTTTTTCTGTGCATCTCCCACAGCAACAGCTACTGTCTTCTGAGATATGCTGTAGCAGAATCCATAACTATAAGTTTTGAAGTCTTAAACGTGCTTTTTCCTTCCTCTGCCACTGATCTCGATACTGTTTTTATTTAAGGAACTCTGTCCAGGTTTATTCTTTGGCAATGTTAGCACTTGCTGTGATGTTCGTCAGCTTCAGACTTTGAAAAACAACTTGCAGCTGCCTCTGCAGTTTCTCTCCAGGTATGCTAATGAATGGCAAAACTAAAGCTTTGTAACATAATAAGAAAGCACATTAAGACTCTTCTGTTGAAGCAGACTGTAGAAAACTTGGTATTTTCATTTAAATGCTTATTGGAGCAAGCTCTTGGAGAGACTTTCTGATCCATATCAGGAGGCTTTAATTTCATGAAACAACTACTTGTGGTCTGGATTGAGTTAGTTGGTAGAATACACATTACCTTTGTTTGTCTCAAGCTACTGTATTTGTAATGAAGGCTTCAGAAGAGGGTGACATAAAGTACTGTTCAGTTTCCTTGTTCTAACAGAAATCTTCCTGCTAACAGCATTAAAGTTTTCCTTCAAATTCTGCTGTATCTGCTATTTGTGCTAGGCAATTTTGCTAGGAAGGAATTATGTTGATGCTACTGATGAGTAACAAGCGATTTTAAGCACAAGCTAATATTGTATTGCAAATTAAAAACTTGCAGAATTGAAATATTTTTTTCCTGTCACTCTGAGCAGAATGTGTATGCTTGCTGTGTAGGTCAAATCAAATATGCCTTGCATCTTTACCTCTTAATCTGATTGCTGTTCATTGACTTTCCTACGCAGATGTCCATCGTGTTTTTACAACTTGATAAACCTTTTCTGTGAACTGACTTGCAGTCCCCATCAGTCTGACTTTTTGAATGTTACAAGCACCATACCTTATTATGATCCAGTTTTAAAAGAGAACAAAAGTAGCATTACAGAGCTGCAGTACTTTATTGGAGAAAGCTTTGCAAACGGTGAGTAAATAATATGTTAATTTACCTAGGCTTTTGTCAAGGTAACGAGGCCAATGCTTTCTCAGGAAGAATTGGGAGGGGGAAACATCTCTCTGCCTTTTGAAGTTTGAGGCATCGAACAGGTACCAGTA
This sequence comes from Charadrius vociferus, assembly GCF_000708025.1. Taxonomy (NCBI): domain Eukaryota; kingdom Metazoa; phylum Chordata; class Aves; order Charadriiformes; family Charadriidae; genus Charadrius; species Charadrius vociferus. The sequence goes on along the minus strand of NW_009648712.1, from coordinate 2,404,566 downwards.
AGTCGTCCTTGAAACTGCTGGAATACTAACTTCTGCCTGGGTAGGCGACATTACACTGATGCTGTTATTAACAGTGTTTTTGAAGACTCAGCTGAGACTGGACACTTATACAAATGGTTAATTGCTGATATCTTGGACTTGAACTTCAGAAAAAACAAAGGTGTTGCCAAATACTGAATGTCCAAAACTACCTGATATTGAAACTGTCTGGCAAGTATAATAGTAAAGTTTGTATACAGCGCACTACAGTGGTTCTCCCTCCTTGAAATGGACTGTTGTAGTCCTTTGTCAAATCCAAAGTTTGTTTCTTTTCTAAGAAAAAATGAATCTGGATTGTATTTTGGTTTTATAGCAAACTTGAAGCATTAATTCAGTCTTTGTACACTTTATGCAGAAACCTTTAATCAAGTTGAGACACTTGAAAGTTATACATGGCCTACAGGTCAGAAGTAGCTTAAATATTTGTCATAACTTCCCCTGAAAGGAACTTTATATTAAAGTCATATTATATTTACTGAAACAGTAAAGTAGGTTCTAGTGTAATTCAGATTAAGGTGGTCTACTTGGAGTAAGATGGCTGTAATAAAGCATTGCAACCTTGAATACTGTAAATACAACTGAAAGCATTATTTCACTATCTTAAATGTTGCCTCTTGAAAGCTATAAGCATGTTCTTCGAACTTGGTGAGTCTTTAATTATTGTAAATACTTGGAATCCTCATTCAAATAATAACATTGGTTTAATGATTCTTCTGTCTTCATGCACTCTTCCTAGCAATGTATAATGCCTGCAAAGATGTGGAGGCTCCATCAAGTAATGTTAAAGCACTGGGGCTACTGTGTGGGAAGGATGTCAAGGACTGCAATGCAACCAACTGGATTGAGTACATGTTTAGTAAAGACAACGGGCAAACTCCTTTCAGCATTATTCCTATCTTTTCAGGTAAGAAACTGAATAGTTCTTGCCTCTGAAGCCTCTGTCAAAGGCTGTGTGCTATAGCTAGTATACTGAGTTGTTAAACAGCTGCTCAGCAATGAATGTCTGCAGTCAGAGGCTTTCCAAGCAGAAACGTAAAAAGATAATCAGTTTATCTTACATTACTTTGAAGTCATTCTCAGCTTGCTTTGTATGCAGCTTCTTGCTATATGGATATCTCAAACTCATTAAGGCATGGACTGAGCTTAGGCAACTGGATAGCTTGTATTCCTTGGTAGTCCCCTGATGCTTTAGGATTTCTTTGTAAGGAAATTGTTACACATTTCACAATCTGAAGAGATAAGGGGAATGACAAGTCATTGCTGGGATGATAGAGGTATGTGCTTATTAGTTTAACAGACTGAAGTGTTCTAAAACACGACCAGTCATTTAGTTAGTAGACAACTGTAAGTAGTCGTACCTGCTAAGGAGAAGGCAGTGGCTTCTTCAGCTGTAAGACCAAGCAAAGCTATTCTATAGAGGCTAGGAGCTTCCATATAAAGGGTTAACCCATTTAACTGGGAAGCTTGTGTTGTGAAGTTCTGAATTTTTACCAGGTAGTAAACTGGCTCTGCAACTTGTGATTTGTCATAGATGTTCCTGTCCATGGAATGAATCCTATGAACAATGCTACCAAAGGCTGTAATGAGTCTGTGGATGATTCGACAGGACCATGCAGCTGTCAAGACTGTGCAATTGTTTGTGGTCCAAAACCTCAACCCCCTCCGTTGCCTGCTCCTTGGCTTTTGTTTGGTTTGGATGCTATGTATGTCATCATGTGGATCTCCTACATGGGATTTCTACTCATATTTTTTGCACTAGTTTTTGGAGTCTGGTGTTACAGGTAAAGCATTCAAAAATGTTCAGTTCTGAAAGTCATTTGCCTTTTCCCCGAAAACTTCCTCTGTCCAGGACAGAAGGCTTATGCCTCTACTTTTTCACCCAGCCAAAAGTCATGTTCTGTGGCAGATGCTTATACTTACAGGGAATGTTCTAACACCTAAAGCCATGTGGTAGAAAGCGAGTTGGTTTAGTTGATGTGCAACTCTACTGTTGTCTGTAGCTACAGGATCAAATACACAAATCAACAACTTTCATAAGCAAGAACCTGAGAGTATGCAAAAGTCTGGGGAAATGCATGGATCTGCTTCATCTCATTGCCATTAAGCCTTTGTGGTAAAGAGTAAAGTCTCAGTTCAACTGTGTCTGTTCTTGGATGGTATGCATTAAGATACCAGAGCACTGCCTTCCAGGAGCAGTGAACTGCCTTTGTGCTCAAATGTCAAACTTCTGGAAGCTGTGGGGTTTTACAATGCTTTAAGACCGGGTCAGTATGCTAACAAACCAACATCTTGGAGAACCCGTATGACTAAGTAAAAATGCTGTCCTGTTCTCTTCCTCAAATCACTTGTTCCCTAAGTTTTAATTGGAATGAGCTGGAAAGTTCCAGTGATGGAGAGGTTTGTTTACCACATGCAGTGTTTCATAAGTCTCCATTACTTCTGGCTATTGCTAAACACTTTTTTGCACATGTGACATACCATACTTTGTCAGGAGATGTGGCTGAGCAGGAAAGAATCAACTAAAAGTTTAACTTAAAGATAACGGGATTGTAGGAACTCAATTCAGGATCAGTGGGAGAGAGAAAGATCTAGCGTTGGCAGCAACATCAAATCATAACATAGTTTTCTTGCAGTCTAATACTTGCAACAAAACAATCACTGCAGTATTGCAAATTAAGTCATGGATACTTTTCCTTAGTCTCCTGTTTTGAAAAAAAACTAAATAGAAGCCAACCTTCTATTTAGTTAATGGCATTTTGTAAAGTAAGGGGCAGCAAACTGGCTTCTTTGCACTATGTGATACTCACTAGTAAAGTGCACAAGTAACTGACGCTGTAAATGCGTTGGTGTGGGTGTGCTAGCAATCCGGAGCAGTGGAAACCTGTTAGTAATTCTTTAAAGCATTTTCCAGAGGCCTCCACTATCTAATGTCATTAAGTATGGTAGTACCTTTCAGTGCAACTTTAATATTGTTCAATTATAATCAGGAATCTGAAATTGCTGTATAATAAGAACTAAATCTGTGTGGAAGAGGGTAGTGGGTATGACAAATTTATGACATGCTCAGCAGCCTTATCTCACTGGGTAACGTGCATAGCAAACTACATGAAATGGTAAGGGTGTTTCAGCTGTCTGGTTCATAGCCCAAACATCCTGCCATAATTGGAGGTCTGATTAGATTACCCTGAGGAGGCTATTGAACTTATGTCCTGCTCTGGGTATCAGGAATGAGTATAAGCAATATAGGTTTATCATAAATGTTCTGTGCTATAACTGCTTGTCCTCAGGACAGGAACAGAGTACCTTACTTTCTTTTTTCTCACTTGACCCTTTCTTCAGGTTAAGCAGGTGTAACTTAAGGATTTTGACTAATGAAGGTATTTCTTGCAAATGTTCATCACCCTAAGTTATGACCAATTTAAATAGATTCTCTGTGCTGTTAATGCTGCTGGTCTTCTAAATATGCATAAAGAACATATGCTTGATCCAAGCTGGAAAAGTTTATTAAGACCACCAACACGAGTGGAAGTTGTTCCAAAGAATCATAAAGCTGGAGATTGCTGTTCTTGAGTGGATAGGTGTAGGGGGAAAATGGTGCCCATAGACTTTGGAGGAGTCAAGTAGCAAATTTATTACTACCATTGGACTCTATTCTTACTGTACAAACCCCAAAAGATACCCTTTTTGGGGGAAGCAGAGTAACATAGCTTTTTGTCTTGCAGGAGGCGTCACTTTGTCTCAGAGTACACACCAATTGACAGCAATATAGCCTTTTCTGTGAATTCCCATCGTGACAATGGTATGTCTTAGATAAGAGTAATAGCTTACTAATAGGAAACTCAGCTTAAGTGCATCCCCTTCCTGTGGGTGGGGTCTGGAATTTTAGCTTTGTTAGGCCATATAATCCATTCTTATGGGACTTTATTTCAGTCTTTTAGCCAGTATCTCTGTTCTTTTAGAACAGTACTTAACCATGTTTTGCTGGATGCTGAAAGCCCTGGTTTCACAGTTTATGGGTCTAGCTATGCTAATAGGAAGTTCTGGAGTGCTCGTAGCTGGGGGTGAAGGAGGCAACAATGCTAAAATCATTTTGATCATGTTCTGACCCATCCATGTATCTATTCAAAGCATGCCATGAAAGAACTGTAGTTTAGTTTGTGTAGCAGCTGAGGTAGCTCATTTTAATGCTTATGTATCTTTCATCTGCTTCCTGCCTTTATTTGCTGTGCTGACAACTGTCAAAGATAATTTTGCATTAGAAGGGCCAGTGTTAGGTACAAGCTAGTTTCTACCTCCTTGTCTTCAGTCAAGGATTGGTCCCTGGGTCTGACTGTCAGTATAGACATAGCTTGTGGTGCTTACTACAAACAGAGCTCGAATAAAATTTTGTCTTTCCTAGTGGACTTCAAGAAAATGCTGCTTAACTGATTTCTCCAACGTTTACTGTTTACCTCTTGCTCCTACAGGGAAAACTACCTGTGGTGAAAGGCTTGGTGAAAGGTTTGAAAATGGCCTAAGGATGACATTCACATCATGGGGGGCTTTCTGTGTCAGAAATCCACGTCCTGTTATCCTTTTCTCTGTGGTCTTTATTGCAATGTGCTGCTCGGGCTTTGTGTATGTTAAAGCAACTACAAACCCTGTAGATCTCTGGTCAGCCCCAAGCAGCCAAGCTCGCAAGGAGAAGGAGTACTTTGACACACACTTTGGGCCTTTCTTTCGTACTGAACAACTTATTATTCAAGCGCCAAACAGTCATCCAGACACTTATATGCCTTACCCGTCGGGAGCAGACGTACCTTTTGGGCCTCCACTTAGCAAAGAGATTCTCCATCAGGTAATTACGACTTCCCAAGAGCAAAGACGTAAACATATCTAACAGGTACAACTGTATGGAGTAGGCTTCTATCCGTAATGCTGTGCATCCATCAAGAGTCACTAGATATTTGTATTAAAAATCCTAGTCTTACTATTAAAGCTTTTTGTTGAAAACCTTGTATTTTGACCTCTTCTGTTAGAGGTAGACTTGTAAGCTAAGTCCCAATAAGTATTCTTAGTGTGAACACAGAAATAATGAGATTGTCACATGCTTCTATTGATGTGTGCCATTCCTGTTGGAATCTTACAGGAATATAGCAAGCACTTAAGTCCTGTCTTGCAAGGGAAATACTTTCTTGTGCTGCTCTTAAGCTATGGTTTGGTTTGTTGTTTTTGATTGTGGGTTGTTTTTTTTTTTTCAAGGTGCTGGATTTGCAGGATGCTATTGTCAACATAACTGCTTCTTTTGACAATGAGACTGTAATGCTGAAAGACATTTGCCTGGCTCCTCTTGCTCCCTACAACAACAACTGCACTATATTGAGCGTACTCAACTACTTTCAGAACAGTCATTCTGTACTAGATCACGCTATTGGGGATGAGTTCTTTGTCTATGCTGACTACCACACTCACTTCTTATACTGTGTTCGGTAAGCAGTATGATTACATGTTTTTTTCTAGGCCAACTAGGTCTTTGTCTTGCTGGCAAACAAAACTAGCTAGTTTTCACTGCCCCCTTGAACCTTTTCTTACTCCTTTTTAAACTCACAATACTATGTGGAACTGCGTATTAGTACAGATTGCTTCTGTTTCTTTGTCTTGGTACTTCA
>NW_009648712.1:2377965-2398815 GCF_000708025.1 Charadrius vociferus | reverse complement strand
GGAGTTGCATTTAAATCAGTTTTCAGGTTAAGCATGGTCTGGTGCAGACACTGGCTCTGTTTTATCTTAACCATGTTTCAGTCTTGAGAAATAGAATTCTGATGCAGAAAACGGTTTCTGAGCTTTCACTTCAGTTTATAGTTCAGTTGGGTAGAAGCTGTTCCTTGTCTTGGAAGCTATAAGGAAGATTCCTTAAAACTGTATTTAAATTCAATACAAACATAACACAGGGGCACTGTCTGGTTATCAGTCTTACCTCATTTCTGTCTTGGTAGTCAGTTGTAACACAACTGCTTTTTACTCTTTTGTCCTGTGGTGCTGTCCCTTAGTTGTCAAGCAGAAGCTAACAGTTATTGCTGGTGATCTCTTTAGGGCTCCAGCATCATTGAATGACACAAGCTTTCTTCACGATCCCTGCTTAGGAACATTTGGTGGACCTGTATTTCCATGGCTGGTGTTGGGGGGATATGATGGTAGGTGGCCAAACAGTGTTGCAGTTTGTCTTGAAAGTACATACTTGTGTGCTGCCTTTTGCACCAAAGGTGCATTCTCATTCAACACATTTAAATGCACTCAGACAAGCTGGAGTTTTATTAAACTTTCAGTAAGCAAGGGTATTTTAAATGACTTTTCAGTAGATCAGTGCTGAAATTGGACGTAGACTGCTTGTGTTTGACACTTCCAGAGTAGTCTATTGCTGGAACGTATTTGTCTTGTTGACAAGTATGCAAGTGTTCAGTCTACTTGGGGCCTGCTAAAGGATCTTTACTTTTTGGAGACTAGATAAAGATATGAAGTGTCTCAAGCTGACATGCAAAACATATGTGTATTCCAGCTTTTGACTTTAAGTAAAGTTTTGTTGCTGATCTGACAAAGCACTTAAGAATAGATTAAGATGTTGACTAGGGAAACCCTTCCATAATTTATCTGAAGCCAGAATTTTGTTGAAGCAATTTATCCAATTAAACATAAGTTGATAAACACAGCAAACACAAATGTACTAAAACAGCCCTTGAAGGCAAGCACTTGATTAAACTGTAGATTTTTGTACTTGCTTTGAGTAAAACCTAAGTATGCAAGAGGCACCATATTTTAAGAAACTACATCCTGTTATCTCACTAGATAGAAAGCCATAAGCACTGGTTATATAGTAGCCCACTGTCTAACCATGTAACAATTGAATGTTGGGGTACCGTGAATGTGGTAAATAACAAATGATTACTTTTGAATACAATCTGGAGTGCTTATTAAGTTCTGTTCTTATTGCAGTAATGTCTATTCTTACTTCAGCAGGTTTTTTTGAGGACTCAATGTTCTTAAACAGATTGCATTTTACAGAGTTGGGGGGATGGGTTTGCTTTGGACAATACTGATTTTAAACTTAATTGTACCTACCTATACTGGAATGTAAGCTTTATTTTGTAATGCCTAATAATTTTTTTCCTACTTTATAGATGATAACTATAATAATGCTACAGCTCTTGTTATTACCTTTCCTGTCAACAACTACTACAATGACTCAAGAAAGCTAATGAAAGCCTTGGCATGGGAAAAAGAGTAAGTAGGCTTCCTGTATTCTGAAATGCATACATTACTTAAAGCAGCCTTTAAACGTAGATACATGAAAAAGACCTGTACTGCACTGACAGTTTCTCAGTATAACTACGGGCTTGTTTTGAGAAGCAGCAAAGCCTGTTAATGACAGACTATGCTGGTCATAAGACTTTCACTTTATCTGGTATACTTCACTTAATTTGAGGAGATAGGTTCTGGTCTTGTTAGTGACCATCTAGTCCAGTAGTACTTGCTGATAAGTAACTTTAGAAAGGATTTTATGTATTTCACTCTGGCTAAAATTACACAGGTAGTCTCCAATCTGCTGGACCGCTACTACCAGTGGAAAGGTAGTACAACTACATTATCCTGTAACTTTTGTAAAAGTCTTCCAGATGAGCATCTAAAGCTGTCACCCCCTTCACCATCTTGAAGAGCTGATGTTGGCTTACACAGGCCAACTGCTCTGGCTAACAGTTCAGGGGGAAAAAAACTACTAGAAAGTCTGAGACTGAGTACGACTAGTGTCTACTTGTGTCGCAAGCACCTCGCTTCAGTTAGGGGAACTGAAATAAGGGCAAATAAAATATGACTGCAGCTTCCTTACAGTATTCAAACAATTTGTGTGTACTTTTAGGCCTAGCTTTGAGGGAAAACTGCACTTGTACTTTGAAATAGTTTGTTTATGCAAAGTATCTTGTCCTCAAACTCTGGAGAGAACATGGGATGTATTTCAGCATAGTGTATTTCTAGTGCTTGGAGTAGAGTTCTAAGGATGTGTAGTCTGCATCTTGCTTTTAAAAAATGAGGAATGTCCCTCAAAGTACTGTTGGGCCACAGTGCTCTCTTGTACCACACAGATGACTTAAATTTGCCTTCAGCAGACTTCCAAGCATTTCTAATACAAGATGTTTTATCCTTTAAAGCGTGACTGACTTTTTTTTCTTTTAGGTTTATTAACTTTTTGAAGAACTATGATAATCCCAACTTAACTATATCATTTTCTGCGGAACGGAGTATTGAAGATGAAATCAATCGTGAAAGCGATAGTGATGTTGGCACTGTGTTGATAAGCTATATTGTAATGTTTGTGTACATCTCCATAGCTTTGGGACGTATCCAGGGCTGTAGAAGACTGCTGGTATGTGTACAGTTCTCATTGCTATAAACACTGAAGCTGCAGCTTGCTAGTTTTTCTTAGCTTTAAGTGACTGAAATGTTTTTGCAGGCTGCTTACATTCAATCTTATCTTTAAAGCATTGAGTCGTTCTTGGGCAGGAGCTAGGGGGAGCATTGTCCTTCTTGTCATACTTGACAATTCTTGTGCTTCGTGGCCTCAACTGAGTCTTTTTTCACTTGAGATATCGGTTAACTTAAGCTTTAAGGCTTGTAGCCTCAAGTTGTTGGGTTTTTTCATATCTGGATCTTCAAAAGAACCAGAAAAGTAAGCTTTCTACTAACTTCTTTCTACTTTAAGATAAGAATATGGTTTTTACCTTTGCTATAATCTGTTCTGTGTGATGATGCTGGTTTGGTTGACAGTCATTACAACTTTTTTAGGTGGATTCAAAGATCTCCCTGGGCATAGCAGGCATCCTGATTGTACTGAGCTCGGTGGCATGTTCTATAGGCATTTTCAGCTACTTTGGAATCCCACTGACACTGATTGTGATAGAAGTAATTCCCTTCTTGGTGCTGGCTATTGGGGTGGACAATATTTTCATTATAGTCCAGACACTTCAGGTATGTATTCTTTCATACGGACTCTCCTAAATGTGCCTATTATCTTTGAAGGCTGTTAACTTGGTGCAGAAAGTCTTTGGCATTCCAGTACTCAGCCCAGTCTGAGCAGCTATGGAGTCTCTCAGGATATCTAGTGGTCTTGAAGAGAGCCAATATTATATGTACGCTGATCCTACACAAAAACCTAAAACATCTGCTTTTTCTTACTGCTGGCTGATGTACAAATGAACAATATTTTTAACATCCTTCTCTGGTAGCTGTAGAACTTGACTATTTTGATCACTTGTAATTCTAGTGTATTGTGAGCAGTAATCATGGACTAAACTACATGCTTCGGACCAGGGACTTCTGACATTAAGTCTTAGTGGGTAATCAGCTTTGTAATTTGACAGGCTCAATAACCTACTGGAACTAGCACTGCCTCTGGCAAGTGCGTGGTTTTGGCTGAAGCACTGAACTTCTGTTTTTTTAAGTTAAGTTTGAAGCAAGGCAACAGGGGATGCTCATGCTGCTTTTGTATTGGAGAATATCTGCTTTTTTTAATCTAACTCATGTTAAGGCAGTGAAAATGATAAAAGATAGATTTAGATGATTAAAAGTTGGTGGGTTTTTTTTAAGCCACATGAAAGCACTTTCTAAAGTACACAATTCTTAATTATAATAAATTATTACCTTAAAACAGAGAGATGAACGCCTCCAGGGTGAAACTCTAGATAAACAGATTGGCAGAGTCTTGGGAGATGTGGCACCCAGTATGTTTCTCTCATCTTTTTCGGAGACTGTGGCATTCTTTCTTGGTAAGACTTCTTTAATATTTGATGATAAGGGCCTTATCATAGCTGCATGTTGCAAGAATAAATGCAAAACTAAAATATAAAAAGAAAGGAAGAATTTGTAGAGTAAATTCAGACTTCTTGTTTATTGCTGTAACAAGTTTAACTTGACCTCTGCTGATGCTAGGCATTGTAGTACTTTAAGAGACTGGCATAGTTAAAAAGATGTAATTCTCAATCTGTCAAGCTCTTCAGCTTGAAAGACTGGAGCTTTTTACTGATTTGTAGTGACTAACAAGACTAAATTTGACTTTAGTAATGTATCAAACGTCAGGGTGTACTAAGCCCTATATTGTGATCGGTCATCTTGCTACTGCTTGGAAAAATGCCTCTATGACAGGTTGTTTGAGGTTCACTCTTACAGTATGTGTTAGAGGCATATCTTATGTTGTTACCTTTCAAGTATGAATTGGCCTGCTTTCTTAATGAACTTATTTACTCAGAATGTAATTTGCCATTTGTTGAACTTGCATTCAGTGGCTTCATATTGAAGCCAGATCTTGTTTGACAGCACTCCTTAACTATGCTCTTACACAGAAGCCTGCACAAGCCTAGTAACTTTGGAATTGAGAAACGTCTTAAGGCTGTGCAAAATGACAAGCTTTAATGCTGCCAAACAGGTCAAAGACAGCAGTCATAGCCAGGCCTATATCAGCTGTTTTCTTTACTTTGTAGAGAAAGGCTCTTTGTCCTGCTGTAAGGCTAGCGCTTAAATTGGCTATCTGTTTAGAAAATGCTCATGCATTTCTAAGAGATGGTAGCTTGCTTAACAAACTGGGTCACTTCCTTCAGGGACACTGTCTACGATGCCAGCGGTTCGCACATTCTCCCTTTTTGCTGGAATGGCTGTGCTCATAGACTTTATTCTTCAAGTCACTTGCTTTGTAAGTCTCCTGGGCTTGGATATTAAGCGTCAAGAGGTGAGTATAAATGCACATGTAACTGCAGTGTAATAGGGATGACATTTTCTGTGGAACTGTATAAATCTGGCATTTAATCCATTTTCAGAGGAATAGACTGGATATACTGTGCTGCATCAAAAGCAATGAAGAAATGAGTGGAGTTCAGCGTTCGGAGAGCTTCTTATTTCTGTTCTTCAAAAATCTATATTCTCCATATCTGCTTACGGATTGGATGAGACCAATAGTAGTATGTATACCCTATTTGAAGTAAGCAGTAATCTAAACTTGTGCAAAAGTATAGTGAGCCTGAAGATCTAAATACTGAAGAAAAATCTTCAACACAATGAAATAAAGCTTTTAGTATTTTTGCTTTCAGCATTAGTATTGGAATAAGCTTTTGTAACTGCAAGAGTATTTCTAGTAAATAGGGGCTTGAATTGCCTGAAACCCAGATTTAAGAGTTGCTTTACTGACAATCAAATTACTTCGGGCATATGTCAAAAATCATCGTGTGTTGGCTCCTACACTGCATTAATCTAGAGTGGTGTTGCCGAATCACAGATTCGGTTTGAGGTTACTATGCTTATTTACAGAAGGTGTTTTGCATATCTTTCCCTGCTACCTTCTAAGTATAAATTTTCCCTTTTGGCTCGAAAGGGAACTCTCAGTAGCTAGGCTTTAGGCTTGTACTACACCTGTGTAGCATACTTAAACTAGAGACTCTTTGCATGGTTCCTTCTAACTTAATAAATTACTTCTATTGCTTGTTGTTTCTGCACAGTTCCACTTCCATGAATTTGCTTAATTTGCTTTTTTTTGCAGATAGCAATGTTTGTGGGTGTTCTGTCATTCAGTACAGCAGTTATGCACAATGTAGAGATTGGACTGGATCAGTCTCTCTCAATGCCAGATGTAAGTCTTAAGATCATGTTGCTCTTCAGCAATTTGTGGCTGAACTGAAACCTTGATACCTTGTTGTACTACCTCAACATTATGTAATAATAACTCAAAACTTTCCTTTTAAGGACTCCTACGTAATGGATTACTTCAGCCAGCTCAGCAAGTACCTGCATGCAGGTCCTCCTGTCTACTTTGTCCTAGAAGAAGGGCACAACTACACCTCTTTGGAAGGGCAGAACATGGTGTGTGGTGGAATGGGATGTAATAATGATTCACTTGTCCAGCAAGTCTTCAATGCTGCAGAAATTGGTAGCTAGTAAGTTTTTCATGCTTTTTTTCTGCATAATCACATGGAAGAGATGTAAGATGACTGGTGTGTACTTTTAATTTAGCTCAGGCTCAGCTGTTGATTGTACAACTGGCACTATTGTACTTGCTTTATACTGTGGTTTGGGGGAAGGGAAGAAGCTGTGGCAATCTCCTAGAATGAGGATAAAACCTGTCTGGACTGGTAGGATAGATTAATTTACTTGAGTTTAGAAAAAGGGCTTGATGCTTCAAGGAATCTGGGAGTGGTAGGAAATAAAACTCATGAAAACCTCTCAGTATGGTTAAGCTTTCCTAGAAAATGACTTGCATGCTCAGCTTCTAAACTTGGTGGATAAACTAGCCTAGCAAGGCTAAGCAGGAACTGTATTCGGAGTTCGGAACCGAACAACTGGAGAAAGTCTCTTCCTGATTCTTTCCACTGTAGTTCAGTGGTTTTACTTTAGCCTAACTGAAGGAGAAGTCTTGCTTGAAAACTGAGGCAACAATATCTGGAATAAGATTGGGCATAGAGTGGACAGGGGAATGGAAAGCTGAGCTTGGCAGCGGAACTTGAATGCAAGGAAGAAGCTCCTGCTGTTTGTTAGCTACAGTGTTATGAGTGAGACTGGCTCCTGGATGGGATACTGGAGCAGGGGACTACATGGAGAGCTAAGTACCTTGGGCCAGAATGAGTTGACATGGTGTAAGTCAGCACTGGAGAGATCAAGGGATATGTTATGGGCTGAAACATAAAATTACTGATGATGGATATGTTATTTTATTAGCACGAGGATAGGCTATGCCCCATCATCCTGGATTGATGACTACTTTGACTGGGTGAAGCCGCAGTCATCCTGTTGTAGAGTCTACAATACCACCGGACAGTTTTGCAATGCTTCAGGTATCAGCATCCATCTTGTTGCTAGGGGATTAGCTTGGTTTATAAGTTCCACAGCCAAAACATCATTGTGTGAGTGAGGTGAATAGCTGTGAGCAGACACCTCTTGAGTTGCCCTCTAATTTGTTTGAACTACTGTTTGAGTGAACTTAAATATTCTACTGGAATGCTGCAGGCTGAAGATGGCTTATCTAAACAGCAAATGTAATAAGTATTCAAAAAAACCCCACCATCCTTGTTATAAAAATGTTGATCCTTCTGCTAGTTTCATTAGAGCACATAAACTTAGTGCTCTATTTTTGTTCAGATCCTTCAGTTTGGTATTGTTCTTGTCAGTGTAATGTAGATAGTTCACAAATGACAGAGTTCTCTGGTAGCCCTTGCCTTAGTAGAAATAAACAAAGGGCTACAAATTTTATACAGAATTTCAGGGCTGATCAGTTATTTCATTGGTGAAAATGCTTTTTATGAAACTGTATCCTGCCTGTAGTGTTGCAAGTCAGAAGTTATTAGTGTTAGAACAAAGAATACTTGAACCTGTAGCTGACTTTCTTCCTGTATTTTTTCAGTCACTGATCCGTCCTGCACTCGTTGTCGACCACTGACTCAAGAAGGCAAGCAGAGGCCACAGGGCAAAGACTTCATGACATTTTTGCCAATGTTCCTGTCAGACAACCCTAATCCTAAATGTGGCAAAGGGTAAGAGCCATGATCTATATATTTTGCTTAGACCAGTGTGTCAAAGACACTTGCTGTGGAAGTGTGGCTTATGTCTGCAAGGGTGGATATCTAATGTCCTTCTAAAAGGCATACAAACACTGACATCTCACCTGTTCTATAGTATTTTTCTGAAACAAAACTGGGAAAAAAAATGCATCATCAACTAAATGGAACAGCAGCTTTCCCCTGTACAAAGAGGAACAACTTCTATAGTCAGTCTGTTCTAGTATATCCTGTGCGATCTTGAAATGTATTGTGCTCTGAAGCTTTTGTCAGTTTTGGAAGCTGTTAGAAACATGATTATAAGTTATAAAAGCTAATAAATTTGAATGGTACTCACTAACATCTAAAACGTTACTATGTTTATGTAGAGGACATGCTGCCTATAACTCTGCTGTCAACTTTATAAACAACAAATCTGAGGTCGGAGCTACTTATTTTATGACTTATCATACTGTACTGAAAACATCATCTGATTTTATTGATGCTATGAAGAAAGCTCGGATGATAGCCGATAACATTACTGAAACCATGGGCATCAAAGAGAAGAACTACCGGGTGTTTCCTTACAGGTATGCTTAGATCTTTTTTGCCTTAGTGACAAATACTCAACTTGAGGAACTAAGAAAAGGTACTGGTTAATAACATCTTAGAGACTTGAGTTTTGTCTAACAGAAAGTAATATAGAGACTCTGGAATGTCTAGTGAAACTACAAAAATATAACTTGCATCCACAGCACTAACTTCACTTTACTGTGGTTGATAAGTAACTTAAATCAAGAAACCTGTCCTGTACCACAAAGGAAGCTCTGGCTTCAGCTTGGACACTTCCTAGCTTTCATAGTAGGGTTTAATAGTTCTAGCTTAAGCAGATATGTTGACCTGGGTTGTTGCAAGAGGTGATGTGAATGTATTGACTTCAAACTTATTTAAACTTAAAGCAAAGACAGCAGTGATGTCAAGTGCTACTTGTCTAATCCTTGCATAATTCACACTAACTAAAGATGCTGTATAAGAGTACCACAATGTACTTGAGTTGGAATTGGTATCTGTACAGGTGAAATACTAATCTTTCTGCTTCAAAGAATCCTATCCATCCTTATGGTCTCACTGCGTAATGCATCAGTTCAGACCCTCTGCAATAGTTCCTGTAGATACCACAGTCAGCCTGAGGAGTTACCTTCTGGCAACTACTGCAGCTGCTTATATCGAAGTGTCGGAATTACCCTGATGTCCAGATACAATCTCTATTTGAAGTATTAGTGAAGAGTTGTCATATAACAGCCAGTGTTCTGTAGAAGTCATTCCACTGATGCTAGGAAGCCAGTTCCTGTTGGTGACTCCTATAAGGAGGGAACTGCTTTATCCTTAGGACAGAAGCTCATCTAATGTTAGCATGTAACAAGGAAGATGGCTAACTACAACTTCTGTTCTTTCCACAGTGTGTTTTATGTCTTCTATGAACAATACTTGACAATTGTGCATGATGCCATCTTTAACCTCTGCATCTCCTTGGGATCGATATTTTTGGTGACAACTGTGCTGCTTGGTTTTGAAGTATGGGCTGCTGTTATAGTTTCAATAACTATTGCTATGATAATCATCAACATGTTGGGAGTGATGTGGCTCTGGGGCATCAGCTTGAATGCAGTTTCATTAGTAAATCTCGTCATGGTAAGTTAACAAGACATCTGCTTTGGTTACCAAGTCTTGAACAGTTCTGTGTGTCTTATGTGTATATTCATGATGCCAAATAGTATTTTCTATTAAACTTTGACAGGCATTTGAACTGTAGTGGAACTATCTTAATATTTCTAGATGGTGTGTAGAAAACAGGTTTATTCTGACGACTAGTCCTAGAACTGGTAAGATACAGCAATTGAAGTGTAAGCTATACTGCATCTGGTGGAGGTCTCTTCTGTTCTGCAGCAACAGTTGTATTGTACTATCCAGTCTAGGTGCTGTTGCACATCAGAGTTTCTTCACACCTAAGGTAAGGACACAAAGGTTAGTGCTAAGGCTTCTGTTGCATTTAACGTGCTACAGAGTAGATCTGTGACTTGCTAGTGCCAGTATTGTTCTTCCATGAATGGAAACCACTTGGGCAGAGTGCCTTGGTGAAACACTCCAGAACGTAGTCACTAATAGCTGAGTTGCTTACCTTGCTCGCTAGAGATTTACTGCAGATCTGAGAAACTTGTGAGAGTTTCAGTTTTCACTGTTGTTCCATCTTACAACTAGGCATATGTTCATGCAAGTCTACCTGCTAGATAAGTCTAAGACTTGTCAACTGTTCAGTGTTGTAAATGACTACTTAAACAGCTTGTTTTTATGACTAAACTGAAGTGTTAAACTCAGCTGAATCTTTATGGTATCAGATCAGCTGTATCCTCAGTGGTGCTTTAAAGCAATGGTATTGTAGCTAATCTGTAAACCAATTTTAGTGTTCACAACATGCACTGTATTGAAGCCAGCTTTCTTCCACATCAAGAAACTTTTGTCCTCCAAAACCATCTTATGTTCTGATTCCTATCTAATCAGATTAATTGTCCGTTAGTAATGACTGGTAGTAAAATGCCACACAGTACCTGTAACAGCCTCTAGTAACCATATAATGCTGAGCTTTAACCCTGGGAACAGAACACAGCTGCTAGAACCTCTCTAGCCCATCTAGAGTTCTGAGTAGAGACCTTGCATGCAAATATCACTTAGATGACCACTTGGTATGTTTCTTTTTCTCTCTCTAGAGTTGTGGTATTGCTGTGGAATTCTGCAGTCATGTGACAAGAGCGTTCACTGTTAGTACTAAGGGCAGTAGAGTAGAGCGTGCAGAAGAAGCTCTGTCTCACATGGGCAGTTCAGTAAGTATCTACTGTATGGGGGCGGGGGACACGAGTAGCCAAGCTACAACTTTACAGACTATGCAAATATCCTTCAGCTGTAAGGATGGTCTTGCCTTTCCTTTTTGGAATACTTGATTAAAACTCTTAGAGGTGAACCTAGACTTCTACTAGTAATAGGGGTGAACAAGACTCAATTTTTAGTCTGATGGTACTACTACCTAATAATGAAGAAGAGAGCTAAAAGCCTTAGCTGAACTAGTAGTTTGGATTAACCTTGAATTGTCCCATTAAACTTTAAGTGCTTCTCTTTCCTAAGCACCTCTGAGTATTTGGAAAAGCTTTTTCTAAATATGGGATGCAACTGAAGCTTTGGGAGCAGAAGCAGGGCTCAGCATTTAGGCAGTACTGTCATATCACTTAGACTAAGATAAGCACCCTGGGTGGGGTTGGAATAGACTCTTCTGGTGATACATGTACTGGACCCAGGTAACGAACAATGCGAGTTACTTTGGTAACGGCTTTCATCTGTATCTGCCTGAGGTAAAAATAAAGCTAGGTGGCTTACAGATTAAGAGTGGATTTTTAATGATACTGAGCCTGGCCTGTGGTGTCAGGTTCTAGTGAGACCAAGAAGTTGAACTCTTCTCCTGAGCAGGTCTTGGATTTGGTTCTAAGGACTAACAGGTAAGGAGGTATACTGCATAAAGGAGCCTCAAATTACATTACAAGAATTTCAGCAATGTTAAATACTTAAAGCCCTACTTACCACTTAAACCCACTTTTTTTTATTGACAGGTTTTCAGTGGTATCACACTGACCAAATTTGGAGGAATTGTAGTACTGGCTTTTTCTAAATCTCAGATCTTCAAGATATTCTACTTCAGGATGTATCTAGCTATGGTTCTGCTCGGAGCAACTCATGGGCTAATATTTCTTCCAGTTCTACTTAGTTACATAGGTAAGGTGTGACAGTCTGCTCTAATACACAGTTCAAACAAAAATAGCCACCTGTGGACACTTTCTGTCCATTAAATAGGAAGGGTTACAAGGATAAAAAACAGTACTTGAATGTGCCTCTGTCATTCAAGTAGCTGGTGTGTCAGAAAGCAAAGGTTGACAGGTGGCAGTGCAAGCGCACCATTACAGGCATGTTGAACTGAAGCAACCACAGCCTGCCCTATGTGGTTGCACTGTGCTCCTCCTCATGGAGGTGGCTGCCTAGGCCCATGTGCCCCAACAGAGCGCAGCATGATTAATGTCCCCAAACCTGGGGACAGGATGGTGGGTGGAAGCAACAAACCTGCTGTGGGACAGCGTTCCTGCATCTCGCTTTGCAGTAAAGGATGGTCCAAACACTGTCCTCTTGAATTTGGAAATTAATGTCTATAGTGTAGTTCTTAAAAGCAGACTTTAACTGAGCCTTAAGGGGGTAAGACTGATGGGGATTCACCTACTGCCGTTGCTGCTGCTGACAGCTATTAACAGCTGAGCAGAAGCATGTTTCCAGTCTCATCCATGTTAAGCTGGACTTGGACAACTACAATCATGCAGGATTCTTGATGATAAACTGACATGCTGTAATGTTGAGACTCCGAAATAACTGTTTTCTCTCACTCAGGCCCATCAGTAAATAAAGCTAAAACTCGTGCTGCACAAGAGAGGACCAGAGGTACAGAACGGGAGAGACTCCTCTACTTCTAGTTTTTAACAGTGTTCAGTGGACTCTATGAACTGTGGCTTAGGCCCAACTCTTCTTAAGAACTGAAGTGCAGCAATGTTCAACGACTATCACACTGTAACCACCACTGACTTGACTCTTGCACAGATTCAACTAGAAGATATCAGCTGCAGCTTTGGACATAGCTTTAAACTCAGGAAATGCTACGTGTGGCTCATGTAACAGTATTACTAAGACTAGCTGTGTTAACCAGACTACTAAAACACTTCTGTTTTCAAGAGGTTCCATCTTTTTCTTCTAGAAACCTAAACCAGCTGTATTGCGAGTTGAATAGCTTTTTTGTCAATGAAACTGAGGTGATGTGTATGAAACTGGACTGCTGAACTACTGACACTAATTTTAAATGCAGGTCAATGCAATTTTTGTCTCTTTTTAGGGGGAAGCCATCACAAGTTGTAATATTTTTAGTACTATTTGCCAAAATGTCTTGTATATACTTTATTATAAAATAGCAATTTTGTAGTCCAAAAATCTACTTAAATGCAATAAATTAAGTTTATACATTTCAGTGGAAGAGTCTTTCAGAATGTTGTGGGCTTCATGAGAGCTTGTTCTCCAAAAACTTGTTTGAAGAAGGCAACATGTTCTTCACAGTGCTCACCTAAGGCAGGGTAAAATAAAAGTTAAATGTTAACTTTAAAACTCAGAAACTGAGAAGCAAGATTATGTAGTTTCATTTAACTCAAAACCTTATCTTTAATGCCTTTGAGTAAAGGAGTTTAACAATTTTAAAGCAGTAGAGTGCTGAGGTAGCTCTAGTCCTGTGACAAGTATTCTTGTGGTGAAGCAGATGTCTGATCTAGTTCCTGTATCTAACCAGCAGATTTATATCCATAAGAGTTGTTTACTGTTGAGATACAAGATCTTGGAGTGGGATTCTGTGCCTATAGACTAGTTGGTTAAGAACATGTTGCTGGATCAAGCAGTTTAGCTTGGTTTTTTTAAGTGAGAGAAAGTGTAGTGTAAAACAGGCCTGAAATTTTTGTAATCCATGGAAACAGACAACTGAACTCAAAGGTTTCTTGACCCAGTTCCTGACTTCAGGAGAAAGCACTAATTGGAGATAATGGCTTTGCTAAACTAAGCAGTGGAAGCAACTGCAAACCAAACAGGTTAGCTTAATCTGCAAGTTCCTGTTTGGGTCAGTCTGTCTATTCCTGGGTGCAGTATACAAAGGGGTAAAACAAGTTAACCTTAGAACTATGCTTAAAGGAAGTCTAAAATACAAGCTAGAATACACCAAGGGTTTTATCTTATAATACAAACTCAGCTAGAGTGGAAGTGAAACAAGTCTTAGTTCTGTTTGAATGACTGAGTATCTTGGTCTAATTGCTCATTGCTTACCTGGTGTGAAACTAGGGTTTCCTCGTAACCGCTGATTTCTTTGTTCAAAGAATCTGAATATAGTATAGAAAAGCATGTCATCTTCTGCTTGTTTTGCTGCGTCAAGGAATTTGCGGGCTGAAATGCTGTCGTGTCCTCCAATGCCCCTGATGAATCTCAAGGCAGCCAAAACTTGATGTTTGGACAACAGAACTTCCACTATTTCATCATTTGCTGTGGAAAGTCTCTGTGAAGTCAATCACAGCTGTAAGACTATGCTTCTAACAAATGACTGAGATGCTAGCTAGTCACTTCAAGCTCGGTCAGGTAAGCTGTTTGACAAGTCTAACCCACATGTGACATGGAGTTATTATAGTCTGAAATGCTTACTTTTAACATGTCCAGAGAGAGCTGATGTGCAGGAGGGTAAATGCTTTCCAGGGACAGTAACAGACAAGCCTAGGGCAAAAGTAGAGAACCTTAAAATTCTGAAGACTTCCTACCTCCATCACTAGCTTATTGAAGCAATTTGTCTTACATACCAAAGGTTTTGAGTCACTGAGCACATGGTACTGCAGAAACTGATGGAGCATGTAGAACAAGTTGTGTTGAACGAGGGTTTTGATGACCAGCTCATACAAGTAGTGCTGTGAATGCAGGAAGGAGACCATCAAAGATATGTCTCAATACCAGTTTTTACAAGCTAGAAGGTAGTATTGTATGGGACTTAGACCAGTCTTAGTCACATGTCTGAAACTCCACATAATTCCGTGGAGTGAGGTGATACATTTGGCAGGTAAGTACTTTTACCTGAACTGCAATCTGGAACTGGTTAAGCGAGCGAATGTATTCCATCAAGACTGCTATAGTGAACTTATGAGGCGCTTCCTGGACAAGAAAAAAGCATTAGGTGGAACTTGTATAGCTTCCCCTGTTAATGACAATCCAGTAAAAAATGGGCATCAAAATACCCTAATCCTGACAATAAAGCCTTCTGCAGGCTATTTCAAGCAGTCAACTTAAGTTTGCTGCTCTGAGACTGCTGCCAAACTAGCACTTAAAATTAACTTACCTTCTTTTCTGTAAATACAGATAAAACATGTGTGTACATGTCAGACTGGTCAATAACTGCTTGAGTGCGGACTGGACGCTTCAGGAGCGGATTACTTCTACTCAGGCCTGCTTCTACGACCTACAAGAAGAAAGCCTTTTTAAAAGAAAACTGTAGTGTTTGTTATAGTACAGTTTTAGTCAGTCTCATCTGCACAGACACTGTTTTCTGCTGGGAACATAATTATAAACATGTTCTGTTACTGAGCAAACTAACACCTGTGGTCATGTTATTCCAGATGCAATCTGTTCAGTGTAGGCTTTAGTATTAAATCTAAAACTGTTTTTAAATTTTTATAAATATAGCTATTATGCCTCAAAGCCAGGAGACAACTCAAACTTACTATGTTAACACAGGCACTCAGCTTTAGAAGGATTTTCAGTATGTGGCTGTAATTCTGAGATGCATCAGGGCTGCATGTATTGTGCAGTGGTATGGTGTGCCATAAACTCAGTGGTTTAGCAACTACTTGGATAGTTACGGGTTTTAAGTTGCTTTTTGAGCTTCTACCTTCTTTCTGCTGTCAAGTACTGGGGTATGTTATTTGTCATGCTGGAGCTGGGCTAGGCAGCATCTGCCACAACAGAGTGCTAAGTGGGGGTCTTAGTGCACCTTGCACAGTAGACCACCTTCTGTGAGCCTGAGGCAGCCAGGACCTGGGGGTAGGCCTGGATCTCCTAAGTAGGAAAGAGCAGGTATTTTGCCTTCACCATGATGCAACCTGAAATGCAAATAGCATCATCCTGTCTTTGTAAGCTGCTGTAGCTAACATGGTTTACCATAGTATAGCTTTGCTCAGCTTCCAAGTACTTCTTATATTCATGATTCAGTTTGTCAAAAACAGTTGCAATCACAGACAGTGATCCCCTTTCTTGCTCACTGAGCACTGAAAAGATAAAAAGAAAAAAGAACTATGAGGAGAAATAACCAGGGGCTTAATGTCGCCTTATTCAAAAGGTGATCTCTAATCAACACTTGATTCTGAACTTCAGAGAAGTGCTTTCAGTTATGTCAGATGTATTTTAACCAAATGGGGGAAGTGAGAGAGTTGAATTGTTTCATGTGGTTAAGTAATTCTTTTACGTGACTGAAGGTAGTCTAGGCAAATGACACTTTACAGTCCAGTTAACTTGTGTGAGCATTTATAAATAAGCAGTATTGTACTTTCAAGATACAGACAAAACACATGAACTTACTTTGAGAGCATACAGATAAGATAACCATTTTGCATTCTTTCCTTTGGAGAAGGAAATCCATTAGTTTTCCTTTATCTAGCAAGAGGTTAACTACAGGTTCAAGTTTGACTTGAAGACTCCAGAGGTAACCTTGATTTGAAGGAGTAAAACAAAAAGTGAATTGCCTTATATAATACAGCTGTGATATCCAGCTTTTCCACCTTAAATGAGAATGCATCTTGATTGCCTTCCTCAGTCTACATTTTATAGCAGCATTACCCCTGAAAAGTTTTAGTAAAGATATGGTCATCCTCAATCATCACTACCAAGAGTAGTCAGTCATCTTACTAGGTACATCTGCTTAGTCACTTTAAGTTGCTTTGTGCACTGAAAGGATCATCTAGCCCCCTTCAACACTGAACAGAGTGGAGTCAAACAGCTCACCACTTACCTTCACTTGCACTGATGATAATATCAGGTTGAAAGACAATCCAAGAAGAAGAATCTAAACGTTAAAGTTCTAACATCCACATTAACATTGATTCTAAAACATCGCTGTACTGAAGCAGATCCCATTAACATACTTTCATTTACTGTCACCTTTTCATGTAAGGTCTTGAACCATACTCTTAGAATTATATCTTCAATTTCATGGTGTACTATTCAGTAATTTCATAATTACCACAAAATGTAGTACTGTGTTATACTAGATTTCCATATTTAGAACTACGAAAGCATTACAGTCTCTTACAAAGCATACTATTTTGTCTTGTGGTAAATATGCACAATCAGCTAAACCTGGACTTAATGGATTGGCATAACAAGCTTCTTCCATGCTTATACATAGAATGAGGCTCCAGTAGGACTCCTGCACTTTTAGAGTATTTAAAGGATACAGAGTTTACATGGAACAGGAGACTGACTTGTCACAGAGGCTGGACCTGTAGAAAAATTAACATTAAGTAAAGAATAGTAGTACTCTGGCAGCTCTCCTACACTAACAAGATACAGTCTTACACTGAAAAGGCAAGTATGGATTGTAACATGTCTAGCAGTCCTACAGCTCACAAGCAAAAGATATACCCATTTGTGTAGCCAGATCATCTGCAAAGGAAGTCTGACATTGTGAGAAGGCAAATTCTTCAAAGCATGTTCATTGTTTTTTCAGGCAAGTGAAATAATGCATGCAGAAATATTCCATTTCCAGTACTATAATTCTAAATACAGCAAATGGAGTCTATGTATTTATATGTAACCACTTTAGTTTCTTAAAGAGTGAGACTGGTTTGTACTTTCTGATCCTAACCCTTGTTTCATATAAACCACCTGCAGATTTATCAGTCATAGTTGCTATTAGTGACTTCAAAATTCAGATGTTAAAGAGCTTTTAAGGTACAATCATTCCTATAGAAGCATCTTTCTTTTCTATAAGAAGAGAACCACACTGCTTTGCCATATGCTAGCAGAACTACGCTCAGACTATGTCTAGCTACCTCCAGCTTGAAGGTAATTACCTGCTGCACTTCTAGGATAGGAGCACAGAAAGATAATCCAAGAAGATGACTAAGTGCTGAAGTCTAAACATTGATCTTAGCATTGCTTCTAAACTGGTCCAAAACTTCATTCTAAGCTTGGATTGACTTTCAGCCTCTTTATGTGACTTAGGAAGTTAAATAGTAATGACTTAAGCCAGAAAAGCATGAAGAGCTTTTGTGTACGCACACAAGCTTTTATAGGTGTGGCCAAAAAAATAAGGACAACCACAACTTTGGAGCGTAAAAGTAAAGTACTATGGGAAGTACACACCTTAAACAGCAACTCCTCATTTTCTGTAGTAGGCACAAGTTTAGAACACAAGTTTATGCTCAATTCCTTCTCACCTTCTTTCCTCACTCAGCCAAATATGTATAATAGAATGTTAGTAACTAGCATCCTAAAAACTGAAACACCCTTATATACCAGCTGTTACATTTGGATAATCTTGATAACAGTGTGAGAATATTTATCATGGAGTAGTTCTACCTGCTACAGGTATTTGATAGGGTTGTATTGATCGAGGTGGAAGTACAAATTGATGGATGGTAGTAGACCCATCAAATTCTCCTTTTAGCTTGATGTCAAATATAACTGAAGTCTGCAATTAAGAAGAAAAAATTAGTATTCACAAGTGTGAATTACCACCCATTTCCATGTATTCAGGCTGCTTTTCACATTTTCATCTTGTGTTCTCCCTTAGAATTGTAGAACAGTTCGGGGCGGAAGGGATGTGTTGTGGGCAGGAACATCTTTCACTAGATGAGGTTGCTCAAAGCCCTGTCCAACCTGACACTGAACACTTCCAATGATTGGGTAATCCACAACTTATCTGAGCAACTTGTTCCGTGGTCTCACCACCCTCATTGTAAAACATTTCTGTCTTATATCCAATCTAAATCTACCCTCCTTCAGTTTAAAACCATTGCCCGTTCAACTGTCACTACAGGCCCTGGTAAAAAGTCTCTCTCAGTCTGTCTTATACACCCTTTAATAAGAGATTTATGTCAAATTCACTGCTTAGTTATGGATGCTAGAAACTGTGAGGAAAATTCTGCATCTTCCTAGGATATCCTCATGCTTTTACCATTCAGACTTGTTCAGCTCAGGTCACTAATGCTTCTAGCCAGTACGGACAACATTCTTAGCCTTGCACAGTGGAAGTTAGCTTAAATTTCAGGGCTAATGAAACATGACTTCAGTTATTGTTATCTATCCTATTCAGTCTGATTTTGTTTTCTGTGCTTATATAGTTATGTTTATAGCTTGACCGAAATATAGCTGGAGAATAAGTGCTCTGGGTTAAATGCTAATGTGTGGAATTAACATTAATTATAACTGAAACATCAACTAATCATCCTAATGAGATAACACGCTTCAGTTCTTGAAGCTGCCTAAGAGAAGATAATACAAGAAGCCAAAGCCTTTCCACAAGTTAAGAGCAAAGTACCATTTTAGCTTTACACTGATCAAGCCTTGCTACTGAGACTACAGACAAACAAGTTTTACTTATGCTGCCATATGCCTAAGATCATTTGTGTTCATAGAAGTTTTCGTAGATCCAGGCCTTCAAACTAAAGGAGCATAAGTTTGTGTCATAGAAACATAGTATTCAAATGTGGATGATAGAGGTTTCTGGGATGAATAACTTAATATCAAATTTAGCTTTGTCTAATGCTTTAAAAGACTACACAGTGCAGCAGCAAAGTATCATAGGAAACGAACAAGAAAAAAAAAAGTGTAGGAAAAAACATGCATTAACAACAGCCCTGAATAAATCTTAGCGCAACAGGGTGAAAGGATAATTTTGAATCCCTTATACCCTTATGGTTTTGTTCCTGCAAATACTCTGGCTTTTCCAAAAGCTAAGCACATGCAAATGTATTTTCTAGAGCTAACAGGCATCATTATTAAAATCTGCCCAGAGCTTTTAAAAATTAAGGCACAACATAATATAAATAAATCACACCTCAGTATCCTGATGATGTACTACTACCAAGTTATCCACAACATTCAGTGCAAACTTTCCAGTTCTATTCAGCTTTAAAATATGTGTCTTCTTACACGAGCCCTCTCTACAGAAAGAGAGATGAAAAGAACTGGTCAGTAAGCCTGTTTAAACAAGAAAAGCAGATGTCTCTTACACACATAAGAATTGCCACTAATGTTCTTCGTTCTACTCTTACCTTGGTAAGTGATAGAGGACTACTTCTGCTCCTGTACTATTGGAAGTCCTTGAGTGATGCCTCAAATAGAGAACATAGAGCTGCCCGTATCTAACAAGACAACAGGATTAAAGCATTAGTTTCAAATGAGAGCTCTACCAGTCTGTTAGAGCCACACATTTGATCCTAAAAGAACAGATGTGAGATTACCCAAGTCAAGTGATCAATTAATTAAAAGTGGAAGACTAAAATGACACTTGATAAATGAAAACGCACAGCCTATACTGATGCAAGTTAGGCATCTAACAACAACTCTACCAACACATCCGTTCAAAAATTAAGTATTCTCAAAATTTCTGTACTAATCAAGAACAACTTCATGGAAAAATTCTCAGTTAGCTTCCCCTTCCTGCTTTGCCCCAGACGAGTTGTTTAGATGCTTTGTTCGAGGCAGTAACTGAAGTACTTTAAAGCAGTAGCACTGCTAGAACAAGAAGCAAGTGCAACCATGTTAACATTCTTGTCTTTTCTTAGCATCCTCAAACTGTCATACTTTGCCAAGAAAGGCTTGATTTGTTAGATACATACATTGTAGCCATAGCAATATCTCTTTCAGAAAGGCTGAGCTTGGAGGACTTGGGTGCTGCAGGTAACTCGATTTCAAATTTTGATAGTTTTGACATTGTTCCACTCTGTTAAACAGAAAAAAAAAATCCAAAGAAATCCATTGTTAAGACTTGAAACAGAAAGGTCACAAGTAACCTTTAATCAAACGCTGCACCAATAGCACCCCCATGAGGTGAAGAATAATGACAGCCGCAAAAGGAAAAAAAAAAAAAAAAAAAAAAAAAGGGTTTGACACTTTTTTTCCTACTGTGCTCATAAACACATACTTCTGGTATTATAATTTTAGCAGCTTTATCATCTTGATTTTAAAACACCAGCTTCAGCTAGCAAAACACTTCAATTTTAATTAAGTCAAGAAAATTTGTATACAGATCCCATTTACAATTGGTTTGGAGATATCAAACAGCAGTTCTCTTAACTTTCTTTCTCTCTTCTATATGCTCCAACTCTTAAAAAACTGCTTACTAGGAAGGGGA
>NW_009648712.1:2376065-2377922 GCF_000708025.1 Charadrius vociferus | reverse complement strand
GACTCCAGAATCTGCTTTATGCTCAGACCATATTCCTGCTCCTGCCCAAGGTTTCCTCTCTCCTTCTTCCTCTTTTCCATAGAATTTATATTTAAGCAAGTTTTCAGAGTTTCCAAAGCTTCTACTGAAATTCACTTCCCATTCTCATTAACTCATTCTTGAGTGTGAAGTGTGAACTCTACAGAAATATATCATTTGCTAAAGCTCTGTTTTCAAAGACTATTTTAATACAGTACCTTTCTCAGGAAATCTTTAAAGATTACCTTCTGAACACGAAGTAAAAAAATATTTAGCTTCAAGCTACAACTTGACACAAAAGGTCATGCTTCCTCCTCCTTAACATAAGTCCTTAAAAAGAACGCTGTGAAGGCTAGTAAGTTCCACCTAGCCGCTCTGTCATTTCAGAATCCAATACAGACCCTACACAAGATCAAACCAGGAAACCCATTTGAATAAGCTTCTCTTTAATCTCTTCCCTTAGACTACCAGAGAAATCTTCCTAATCCTTTGAAAGAAGCAAGATGGACTTTGTAGTTCTTTTCCTCATTTTTTAAATTATCTTACTGCATGATTAACTTAAAACAGATTCTAATTTTTACTACACACTTTTTCCAGGCCAAAACGAAAAATATTTTCCCAGTAACCTTAAGTGTTGCCCACACAGAAGAACACTATGAGAAACAAATACTGTAAACAAAGCACGCTTACGCTTGGGACAATAGTTGTTTCTTCAGCACTACCTTTTTATCTCTTTTTCAAATTCACTGACTCACATTTGGGAGGTTGTAGTTATAATCACAAGTGAAAGGCCCTTAATTTTTCTATATTAACACACTACAGAGTGCAAATACCCACAGTAAAATTAAATAATACGTACACTTATTTAAGTGAAAAAAAGATCACTTGAAAACTATTTAAGTTGTCAAAT
The DNA here is from genome assembly GCF_000708025.1 of Charadrius vociferus. Classification (NCBI taxonomy): domain Eukaryota; kingdom Metazoa; phylum Chordata; class Aves; order Charadriiformes; family Charadriidae; genus Charadrius; species Charadrius vociferus. Next base: position 2,376,994 of record NW_009648712.1, on the reverse strand, counting down.
ATTAGGTCACTAATATTATTTTTTTTTCCCTTTCTCAAGGTCAACTGTCCAACACTAGCTGGACATACCTCTTTCCAAAGAGGACACATGAAAGAGCATTAATTTTAAGCCATCACCTAGGAGCTACCTTACACATTTTTGCTTTGTCCTTTGCTTATTGTCATGTAAGGATGTGAACACATGCACCTCTTGGAAGAAATCCAGGAAAAGCAATGGAATATTTGAGTGAAGAAGCAGTCTGAAAAAAAAAAAAAAAACCCAAAAAAAAACACCCAGAAGCACACAAAATGAGAAGTTTGGAACATATCCCTTTACCTTGAAATAGAATGGCTGCAGGACATTGCCAAGGACAGTGGTTGACAGAAGAATAACAGAGCTCTCGGGACAATACATGTACCAGTTGACATTAATACTCTGATTCTTCAGAAGTTTTAAATTTCGTTTCTCTGGTAATACCTGGAAACACAGAATATTAGAATTATATTACCATCAGAATTCCCACAGCATAAATGGTACTACACAGTAGCTAGGAATGTTAAGAGAGAAACAGTGAAGTGTAAGTGCTAGAATTAAAAATCAGAAACCTGACAATTACAGCTTAGGCCGCAATTTATTGTAGCTAAGGAAATGCACATCAAATCCTCCTCAAATTCTAATGAGCTGAAAGGCGCTGACTCTTCCCCCTCATCCAGGTCTGGGTATAAGTTCTGTCCATAGTGGAGAAAACACCTAGCTTGATGCAACTAGTGAAGTTTTATTAAAAACTTATTACAACATCTTTGCTGCTTTCACTCCCCAGCTTCTAGTCTTTTAAGAACTAAGACAGTATATAAATTTATTCTCTTTATTTTAAGGGCTTAAGTAACTTCTCTTCACACTTACTTTATTTGGTCCTTTTACCTGCAGGGTTGACATTCATAATCCTTTTA
>NW_009648712.1:2365668-2376041 GCF_000708025.1 Charadrius vociferus | reverse complement strand
GCAGGAAATAATGCTGCTTTTTCAGTTATTTTCTTTAGTACTAGCTATTACTAACGCCATGTCTTAGCTCCAGGAGCGGAACTATTGAGAAGTGCACAACTTTGGAGGAAGTTTATAATATCCCTCATCATGAATGTCAGAAAGGGCTTTTATTAATTAGATTTCTCCAAAAACAAATGCAAAGGTGATTACACATAACACAGAGGAACTTGGGCAAAGAGATCAACATAGGAGGAAGCTGCCAATTTGCAGAAGGATATCACTATCTTAGTCAATTATTTGTTCTTTACTTCATTTTAAGCGTGCACACATCCTCCCCAATGTTGATTTATTTTGCATGAAGTGATATTTCACATTAGATTTAGATACTCATTTCCATACAAGCCAAGAGCATCTATCAATCTAGAGTTCTCAAGGCTTAATTCAGTACTCCTTTATACAGAGTCTTTGTTAGCTGTGCTAAATAACGGGTTAGTGTTAAGTTCCCCCTACCCCAAAAAGTATTCCTCTCAAAGAAAAATAATCAGTCTGCCAAAAAAACAGCAGAATTTCATTTTTTTAGCAGTGCTTTCTCAATCAGAGAGCTAGCAGAAAGGAATTCAAAGATACAGACACAAATTTACATTTTCAAATCTCTAAATATGTCTATCCTACAGGATGAGTTATTTGTATTACCTGATAGAATTCAATTCCTTGATCTGTGATGAAGACTATTTCTGTAGAACTTGTCCAGCAGAATCCTAGAATATTGGCATTCTTGGTCTTTTAACAAACAAGCAAACAAACACTCTTTTACTTGGAAAAATTAACTATTCAGGCAAGCTAATATTACTAAACGAAGAACACGAGACCAAAGGCAATTTAGTTATCCAATCACTGGAGTTAATACTTTTGGCCAACTAGACATGCTGCACGCATCAGCTACTTCTGTAAAGACTTCCAAGACTATGTATGAACACAACTACTGTATGAATTTTTGGTAGGATGTAACATTTACAAGTTTATTACACAGCCAAATTTTCTTTTTGCCCTAAATACAACCAAGTTCTTCCAGTTCGAATCATACCACCAGTTCAACCAATTCCTGGCATGAAAAGCAGGTTCCTTCTGTTGACAGAAATTAAGAACTAAGTGGAAGGATTCGCCATGACTTCACTTGGAACACTATCATAAACAGTTTGGTAGAATGCTTTACTCAAACACCTAATCCTAAATAATGAAGCAGAGTACTTCAGCTTTGAAGTCTACAGGAATAAAGGGATCCATGCAAATCAGATGTTTAAAAATTTACTTTAGCATTCTATTACCCCAAAATGTAATTTATCTTAGCTAAAAGTTGGAAAGTACCAAACAACGACAATGTACTTGTTTCTCGTAAAACAATCATAAAAAAAAATTAGACGGGCTGTTTAAAAATACCAAACATAGTATGCAAACTAGTAATAACTTACTATCACTGATCAGTGAAATTAGGGTTAAACACCAACATCAACATATCTGGCATTAGTATAATTACTGTCTACTATTTCTGTATCATCAGCACTCTGTCTCTTGTTCTTCTCAAACCTTGACATTTGTTGCCTCCACAGCATTTACAGTCCTTTCTAGGAAAGAATTAAACTGACTGGACCGGGAAGTTCTTTATGATATTGTTAATACCTGTTCATTTACTTCAATTCATATAGGTAGTAGTGACTACATATCTCATTTACTTCGTGTTAGTGTTTTGGAAGGTATCTCAATCAGCTCTCTTGTAGAGTAGAGGCCACTAGTGTCACTAACATTAGAGTTTTACTTAAGCATATAAGCTTGGGAGACTTAACTCACCTTACATTCCTGTGTATATTCTACCTGAGGGCTATCTGGAATAAAATTCAAAAAATCCTGCAAAAACACCCATGAAGTGTATTAGCAATTACAAAGCACAGACAAGATACATACATAGATACAAGAGAATAGATATTAGTTTATCAAATTATTTTGGATGAGATAACATAGAAGAAAAACTTGACTTGCTATATTCCACTTCACCCCCGCCAGGGAATTCTTTATAGAAGTTGGCTCCGCCCCCCCACTTTTTCTTAAATGATGACACTAGCAAGGCAACAACGTTGCCTGTTCAGCCTCTCAGGATGACAGAGGAATTTTCATTACAGCTGATGTTAGCCACCAGACTTCTTGAACATTTGTCTCAAGAAGCTTCTGCTCTGGTACTGTAAGTAGAAGGTTTCCAGCTGCAATTCCCTATCTGCAGGGTGTAGGTTTCTTACCACACTCTTCAAAGTTCTCTGCATAGCCAGTATCTTGTTCCCCAAGGAAAACTTGATGCACTTCACTTCTCCTTTGTCTTCCATCCTGTACAGAATGAAAAAGAAGTTATGGAAATATCACCTAAAAGTTTCTTACAGAACTCTGTAATACACTGTAAAAAGACAATGACAGAAGAAAAAAGTGTAACGCAAATGCTTTTGAATACAACTTATGAATGTTGCCTAACAAGTATAGGATTCAAAATTCAGACGGGAAGATAATGGCAGTTCACTCTTCAGAAGTTCTGAACACATCCGTTACAGAAACATGGCTAAGGTCACACAAATAAGCACCTGAAGTTACTACACATGCTCAACTCTGTTGGCCTATGATGTGGAACTGGAAGACTGCGGGGCTCTTCAAACTGGTGTTCTCAGTTCTGCCCCAGTGAGTCTGAAGTTCTGTGACACTCACCAACAACCTGCAATCAGCTCCTTTACTTTCAGAACTACTGCTAATTGACACAAGCCTACTAGCTTCTCCATTAGGACACATCCTCTAGAAGAATTTCTGATGTTAAAGGGAGAGTGAGGCTATTTTCACACCATTAAAAAAAAAAAAGTATTCTTAACAAAGAATCATCACTACAATTGGCATGACTAAGGTAGTTCTACTTCCAGTATGCATTAACTCCAGACATAGAGACAGCTAGATAGTCAAGCAGGAAAACTGTGGAACTTTCTGAAGTTCACTGAGTATTTTCAGCTCCATCAGGATTTGTGACAAGTGTAGTCAAAAAAGTCAAATGAAAATAGCAACTTTCAGGACAGGCCCTATGCAATGCCTGACAGACCACAGTAAACACACCTCGACTACAAATTGCTTCATGCATATGTGGATTGAAGCAAACTTCTGAGTAAAAGAATACTTCTTACGTATGGACAGCAGAGTTCAATGAGCCATCACACTTAACAGAGGTGTATATAAAATAGTTTTCTAAAGACAAAGCAGTTTCCTTGAAACCACTGTTCTCAGACTTTGAAAAAAAAAAAAATTCCACAAGAAATGGAAGACATAAAAGAAGCCAATTTAGATTAAACAAGAAACAGAATGCAAGAAACCTACAGGTAGGAAACACTGCACTTGAATCACAGGCCTGAAATTCAGAAATTACAATTCTCTACACATTTAAATTTAGTTCATTGTGTTTAACTTGATAAACTACATCAGTGGATAAGTCACTGCTGCAGTAGGAATCACAAGTTTGAATCCCCACTCTCTCACATGTAGAATCGTAGAATCGTTTAGGTTGGAAAAGACATTTAAGATCATAGAGTCCAACCATTAACCTAGCACTGCCAAGTACACCACTTAAACGTGTCCTTAAGTACAACATCTACATGACTTTTAAATACCTCCAGGGATGCTGACTCAAACACTTCCCTGGGCAGCCTGTTCAAACGCTTGGCAACCCTTCTGGTGAAGAAATTTTTCCTAATATCCAATCTAAACCTCCCTTGGTGCAGCTTGAGGCCACATCCTCTCATCCTATTGCTTATTACTTGAGAAAAGGAACCAACCCCACCTGGCTACAACCTCCTTTCAGGTAGTTGTAGAGAGCAATAAGGTCGCCCCTCAGCCTCCTTTTCCCCAGGCTAAACAACCCCAGTTCCCTCAGCCACTCCTCATGAGACTTGTGCTCTAGACCCCTCAGCAGCTTCACTGCCCTTCTCTGGACAAGCTCCAGCACCTCAATGTCTGTCTTGTAGTGAGGGGCCCAAAACGGACCATAGTATTCGAGGTGCTGCCTCACCAGTGCCAAGTACAGGGGGATGATCACTTCCCTAGTCCTGCTGGCCACACTACTCCTGATACAAGCCAGGATGCTGTTGCCCTTGTTGGCCACCTGGGCACACTGCTGGCTCACATTCAGATGGCTGTCAACCAGGTCCTTTTGTGCCAGGCAGCTTTCCAACCACTCTTCCATGCCTGTAGCGTTGCATGGGGTTGTTGTGACTCAAGTGCAGGACCTAGCACTTGGCCTTGTTGAACCTCATAGCACTGGCCTTGGACCATCGATCCAGCCTGTCCAGGTCCCTCTGCAGAACCTTTCTGTCCTCAAGCAGATCAACAGTCCCATCCAACTTGGTGTCACCTGCAAACATACTGAGGCTGCGCTCAATATCCTCATCCAAATCACTGATAAAGATATTAAACAGAACTGGCCCTGATACTCAGCCATGGTGAACACCACTTGTAACTGGATGCCAACTGGATTTAACTTCATCCCCAATTCTTTGGGCCTGACCATCCAGCCAGTTTTTTACCCAGCGGAAAGTACACCTGTCCAAGCCATGAGCAGCCAGTTTCTCCAGGAGAATGCTGTGGGAAACAGTGTCAAAGGTTCTACTGAAGTCTAGGAAGACAACACCCACAGCCTTTCCCTCATCCACTAAGCGAGTCACCTTTTCATAGAAGGTGATCAGGTTAGTCAAGCAGGACTTGCCTTTCATAAACCCATGCTGACTGGGCCTGATCATCTGGTCGTCCTGTACATGCCACGTGATGGCACTCAAGATGGTCTGTTCCATAACCTTCCCAGCACCGAGGTCAGGCAGGCAGGCCTGTAGTTCCTCAGATTCTCCTTCCAGCCCTTCTTGTAGATGGGCATCACATTTGCTAACCTCCAGTCAACTGGGACCCCCTGTTTTACCAGGACTACTGATAAATGATGGAAAGTGAGCACTTCTGCCAGCTCTCTCAGTACCCTTATGTGGATCCCATCCAGCCCCACAGACTTGTGCGTGTTTAAGTGGACTAGCAGGTTGCTAACCATTTCTGCTTGGGTTATGGGGGCTTTACTCTGCCTCCCATCCCCATCTTGCAGCTCAGGGGGCTGGGTATCCCAAGAACTACTGGCCTTACTATTAAAGACTGAGGCAAAGAAGGCATTAAGACCTCAGCCTTTTCCTCATCTTTTGTCACTATGTTTCCCCCCCGCATCCAATAAAAGATTGAGATTGTCCTTAGCCCTCCTTTTGTTGTTAATGTATTTATAGAAATAATGTCTTTTACCGCAGTAGCCAGATGAAGTTCTAGTTGGGCTTTTGCCCTTCTAATTTCCTCCCTGCATAACCTCATGACATCCTTGTGGTCCTTCTGAGTTGCCTGCCCCTTCTTCCAAAGGTCATATTTTTCCTTTTTTTCCTGAGTTCCAGCGAAAACTCTGTTCACTCAGGCCAGTCTTCCTCCCTGTTGGCTCATCTTTCGGCACATGGGGACAGCCTGCTCCTGCACCTTTAAGATTTCCTTCTTGAAGAATGTCCAAACTTCTTGGACTCCTTTGCCCTCCAGGACTGCCTCCCAAGGGATGCTGCCAACCAGTTTCCTAAACAGGCCAAAGTTTGCCCTCTGGAAGTCCAACGTAGCAGTTCTGCTGACCCCCCTCTCCTTACTTCTCCAAGAATTGAAAACTCTATCATTTCATGATCACTATGCCCAAGCCAGCCTCCAACCATCACACCACCCACTAGTCCTTCCCTGTTCACAAACAACAGGTCCAGTGGGGCACCTGTCCTAATTGGCTCCCTCACCAGCTGTGTCAGGAAGTTATCTTCCACACACTCCAGGAACTTCCTAGACTGTTTCCTCTCTGCTGTATTGTATTTCCAGCAGACATCTGGTAAGTTGAAGTCCCCTGTGAGAACAAGGGCTAGCTATTGTGAGACGTCTCCCAGCTGCTTACAAAATACATATTAGAGAGAGAGAGATATATTCCTAGAAGCTATGCTAAGACACCTGTAGGACAGGGAGGTGATTCAACACAGCCAGCATAGCTTCACCAAGGGCAAGTCCTGCCTGACCAGCCTAGTGGCCTTCTATGATAGGGTGACTACATCAGTGGACAAGGGAAGAGCAATGGATGTCATCTATATGGATTTCTGTAAGGCCTTTGACACAGTTCCCCACAACATCCTTCCCTATGTACTGGAGGGATACGGATTTGATGGGTGCACTGTTCGGTGGATGAGGAATTGGTTGGATGGTCACATTCAGAGGGTAGTGATGTCCAGATGGCGACGAGTGGTGTCCCTCAGTGGTCCATATTGGGACCAGTACTGTTTAGTATCTTCATCAATTACACAGTGAGATTGAGGGCACCCTCAACAAGTTTGCAGATGACACCAAGCTGAGTGGTGCTGCTGACTCACTAGAGGGACAGGATGCCACCCAGAGGGACCTAGACAAGCTTGAGAAGTGGGCCCATGTGAACCTCATGAGGTTCAACAAGGCCAAGTGCAGGGTCCCACACCTGGTTCGGCACAACCCCTGGTATCAATACAGGCTGGGGGATGAAGGGATTGAGAGCTGCCCTGTAGAGAAGGACTTGGGGGTACTGGTGGATGAAAACCTGGGCATGAGATAACAATGTGCGCTCACAGCCCAGAAGGCCAACCATATCCTGGGCTGCATCAAAAGAGGTGTGGCCAGCAGAGTGAGGGAAGTGATTCTGCCCCTCTACTCTGCTCTCGTGAGATCCCAACCTGGAGTACTGCGTCCAGCTCTGGGGCCCTCAGCACAGGAAGGACATGGACCTGTTGGAGCGGGTCCAGAGGAATGCCACAAAAACGATCAGAGGGCTGGAACAGCTCTCCTATGAGGACAGGCTGAGAGAGTTGGGGTTGTTCTGCCTGTAGAAGAGAAGGCTCTGGGGAGACCTTATTATGGCCTTTCAATACTTAAAGGGGGCTCATAAGAAAGATGGGGACAAACTTCACCAGCATAGGGTCTTGCACCTAGGGAGCAATAACCCCATGCACCAGTACAGGTTAAGTGTTGACCTGCTGGAAAGGGACCTGCAGAGAGGGACCTGGGTATCCTGGTGGACAACAAGTTGACCAGCAACGTGCCCTTGCGGTGCATTAAAAAAGAGCATGGCCAGCAGGTCAAGGGAGCTTATCCTTCCCCTCTACTCTGCTCTGGTGAGGCAACATCTGGAGTACTGTGTCCAGTTCTGGGCTCCCCAGTTCAAGGAAGTGAAGGAACTAGTGGAGAGAGTGAAAGAACTACTGGAGAGAGTCCAGCAGAGGGCTATGAAGATGATCAAGGGACTGGAGCATCTATCTTACAAGAAAAGGCTGAAAAACCTGAGTCTGTTTAGCCTGGAGAAGAGAAGACTGAGAGGGGATCTCATCAATGCTTATAAATATCTAAAGGACGGGTGTCAAGAGGATGGGGCCAGACTCTTTTCAGTGGTGCACAGTGACATGAGGCAACGGACACAAAGTGGAACACAGGAAATTCCAATATGAACATGAGGAAAAACTCTACTTTGTGGGTGACAGAGCACTGGAACAGAGAGGTTGTGGAGTCTCCTTCTCCAGAGATACTCAAAACCTGCCTGGATGCGTTCCTGTCCAGCCCACTCTAGGTGAACCTGCTTTATCACATAATTTTAAGATTGCAGAATTCTATCCCCACACAACAAAGACGAAGGTGCCTTACCTGAAGGAAATGGGATTTCTGTCCTCCAAACCTTTAACAACTACTCCTGTGGCTCCACCAGATCGAACAGCAAAAACCTATTAAAAAGTTTTGAACATATTTGTAGCTTATTCAAAATCATAACCTTAACATTCTGTCTTTTCTACAAGCCATACCTTTAATTTCTTTACTACACACAATTTTTATACTTACACAGATCTGCCAGTTCACACTGAGATTCAGTAAATAATTATTTCTTTCCTCTGAAGTTCCAAGTTTACTTAAGAGTTGACAGGTTTCCAATGGTACTGTAACAGTCTTGTAGGCATATGCTGAACTACCAGGCAAGTTAAACCAGTAAAAGTCTGTATAAGCTTTTCTCTTTTTTATTTTTATATTCGTATTTTTCTAAGCCATGTACTAGTAAAAGTATGTAAAATATCAGGGCATTGTTTAAAACAAAAAAAAAAACCAAACCCAAACCCTTGGGGATTGTGAAAAGATGCAACTCAATGACCCAGAGGCTTGATCTTGTCAGAACATGTTATTAGATAGGAATAATTTAATAGTAATCTGCAGTTTTGCATGTACCTAAGAAGTTTCTGCCAACCTGCACTAGCAACTTAAAGAATTCCTTTAGCACAACTGTACACATATATGTATAAAACCTGCTACAGCTATACCACTTACTGAGCTGGAATAAGAGAACAGTAGAAACATCATGCTGTTACCAACTTTAACTGGCTTAGAAGAAGAAAGTCAGGCAGATGCCTTATTTGTACTTGTTGTACATGGAGAAGTACTAGAGACACACAGATCAGGTCTCAGAATAACAGATATATTGTTTTGTAATATTAGCCCAGCTACTGGTGCAGTGTGCTCATGGAGGAATACAGGTGTTAAGGCTATAAATTGCAAGCAAGTCCACAGCCTTTCTAGAATGATAAATAGTTTAACTACTTTTAGTATTGATGTAGACAGAAAATGAAGGCAACACTTATTTTTTGTGAGATGAGAAGGTAGCCAGGACAGATCTCTCAGAAGGCCGCTCATGTGGGAAACTGTCATTGAAATGCTGATTACAAATGATTTAGAGACACATTGGAAATTAAACAATTTCAGAGAAGCAAGAAAACATGGAGAATTAAATTTACAGTTGAAAATAAGTTTCTTTCAAGTGAGCTCTTAACAACCAGTTTCTGTGCAGTTATATCACATCCACACTATGCTATATTGTCTCCTGACAGACCCATTTAAGTAATCTAATTTCAATAGGTCCTCAAAATGTAAGTAAAGGATTACGGTTTATAAAGAGAAAAGACACCAATAATTCTGAACAGAGTGCAACAGCAAGAAACACACCCCAGAAATACTCCTCCTTGTCCAAATATGCCACTGATCATGTCCACACCTCACATGTCAAAACCATGCTATTCATATGGAGAAGAAAGCTTGAACATTTCAATTCTGTGAACACTGAGGTCACAGAACAGTTCCAGGAATTAGACAGTGGAATGTATCCACATCTATATAAGTCTCATGATAGACTGTGGAGCTTTTAGCTATAATGAGTTGAATACTCAGAAGCCCATAGGTATATCAAGGAGAAACACGCTTGAAAAAACTAAAGCCAAGAAATGGAAAGCAAAGCGTTGCCTCAGGTCTGAGCTACAAGTAAAGCTACAAATATTATTTTTTTATTAATATACTGAACTTTAGGCATAGAAAAGGGAAAAAAAAATCAGAGATACGAAGCTAGCAGTGAAGTGACAAAGTTTGCCAGTAATGTTGGGACATTTGGAATAGAAAGAAAAAGTGCTGACTCTGAAGAACTCCAGAAAGACTTTATGGCGGTGAGAGTAAAGGTAAGTGAAATTCAACCTAAAAGATCTGTTGATGCATTTGAGAAAATAAATTTCTACCGCCTCTAGCAAGCTGACGGGTCCTGGAGCCAGCCACCCAGCAGCAGCCAGTAGCAGTTCCACAGAAGGGGAACAACCAGCCCCATGCTCAGCAGCCGAGGGGTGGGGAAGACACCAAACCAAAGCATGGCAGCCTCCAGATCCCTCTCCTCGGAGAAGCAACACAGCAACGGCGGGAAAAGCTGAGGAAACGGACCCGAAGCCGCGACCCCAACCTACAGAGCCCTGCGAGGCGCGGAGGGGGTGCCCGGGAATTCCTTTGATGAGGTTTCCTTTGAGATCTCTGGCCTCCTTAGGCTAAAAGCCTTACTTCATTTAACATAAAATTTATAAGGCATACTTAAGCCTATTAAAAGGTTTACAAAACTTTGTTCCAGATTATCTTCTCTCGCTTTCGACATGTACACTTAATACTTACTTTTTGATCAGCCTTTTGGTCATAACTAGCCGTTTCTTTTTACGTACTGCTGAAATTCGCCCTCAGTTTTACAAATGTTAAAATAAATTTGCCTAACTAAATGCATACAGGTAAAGAGTGGGAGGAATGTGAATAATCATGCCAAAAAAAAAAAAAAAAAAAGAGTAAAGCTGGAACTCAAGGGACTGAATAGGAAAGATACACTTGCAGGAGCAAAGTGTTACAGCGAAGGATGAAAACTGGGAAATAGATGGGTGTTGTGGTCAAGAGTATGTAGAGGTGGACATGTAGAATGGCAG
>NW_009648712.1:2356208-2365389 GCF_000708025.1 Charadrius vociferus | reverse complement strand
GGGCTTCGGTGGTACGGGTCCGCCGTGCGGCCCGGCGCTGAAATGCCCTCCCGTGGGCGGGAAGGGGCTCTCGGGCGGGCGGGCGGGCAGTAGGTTTGCTGGGCTCCGGCGACGGGGGGGGAAATAGTCACAGCCGAGACGTGTCGCGCAGGAGATAAATACGCTTGGCCCCACCTTTTATAGCGCTTGCTCATAAAACCCACCAAAGCTTTTTGGTTTTTTTTTTTTTGGGGGGGGACCCAGCTGCTGAAAAGCAGCAGCCGCTATTTATACTGCTTTTGGGCGTGAAACTGCTCTTTAGGTGTAAAATAGATCAGAAAGGGAAGTCATCCTGAAAATACTGCTTATTTCAGGCACAATATTACTAAAGCATTATTGAAGTTAAACTCTGCTGTTTCTCAGCATTTATGCTTATTTGTATTTTAGTTCAGACAATAAACTAGCAATGGGCTTTTTTGATTGATGTGCGGGCAAATACCTTAGGGCACTAGCTGCAAAACCTACAGTATAATTTAGAAATGATGTGAGAACATCATCAATTACATGTCTGCTTATTGGTTTAGAAAGGGAAATAAATGAAATAAAAAATAGAGGGGGGAAAAGATACCAACTTAAAAGTTCAGATTAGGCTGGAGTGACACAACTTAATACAGGAGAAATAAAAATTTAAGTACCTATGATTCTGTAGTGACAAAGTATCATGCAAACAACTGTTTGCTGACTTGGGACCCCATTAGTCCAATTGAAATAATTTCACACCGGACTAGAGAAATTGAAGTCAGGATGAGGAATCACAGCAAGCTATTTGTCCTGCAGAACCCTCCTGCGTCATCAAACAAATCTACGTTAACTAAAGAGGGAGCACAAGGACTTCCACAGCATTTGAACTACCTTAATCAGTTTTTACAAAATGAAAAAATGCATTGCACATTAGCAAAAAAGTTTAGTTAATCCAAGGTCAAAAATTAAGAAATTCTACTGACGTTAAACCTTCTACTTCCTTACAGGACAGCAAGCACATTTCTACAATTGCAACAGGAATATTAAGGTAGTGGAAACCGAGGGGGAAATCAGCAGACAGGTATATAAACACACAACTTGAAACTATTGCGATAGTTTTAGAATTGGCCGTTAGAGTAGTCATAATGTCAGAAAAAGTTAATTAAGCCAATGGCTTAATTAACAATGAAAAAATCCAGATTTACTTCTAAGATTCTGTTTGCTTAATAATAATCCTAGAACCTTTTATTTCAAAGGAGTCCAGCAAAATGCTTGTTTTAGCAACTTCTTGTTTTCAGCTACTCAACAATGTACCCAGATGCCAAAATCTCAAAGCAAATTCCTGAGCCAATTTTACTGCTGGAAGTGAAAAGATGTTTAGGCAACAGAATCGGGTCCAGCAACTTTAAATCAGACTTGAGAACCACGGCTTCATTTAGTTGTTTGTGTGCTTTTTTAATCTGTGCTAAAAATATTTTAGAAAGAAATTAAACATGACTGTAACAACTGAAGCACAACAAAACAAGCAGGTGCCTCCGTTTCAAATGACAGCTCAAAAAACCACCCTCCCCTCACTTCCCCTTATTTCTGCTCTCTCTCTTCCCCTCACTTGATGCAAATTTCTTTAACAATCAACATCTTTCCTTGACAAGCACGTTGTAAGACATTAGCAAGTGCTTTGAGGTAATTATTTCTGTAAGAAACGTTAGAGTATTGAAACTTGCAATATGCCTAGCACAGGACTAGGCTTTTCTTTTTAAAAGCCTTCTCCTCTGAGTGTTTTGAGGAAGATGTGGTTGTATTTGACAACAGAAGCTTTCAGTCTTCCTGAAGGGGTTAGATAACTGCAGCACCTCCCTCTCAGTACCTACTCTGTTCTTTCCCCGATACCGTTATTTTGGGCAATGGCTTTGCTGAGCAATTAGGAATACACTTAAGTCTCCAGAAGATGTAAGTTCCTTTATTTCAAAAGTAAGGGGTAAGTGAAGATAACTGTCTAATTTAGAAAAGGGAAGAGGATCCAAGTACTGGGATGAAACTGGCAAAAACTTCAAGGTTATTTACTGTCTATGTAGTATGTGCCATAACAGTCATTTTTCTGTTGGTTTAATAAATTAGTGTAGTCCTACCCTAACACTGCTTTAGTGCAGCACTAAGGATCAACGAAGGCTTGTGTGAAGCAAAGAACCACGCAAGAGTACCACCGCAAGATCTTAAAGTTTTTACTTCACCACCATCTTTCCAATAACAAAAAAAAAAATAAGAAAAAAAATCATCACTTTCACAGCACACTGTGAGAATGTCACATGTACCAACGCTATATTCTGCTTGATAAAGAGCAGCATCAGAAACAGCAATCAGTTAAAATGAAGTTGATCAGAATTTCTTAATTCCAAGCCATCCCACTAGATCAGCTCATTTTTAAATGTGTTGTTTTGGAGAGAAACATTGCTAGATTTTTAGAACTTGCTAAAATAAAAAGACTGACATTAAGAATAAAAGCATGAGAAAAAGAGAAATTTGAGTTTTCTTTTTGCACTTGTAAGCAAAAAGCTTAGTTTAAAAATAACGATGACCACTATTTAGTTTTCACAGTCTGCGATTATCTTTGCAGTAAGAATATTTGTTGCTTTACCCAGAATTTCCATTTAAAGACAGGATTATTATAGAGATTTATTTATTTGGTTTTTTCTTGCACTGAGTTCTTGGAACCATGTGTATATTAAGAGTGAAGCTAACTGAACTTATGCTTTGTTACGCAACTTGGATGCGGCTCTCAGGATTTCCTGGCACATCACCAAAGTCGTCCTCTGCTGGTTGGATTCAAATCTGTCTCTCATAGAGTACCCAATTACATTTACAGAGATAGTTAGAGCTACATTCCGTGTACTTCAAATAAAAAGGTCCAGACTTTCGCATATATAAAGACATCACTGTGTTAATTTAAACATTTTCATGTGATTGCAGCGCATAGTTTGGCTTTCCATTTTGCCCTTGGTGGAGAAGGATGAGAGGTTCACTGACATTGTGTCCATACACAATTTTTAATTAGTTTTTCAAGCAGCAATAGGGAAAAAAGAGGGATTCTCCTAGTGTGCTTTCCCACTAAATACTTTAGATGATCTAGATGATTTTTAATTTAAAAAAAAACAAACAAACACAAAACCAAACTAAAACATATAAGCTCTGAATCATGCAAAATATGACCACCTCAGCTACATTAGTCTAACTGTAACTGGGCAATTGGTGAAGTTGTCAGACCATCTGAAGAGGTAGTGACAGTCCATTCTCACAGTGCCAACCTGAAGTGTGGGCTAAGTTAAAAAAAAAAACAAAACAAAACAAACAAACAAAAAAAAACACCGAAAAACAAGCCACTGAGGCACCACCGTATGCTCGCTGTTTTCCTTTTTGGTATTCCCAGTCAACCACTCTCCCTTGACATTGGTAGTTGACATTTACCACTGCAACAACATAGTCAGAAGCAGTAAATTTGTGTTTCATTTCATTAGCAGCTCCGCACTCGGTGCTATTCATCATATATAGGTGGGTCTCCATCACCTGAAAACATTGCCAGTTTCTTTCCATGATTCTGCACGTGATCTTCGTTCATCTTCTCCAAAGCTTCAATCTAGAGAGCCAAAAATAAATGCATGCTGAAATCACAAAACCACACCTGTGCCAGAACATTTCTAAAGGGTGTTAAAAGGTTGCTTCAGATGACTGATCAGGCACATACAATATTTGTATTTCAATGATTCACTCACATGTATGGGACAATATACTTTGTAAGCACAGCTTGAAACATCCATTCTCAGCAAACTAGTGAAAGGAGTAGCACTCTTTTCAAGTCTCATGCTGTATAACTGAAATGCAGGAGTTGCAGGGAGGACTGAATGATTCTTAAGACTTCAAGCTGTATTCCCCAAATCACAGAAGCGTCCCCTTCTCCAACTCTGAACACCTCTACTGTAACTCAGCAAATCCATCAGCATTGCAGATATTCCAAGTAATACTAAGATTACAAATCCACTGCAATTGCTTTTAATGGTGAAAGTTGAAGACAGTTAAATGTTTTGTGCAATCAACGTAACACACTATGGTACTTATTATCTTCAGATTGTTATGTTTGGGTTACTTCCTCTTTAACTCCGGGGGAAATAATTTTAGTTTCTAGTGACTAAAGTAAAAATCTGAAGTTTAAGGATGGGCTGCTCAAATTCACCTACATGTAGACAGCAATGTAAGCCTTCCCCATAATACTTACAAGCAAAAAAGATGTAAAACAGCAACAAAACCCACCCCCGACACCAATGCTCACCATACAGCCAGTGAGTGAATTGGTTTTTGCTTAACTGGTACATTAGGATCTTGGAAAAGTGACATTGTGTTCCCTTTATGCCTCTTCCTCAGTTTGAGGACCTATCCCGGGAGCTAACTAGTTTCAAGCTCCCACCTACTACATGCTGGACTGTTGTTAGGAGAAGAATTGCCATGTGGCCCTTACTTTAATTAGTAAATATGGCATGTTTGACAACTTATTTTTATAAATGTCTGGTATCAGGATGCACATCTTGAGGAGTTAGAGCTAAAATTTGAAAATTAGAAGCCAAAGGTGACTAAGGATTCCTCGTCCACAGTTCTATTAGCGTGATTTTAGGCTTGAAATTTGAAAATGCTAGCCTAAACTTTAAGTTCCAGTAAATTGAATCTAAAACATGAAAAATAAGTAGTAGAACAATTACTATTTTTCACCCAGCTTTCCATTCTCTGCACAACCTTTAACATATGTAAGGAAAGACAACAAAGCTAGCTTAACACTGAAAGAAACAATTATGTGCAACATGAGGCCTTTTATACTTGGAAACAGGAAGATCAGGAAAGGGAGTAGAGAGCTCTCTCAATCGGAGTTTCAGAAAACGCTTTTACTATGTTGAAATTATCAAGTTTAAAAAAAAAAGATGCAGAACTATATATGAAATTATGCTCGCACACACTAATCATACAAACTAAACTTGGAAAGTTAAGGTATTACAATAGTTACTAGCTAACAAATTAAAATGTTAGACACAGAGAATGCTATACCTCTGCTTGGAAGTCTACTTCATTGTCAGCTGTAATTTTAAAACCTGAGACAGCATTGAAGAGTTCACGCTCATTAAGTGCTTCTGCCACACCTGCTTTCTGGAAAAACTAATCAAGATAAAAAGCACACATTAAACACCTTACAACACAAAACAAAATACTCCTTTTCCTTCCCCAAGTTACAATTACAATATTTAGTCAAAGTGACATTTGTGCTTTTGTTGACTTACAGATAAAAATAATTGAAAGAAGTTTTAAGTTCTCGTCGTACCATTTTATCCTTCCACACTTTTTTCACTTTCAGAGAACACCACCATCAGTATGGACAATACGCAAGAGTGATCTTACACACAGGTGGTGGTGATCATTTTTTACAGAGTTGTATTTGTTGATTTTTAGTTAGCTCTGAATTGATTTTATCTTGGAAAACATTCAGCGTAACAGAGGATTGTCAAATGAAGCGGTCCTACCTGTGAAACATTCCTACAGTCTCTGAACAGAAACTCAAGTCCATGAGGATGGGTTGGCTCCACAGACTGACTGACATCAATAAGCCAGACCTGCAGTCACAGAGAGAGAGCAATTCACTTTGCATTAACATTTCATGTTAGATGAAAACCTTCCTCCCCACATTCAGAATAAGCTCACCTTCCCATCATGCCAAAGCATGTTGTATTCACTCAAATCTGCATGGACCAGGTTGCACTCCTTATACAACTGTTGCATCATCTGCAAGGAACCAAATTAATGAATGAATTAAGTATGCTATACTCCAAATAAATATTGTTTGCATGACAATAACACAAAAAACCCTTTTCCCAATCACCCACCCAATTTATATAATTTTTTTCCAAGTCTTCAATAAAGTTTCATACAGGGAACCGCAGTTTTGTTGAACTGCCAGCAAACTAAGCTTTTATCACCAAGCTTAGCTTTGGCAAGTCAGACGAATCAGCCTGGTAAATTCATGTCAGCTCTGCCAACCAGCCCAAGTGCATGAGACAGATAAGCATGTTCTTTAAATATACCTGTCATTCTCACCCCTATCACACAGGAAAGCAGTCTCGCAGTTTTAGATACTGAATTCCCACTAGTATGCACATTCACTTAAAACATGGTCGTGTTGCTCTACTAGTCTCAAGATTTGAGGCACAGGACATTCACGTTATGAAGCTGCTGGGTTGGTTGGTTTTTTGTTGTGGTGTTGTTTGGGGTTTTTTTAACGTCTACAGGAAGCTAATAGTGAGTGGACAGTTAACAGGTACCCGTTCGAACCAATTACAGTAGAGTATCCATCACGCAATATTCTAATTCATTCTCTGATTTCTAGATTTGTTAAAAAGGGGGGTGGAGAAGGGGTTATCCACTGGAGAGTGCTCAAGCATTGTAAATTAAGTATTTGGTAAGCTCAGAAAAACTTCAGAGAACTTTCTAAACCACATACTGCTTCTGTAAAAGGAAGACTACTTGCTCACAATTCCTCTGCTGTGAAGTTTCTATTTGTCATCAAGTTCCAGCATATTTTCTACTCAGATTAAGATTCAATTTATTAATTTATTTTTTTTTAGTGCATAATTTCTTGTTTATTCTAAGTCACACATTAAACAGCAGCAAAATAAGCCTTTGGACTCCATATCTTGAAAGTGATGCAAGCATCCTGAAAAGTAAATAAATGCTGATTTGTCCTTTAAGTTATTCCCCTAAAAGAAAACACAACCCAGAACTGGAGGAGAAATCAGCATTGTCTTACATTAAGAATCTGATAGTAGGCCTTTTTCATATCTTCACTACTAAGTGTTACATCCTTTAGTTTAGGAGCTGGGACTTGATCCTGGCCAATGAAAGACATAACCAAGACGTGTTTCTTAAGGATAACCACTTGAGGACAAGGAATTCCTGCATTTTGCATTCTGTGAATCAGAAAATAGATACCAATTAACAAAACAAAACCTCCAAATCCCTACAGTTCTAGTTCCTGCTTGCTCATTTCCAATCTGAGAGCTGTGTGTGAGAAACTTGATCCAGAGTCAAAAAAGTCTTTGAAATAGACCAAACTGAAAACTGAATAAAAATACATGTTTCACATAGGAAAATTCAGATCTTAAAAGTCATAAGTAGGTCTAAAAACGCTCTCTGAAAACTAATTACTTTTACAGCTAGACCCTGTTAACTTCACAGGCTCGTAAATTCTTCAGCCAAATCCCTGAAGATGCTGACAATTCATTAAACTGTAAGAAACCAGAGGCTTCTTCAATCTGTGTCAGGTTGTATATTATTTAGCCTAAAAAGCAAATCTAAACTTCCACCCAAACATAGCATATCTTTCTTAAACAGAGAATAGGAAAACAACAGACATTTGGCATCTATCTTTTTTTTTTTTTTTCCTGCTTTACCTTGTTAAGTTATGCATTTCTTTCTCAGCCCACATACGAATAATCTTTCGTGGATTCAATTTACTGAAGCGGTCTTTAAATCTGTAGTCATCCTTAATGTATTTGTCACGGTTCTTGAATTCATTAAGAGTTGTTTTAAACACTTTGATGGCACATTCTGGAGGTATAACTTTATCTTCAGTTGCACTTCTCGTGGAAAAAGTAAAAAAATGTAGAAGAGTTAACTATTCACACCTTTAGAAGTAAATGCATGGTTTTAGTTCTTTTATAACATTGCAAGATACAGTGATTTTTAATATAAGAGAGGAAAAGATCTGATTTACTAGAAAATTTGGAAGCCAATTCAAGTTAATGCATGTACATGCTAATGGATGTACTTGCTTCAACAAATTACAAGTGAAAATCTTGCATTAAAACAATAATGGTACGTAATACTAAGCAAAAGAATACTCCTGAACATCATTCAAGCAAAGGTCAATTGAAGGAAAAAAAACCAACGCATCTTTTCTCCTCACTCTCAACTTACTTCTCTCTTGATGTCTCTAAATAGGTTACCTGTATTTGGGTTTTATTAGTTTTTTCTTACCTCACTTTAAACTCGTGGTGTTTCATTGCACTACAATCACTAACATACTACAATCCTCCCAGCATGGTAGTCTTTAAAACTGGACTCTTACATGACTTGTAAAGTGAACAGCATTCCAACACTGTTCTCAAAGTAAACTAAAAATAACAAACAGCACACCCACTTAATTGCACAGACGGAGCTGATAAATACAGCGATCTGTATGGAAAGACAATCTTCAGGTAGCCTAAGTTCATCATGACAGCTCTGCAGTCCGGGGCAGGTCAGTGGAAAGAGTTCCCCAAAATCTCAAAAGTTTGGGTGTTTTTTTTATATAAAAGGAGTACATATTTTTCCACAGGAAGCTACAGTGGATTTATCCCCCTTCATTAAATGGTCCCCAAAGAGGAAAGTGGGGATTTTTATTTTTTTTTTTTACTTTATGGTTGGTACCATCTGGTTTTCAGATTTGATTATTATCTGCATATACATGAATACAAACTTTAAGTCTTGGGAATGAAAAAAAAGTGCAGACTGTTTAAATATTTTTGTGGTTTCTGCTTTTTAAACCATCTCTGGTACTTAAAGCTACTGTCAGTAACAAACGTTATACTTACTTTCCTCCATATGCATGAAAAACAACGGATTCTTTTCCTGTGCTGATGCAGCCTGTTATGGTTTCCAGCATCCCAGCATTGACCATCTTGTACAGAAGTAAACGCGTTTTAGGATCCACTGCTTTCTCCTACAGGCAGGAAATGAATACTCAGTTCTTTAAAATAATTCTTTGCTTTACAGTGAGTTTAGAGTATTTATATACCGCAAGTGTTCATTCAACTAGGTGGAAAGAACAATGTTTTAAAAGCATTCTCTCAACTGATAGAAAGACAAAAAAAAAAAAAAAAACCAACACAAACCAAACAAACAGATGAAGCAAAGCCAAACTGCTCCAGCATGTCATATTAAGATTTCATACCCTCAGGTACCTTATCAGCTGTATTTTATACAGTATTTTACCAGTTACACATAAAGTACAGACTGTGGCTCAAGAGTACTTTCTACAGTGTTTTCAATAAGTCTTTACAAATCATGAATCAAAATATCCCAAATATCATACTCCTTTTATATAAGTAACAAT
>NW_009648712.1:2351981-2356150 GCF_000708025.1 Charadrius vociferus | reverse complement strand
AGGCCCTGCTTTAAACTCACCCATAAGCATATGAACTGACTTCCTAAATTATTAAGTCACCTCATCTTCCTGAAACTTGCAAAGAAAACAGGTATTTGGAGCCACATGGTTCAACTGCAGAGGATTAGTCCTCTGGATGGTTTCTATGAATAACTTCTAGGCAGTTTATTCATTGTAGCTGATTAAGAGACAAGTTTACGAAGACAAAGGAAAAAAAAATATGGAAGCTGCTTGCTTTTATTTTTATATGGCTCTCAGTAATGCAGCTCAAATAAAGACAGCCTTTTTTCTAGTAGGAGCTGGCTGATACCGTCTCCTTCAGCAATGTTAACACAATATTGCTTAACTGTTTTACTAAAAATTGAATGTTTCAAAAAATTATCAAAACAGCGTTCAGCTGTTACACAAGATAAAAAGTATACAGAGAGACTTTATTAAAACATACAGCAGTGGAGTGCTCCTTCTTTTCATGTAGCCTTGCACTTCGACGTTCCTCAGAGTACGCGTGTTGCTTTAAGGCATTGAAGACTTGATTTGACAGCTTTAAGTCCATCCCAATTCCATCCCCAACTTGGAATTCAGGTGCAAACTACAAGTAGAAATAACAGAAATTTAAGCATTACTACTAGCAGACACCAAAAGTTGGCACAAGCAGAAATTTCTCATTCTGATTTGCAAAAACCACCTAGGGTAGATTAAGAACCTATGTGAAACCCACTTTGTGTAATGCTGTCACTATGTTAAAAAAACATATTGCTCTAAATTCTAGAACATGAAGTTCTGCCCAAATTGATATAAGATTACCTAATATCCTGTCAAAATAGCACTTGCAGCATTTCCTTATTTGCAGAAGTTACCAGCTACATTAAAGGAAACAGAAGGTATATACTATGGATAAACAGACTGAAAAGCTGTATGTCAAACAATTGACTTACAAATAAGTTACTTGGCTCATCAGGCAAAATAAATTTAAAAAAAATAGAAAAAGTAGGTTACATGACAGCTGTGTTTTTCAAAAATAGCCTCAGTGTTTTATTTGCCTGTGTACCAAACTTGCTGATAGTTTTGTTTTGTCAAAACAGTTCTGTGCAAATTCTTGAATCATGGTCATTAACAAACCATTATTAAACAAGAAACCCGCACAACTCAAACTGCCAATTTGAATAACTAATCCAGACATTGCATTGCTTTCATGTGATGGGGAAAAAAAAAAAAAAAAAAAATCAGCACTGTATACAGTAGCACAGATGGACAAGCATTAGTTCTTTGGCTGAATTACAGCATTCCAGTTTTACACACAAAATAAGTTTTTACTTACATTTTCCATGCGAGCAGTGTTCTTTCTTCCACATACCACTTCATCATGTTTAGTAGTAATATCTTTTCCTTTTCCTATAAAGCCCTTTCTTGGTGTTGTAGTAGGTTTATCTGCCAATGGTGAGAAAAAGAAATCTAATTTTACATCTAAACAAACATAACCAATGCTTATGAAGGTTCCACAATGCCCACAAGTGTAACATCATTTTATTTATTAAACAGAATAAAATACTTCAATTGTATGATCTTAATGCAGTCTTCTCCTACCCTAAACATGACAGCTTCTTTTGCTAAGTTATGAGTTATTTCTCTGTCTTGTCTGGGGTGTCAGACACACTTTTGGCATGTTAAAGACAGGAATACTCAATATCATGTGCAGATGCCCCTAGCCAAACATAGATGCCAGATATGCATATCCCACAATAATTTCCATGTACAATAGTTACTTTACCAGATTCAGCCACCAAAGCAAATATACTGGCAGACAGAAGCCAGAAGTTACCCACCCAACTTCCTGCATAACACCTCCCAATTAGATGACCTGATTTTACATACAACTGGTATGTCTCCTTACATTCAAAAAAACTAATTTAACTATGTCATATTCTTAGGTCTAATAACCAAAGAAAGTGTATTGTTTAAAACTGCCACATACCTGCTCTATAAGGATCATGACGGGTATCCTGCCAATCAACCTCATCCTCTGAGCTGTCACTGTCATAGGGATGCACCTTCCGATAATTTTCGAAGGATATGGAGACTTAAGAAACAAAACAAATAAGCATGGCTGTGATTATCAGGGATTTGCTACTTTCTCGCAGCTCTGTCAACTTAAGCAGAGTGCCAAGAATAAGTTTGAAGCAAAAATATTTCTTCTGATGAGGCTACCTTTGCTATCTCCATTGATCTTCTTCTCTTCACGCCGAAGCTGTGCATCATATTCCCTGTCAAATTCCATCTGCAGCATCTGAGCTAGCATTAGGTCACTAGAAGTGTCAATATTTTCTCCTGTAATAAACGGTCCTTCAGCAACACTATGTAAAATGAAAACAGAGGTTTAAAAAATTAAACACTAATCTAAACAGAAACGCCGCTTTATACCATTTCATCACTCTATACAATAAAGACCTCATGCCAACCTGCATAGAAACTAATAGATCTCAACCGTCCGCCCCCACCTCTAAGCCAACACTAAATATTAATAGAGCATGACTTCATTTTTCTTTTCTACTCCTTTACAACGCAAATATTACTTAAACTTTTACTTGTTTACTTTACTTTTACTTCTTACCATTCTGTAAGAAGCATTAGGCTCTAGTTTTAAGATGCCCTTCATGAAAGGCAAAGACAGCATACAGGTGTATGCATACATATATTATTATAAAGAAATAAATACAAATTTAAAAAAAAAAAAAAAACAAAACAGTGTTGCTTTGCTCTGCTTTGCTTTGCTCTTCACAAAAAGGACCACAGGCAAAATTTGTATGACTTTAGCACTAGCAAACTCTTGGCCTATGTTTAGAGCTGAAGTATGAGGAGGATACAGGTGATACACCTGACAGTTCTAGAAATAACATTGTACACTGTTAGTAAGAATTTTTAAAAGGGGGAAAAAAATTCTGACAACTTTTCTCAAAATGTAGCTTATAGACTAGTTTAAAGCACCCAAAACAACGTGAAGAAAATATCAAGAAAGAAGGGCGGGTGACAGAGAAAAGAGTCTAAGGAACAGTTTTAACTGGGGAAGCCATCTTCACTGAAAAAAAACCCTGAAGCAGCACAGTTAGGAGATAATAGGCAAAGCATTCCCTATATTGCTACACCTTAAGCACACTGTAAGAAAATGCACAAGAGAGAGAAGATGGCTTCACAACTATGGAGATCAGTAATCCAGGATTTAAACTTACGCAACCACTTCAGGAAAAGCAGCATTTTCTTCTTCCAGCTGCAGCTCTTTTGCCAGCTGTTCACTCATTACGTCAGCAAGGGAACATGATATTGATGTTGTGTTCGGGGCTCCCCACGGACACTGTAAATAAACATTTTCTTCAAGTCAGGAAGAAATGCAGTGGCAACGCAATAATCAGGATAATTATCAAACACTGGCTCTAAAATAAGCTCGTAATCTTGTAAGAGCTTGTCTTCTACAGAGACGAAGGGAATTATGATGAACTAACGTACAGATAATACCTCAAGGAGTAGTTTTGTCAACTCGATAGGAAGAACTGTGATTGAAAGGATGTTCATGGTCACTTACTAATGGGGGGCAAGAGCGGAAGAGTCAGTTTGTCAGTACCTTCTGAAGACTGGGCCAAAGACTTCCTAGAAAGTTTGCTTATAAGTGTATAGACTATGAGAAACTTCTCTTGGAGTAACACGGTATTAATGGCTTATGCGCAGATTCCTCTCCCGTTTCTAGAGCCCTGGAAGGGCCGTCATCATAAACATCCCCTCAAAAACGCAGAAACACACACTTAACTTTGCCTGGAGAGGCAGGGGGTGGAGGTGGTGGTGGTGGTGGTGGGGAATGCTGAATCCAACCAAGTTGTGACTCACTCACAAACTCACTCAGATCCAAGCCCCTGCTCACCAGCGGAGCCTGGAGAGAAGCCGCTCGTTTATCAGCGCCTCAACAGCAGCCTTCCTCCACCTCACTGCTAGCGGGAAGCGATCCACACCGTACACCCATCCAGCGCCGCTCACCGCTCCTCACTCCGGCAGCGCAGCCAAGCGCTCCCTTTGCCAAATAACTGTTGCCCGGTTGACACCGCTCCACAGCGCCCGCTCGACGGCCTCAGCCCCCCTCAGAAGGAGGCGGGCGGAACGAAGGGCAGCAGCAGGGCCCAGCCGCC
>NW_009648712.1:2347357-2351813 GCF_000708025.1 Charadrius vociferus | reverse complement strand
CCGCAGGCTCCCCATTGGCCGGCGTGGCGGGGCCTCACCCGCCTTTCCGGTGACGTCAGCCGTTGGGCGGCCGGTGGGATCGCCCAGTGGGGGCCGGAGCTTCTTTGGGGGAAGCGGGGAATCGGTCGCTTGCCCGCTCGCACCCCGGGGGCTAATGGCTATCGCGGGGGCGATGGCGGGGAACCGTGCTGACGGCAAACCCAGTATGATGACGTCGGATATGTGACGTTTGCTTTTATCTAAGGAAGTACCCGAGAGAAGGGTAAAAAAAAAAACAACCAAAAACCCACCCCATAAGCGAACGAATGGATGTGATCCCGATCCCATAGCTCACTGTAAAGACAAAAGTTAAATACTTCATATGTGATCTTATCCCTGAATGAGAGTTTTTTTCACGCAGTGTGTGAGAGCCAATCAACACACTGAGTCGTGATACTTGGTTTTCTTGCAATTCTGCAGAATTGGGTGACCAGCGTTTAACACCAGCCAGCACGCCTCACGGCTCAAACTGCCCAATATTTAGAACGACAAAACACAGCTGATTGGTCAATAATGATTCGTTTGGTGCTCCTATACATACTATACATACGCATCTCAGCTCACGTTTAAAACATATAGGGAGGTTACCTGATTAGCATGTTCATTATGCACAAAGAGGGGTGTGTTTTAGCATTATAATTCCCCAAAGTTAGTTTGGGAGACACTCTTGGCTCAAATTTGGTCCAGAAGTTATGTTTTTTACTATCTTACATCTAAGTCAGCAACTACAAAAGAACACATAAGACACATTGTTTTGTTTCACATCCTGTTCAGTGTTAGGTGCACCCCTTGATGCCCCAACCATGTCCCAAACAAAACTTCTTGATAAACTTATAACTTTCTTCTTTAGACATCAATCTGACACCTGTTACACCTCAATTTTGTATGTAATGTTTATCCATAAAATAGTAATGTGATTAAAATGCTGTATTTCCAGGACAGGGGCAACTGGATGGTGTTTTGCTACAATACAGTCGCTGTCTGACATCTGCTCGAGCAAGTTTCCCAGCAGAAAGGAAGCCTAGAAACCTCCTCAGGCCTGGCTCACCACCAGCAGATGGAGGCTGTCCACAAACACAGACAGATGTGCCGTCACAGCTGCTGTTGATAACCAGAAAACCGGCCTCGCGAAGCTGAAGCTGGCAGGCTCCGGGTGCGGGAGGAGTGGGAAGGGGTCGTACCGCCCCTGCATCATCCCCTGGTCTGCTCGGGTTAAGGTCCCTCTTTCTGTCCTGGTTTGAGCGACACAGGACTAATTTCTCTTTCAGTAATCTCACTTTTCAGTAAAGTCTCTTCTAATGCTTGGGAAAACTGCACTATTAGAAGACTCTAGTGTCTGAATTTGTGAAAATATTTACTTTGTACCCAGCTATGGTGTGGGGGTTTCAAGGCCTCAGTGGTTTCGAGCTCACCAGGTGCAGGGATGAGGACAAGCGAGACCCAGACACCACCCAAGCTGGCCAACAGGATTATTTCATACCATGAATGTCACATTCAATATACATTAGAAAGTTTGCGGAGAAGTTCTCTCTCCCTTGATGGCTGGCATCCTGAGAACTTCTTGCCCCGGTGCTGGACCCCTGCGCCCTTCCCTTCCTCCTGAAGCCATAGCGCTGGCAGTGTCCTGTGGGAGACCTCGGCTGGTCCGAGGGATCAAAATACAAGTTTAACACTGACCCTGAACAGATACCCGTGTACCCTTGAGGAGACAGAAGAATCCTGAGAAGATCCGAGCAAACAAGATAAGGGGTGGCAAACATCCTGGCTTTTCCCAGAGCATGAACAGCGCGTGATCAACAATTGTATTGGCTGAATGGTGTGTGATGTGAGAGTGGATTGGGCAAAAGTAGAATGTTAGAATATATGCACAGATAAGCAACCAGCTAAGAGGATATAAAAGAGCACTGCTTGTAAAATAAAGGGACGATTGCTGTAACTGGATATTGAGTGTCGTGTCCGTCTCTACAACAGTGTCCCACATTTGCTGTCCACTGCTGGGAGTGCACAGCTTCCTACTGATATGATTGTCTGAGTATAGTCCTTGTATATTTTATATTGGTATCAGGATCAATATTAGTTCTTTAGTATTATTAATGTTAATTACTTAGTCTTATTTTATAAAATCTGTTTATATTTCAATTCTCGGTTTTTCTTGTTTTTCCATTTCCCCTTCCTGGGGAAGAAGAATAGAATAGAATAGAATAGAATAGAATAGAATAGAATAGAATAGAATAGAATAGAATAGAAGAACAATAGAATAATTGTCTAAACAACAATAAATTGTTGTGGATTCCTCAGACCGTAACAGTTACACATCTAGCAAAGCCCACGGTGCCAGGGCAGGCCCAGCAAAAGCCGCTCTCGTCGATTCTCAGGCATGCAAGAATCAGCTTTGTCAGCCAAAGTTCATCTAATTTGTCCTTAACAACCTGCAATGACGTAAGCCATTACAATCTCCCAAGACAATCTGTTCCAGCGTTCATTACTGCAGAAAGTCCCCAAGTAAAGGGCAGATGGTTTGGAAGAGGGTGGGGACCCAGGTCGTAAGGCACAGCCCGTGCTGTTGCACCACGTAGCACAGGCACGACACAGGCGAGTGCCATGGAGGCACGAGGGCGGCCGAGCGTGGTTCTTATCCTCTCTGTCTTTAGCCCTGGTGGAAAGAGATTATTTCTTTCCCTTTGCAGCCACCTTTTGGGGCATGAAGATTGCTGCCATGCCCCCTTCAATCTCCTTTGGCTAAATTTATCAGTTCTATAAATGAGCAGAATGTCAAAGCAATGTCCTGCTGCCCCAAGAAAATCATTACTCCAGCACAACTGTACAAGCACTGATTAAGAAAACTGGTTTGGGTATTTTTTGATTCAAAAAGACATTAACAATGACTTAATATTCCTATGTCTTTTTATTCAGTTTTTAATTTTCAGAAATAAGTCCTTTATATTAGTCTCTTAAATATTACCTGATTAGGCCTTGACCCCATGAGTTCTTATATGAATGGATCAAGCTTTGAACTGAATTATATTAAGAAGAAATGTTCTGTAAAATGCCATGCAAACCAAATAATTTGCCACACATTCACATCTCCTAATAAAAAGTTAAAAATATAAAGCAGAAACTTCCCTTCGTATTACTCAAAATAATTCAAAAGCTGTACAGCAATTACTTAATATGTAATTCAATTTAGTTGTGATAAATAACATTGGCAGAAATTTATATCTTCATTCTTAATCCCTCATTGTAAATGACTTAGGAGAATTCAAATCTGCTTCTGCATTTTCCTGTAGGAAGACATATCATCTTTGGCTGAGACTCCCACTTTTAATAAGAAGTAATACAGGAAACACAGAGATCACAGTAGCATTTTGCATGAAAATGATATTCCACTAAAATAAAAAGTCAAAGGTTTTTTTATCACATCCTTACATTGGTCTTTGTAGATACCTGTAAACTCTTCTTATGCTTTTTTTAAGCTTTACAGGCTGAATTTGTGGTGCAAAGTAAAGTATACTTTTGCCTGCAAAGGACACGTTTGACACGCATACAGATTTTCAGAGCTCTTTAACACATGGCCTGTGAAGTGGCAATGCTGTATCACCTGCCCTGCCACCTCTATCGCATCCATTATGGTGGCACGTCAGTGATCTCTGTAGGCCTGGATGGACCAAACCTTCCAGTGCTGGAAATCCGATGACTGTTTTGTGCCATCTTCTTACAAACCAGATAGGATTGTGTCTGGTGGACCTAAATGCTTGAATTTGTCTTGGTGCCATGGAGACCATTCAGCTGTTGCACTCTGTCTGCTGGCTTTGTCTTTTGAGGCTAAATGTAGCAGGTCAGACAAGCTCATTTTGTGGGCTGGATTTGGCCTCTGGTCTACCAGTTAGGGCCCCCCTCACGCCTCAGTTAAGGCCACGCTACGTTCCTTACGTATGGTGCTTTGCTCTATCCTCTAAAAACAGGGTGTATGTGTACAGAGAGGGCCCTATACTTTGTATCACCTGAGCAAAGTCAAGGTGAGAACTGCAGAGATAGGGCCTTGCTAATACCAGATCTGGGAAGAACGAGGCCATCATAAAGGAACACCCAGTAATCGTGACTAGGTAGGGCACGTCTTTCGCTGCTTCCCTACCTCCCTGGGATATTTATAGGTTACATGTCATGGATGAATCATAGAATCACAGAATCATAGAATGGTTTGGGTTGGAAGGGACCTTTAAAGGTCACCTAGTCCAACCCCCGTGCAATGAGAAGGGACATCTTCAACTAGATCAGGTTGCTCAGAGCCACATCCAGCCTGACCTTGAATGTTTCCAAGGATGGGGCATCTACCACCTCTCTGGGCAACCTGTGCCAGTGTTTTCACCACCCTCATCATAAAAAATTTCTTCCTTATATCTAGTCTAAATCTTTTTTT
>NW_009648712.1:2334416-2344491 GCF_000708025.1 Charadrius vociferus | reverse complement strand
GGGGGTTGGTGGCGGGGGGGTGTGGGCCGGTGGCCGGTGCCCTCCGCTTGTCCTGCCCTACTCAGGGAGAGCCGGCGGGTCAGCCCCTCCTGGGACAGGGCTACCCCATGAGTGGGGAAAAAACCAAACCCAAACCCTGACATTTTAGTGGATGAGAAGCTCAACGTGAGCTGGCAATGTGGGCTTGCAGGACAGAAAGCCAACCCCATCCTGGGCTGCACCCAAAGAAGCGTGGCCAGCAGGGTGAGGGACGTGATTCTTCCCCTCTATTCTGTTCTGGTGAGACCCCACCTGGAGTACTTCATCCAGCTCTGGAGTCCTAAGCACAGGAAGGACATGGACCTGTTGGAGCGAGTCCAGAGGAAGGTCATGAAGATGATCCGAAGGCTGGAGCACCTCTCCTGTGAGGAGAGGCTGAGAGTGTTGGGGTTGTCCAGCCTGGAGAAGAGAAGGCTCTGGAGAGACCCTATAGTGGCCTTCCAGTACCTAAAGGGCACCTACAAGAAAACTGGAGAGGGACTTTTTACAAGGACATGTAGTGATAGAACAAAGGGTAATGGCTTCAAACTGGAAGAGGGTAGATTTAGACTAGATATCAGGAAAAAAAAATTCACTCTGAGGGTGGTGAGACACTGGAACAGGCTGTCCAGAGAAGCTGTGGATGCCCCATCCCTGGAAGTGTTCAAGGCCAGGCTGGATGGGGCTTTAAGCAACCTGGTCTAGTGGGAGGTGCCCCTGCCTATGACAGGGGGGTTGGAACTACATGACCTTTAAAGGTCGCTTCCAACCGAAACCATTCTATGATTTCAGCCCAAAGGCCAGCTGCCCATCTGTCATTGAGAAGATTAGCTGTCTTCTCTCACTGGTCTCACTTTTCTCAGTGTGCAAAGTCTTCACCTTTCCATGACATGTATGTTTGAACACCACCATATTTTTATGAAATGTGTGTCACCCAGTAAAGGGGTGACATTGTATTATTCAAATGAATGAAATGTTAGTTATAGAGCCAGAAGTTATGCTGCTTTGAAAGCATCAGTAATGCTGAATGTATTTTATTATGGAGTATCTAGCGATCACTGAATGCACAGTCATTTCCAAGTGATCTGTTAACTGGAACATTAATACAAAGTATCCAAGGAAAAAGTCTAAAATATTCAAAGCATTATAGTAGTGGTGAAACAAATATTAACTTCAATGTCTCCTTTGACAACTTAGTTAACCTGCAAATTAAGGACAAGAAGTCTGTTTTCCACTGTGCAGCTTAATTGCCTGTTGGTAATGCTGAAATGTCTATGCAGAAGGAGTAGGCTAAAGATGGCTACATTGTGAATAAAATTGTATAGTTTAAACATAGTTTGAAGTAGCTTGTTCACTCTGGGAGGAGGAAATAGAGTAACTACTCCTTGCTGTCCTATTTGTTAGTAAGTGTGTCTGTGTTTCTGGTGCAGATTTCTGAAAGAAAATATGTTTTTGGAGCAACTAGGGTATGAATTTCCAGAGGGACAGTTAGAGAAAAGCAGCATTTTGGAGGTGAAAATGAAATCTTTTCTCGGCATTGGCCACTGGTTTCTGTGCCAAGGTACGGTTGCCATTAAGGATGTCAGAAGTAGACTGAAGTCCAGACATGAAGCAAAGTTTGTAAGGAGAGATAATATACTTGATTTGACAGACTGCTAGGAGCAGTGATTA
This sequence comes from Charadrius vociferus, assembly GCF_000708025.1. Classification (NCBI taxonomy): domain Eukaryota; kingdom Metazoa; phylum Chordata; class Aves; order Charadriiformes; family Charadriidae; genus Charadrius; species Charadrius vociferus. Next base: position 2,342,802 of record NW_009648712.1, on the reverse strand, counting down.
GTTAAACAGAAAGGGGCTTGAAGAGCTGCCAGATTGTGTCGTGCATTGGAAAAGGTTCTTAACTGTAAGAAAGGCTTAACTATACTTGAGAGGAAGTTGGAAGGAATTTGACTCCATTTGCAAATGTGAATGTAGTTTTTAATGTATAAATAACCACAGTATAGACGTTTCGGTTTTTGCGGGTGGTATGTAAATGCAAGTGGGGGTACAGACATGTGCAGGTATATCAACCTGATTTAAAACCCATGTGGCAGTTCAGACAAATGTATGTGTAACATGACTTTGCGAATCAGTTCACTTTGTCTCTGTATATTGATGCCAGCTTCTTAGAAACACCCAAACCCCACCTAAAACCTGGACCTTACAATGTGCTCAGCACAGTTTCCTCTGTTGAAAGCTTTCAACTTCTCCTTTTGCCATTGACAACTTCTGCTGGCTCCTGGAAGGAATGGCAGGTACCTTTCCTTTCCTCTGAGGAAGCTTCAGTCATAGAATCATAGAATGGTTTATGTTGGAAAGGACCTTAAAGATCATCTAGTTCCAACCCCCCCTGCCATGGGCAGGGACACCTCCCACTAGACCAGGTTGCTCAAAGCCCCATCCAGCCTGACCTTGAACACCTCCAGCAATGGAGCTTTCACAACTTCTCTGGGCAACCTGTTCCGGTGCTTCACTACCTGTCTTTATAGGAGAGGTGCTCCAGCCCTCTGATCATCTTTGTGGCCCTTCTTTGGACTCAGGTCCCTGTCCTTCTTGTGTTGGGGGCTCCAGAGCTGGACACAGTACTCCAGGTGGGGTCTCATGAGAGCGGAGTAGAGGGGCAGAATCACCTTCCTTGACCTGCTGTTCCTTGACCTGCTGGCCACGCTTCCTTTGATGCAGCCCAGGATACCGCCATTATTCTCCTTTGCAGAAATAGTATTTATATACTTCATTACAGGAAGTTGTTAGATCCTTATATACATATCAAAAGGCGTATGTATTTCTGCCTCATATTTGCTTGTATGCATATATAGTCGGAAAAAACACTAGCATCCATATGTGCAGACCCTGACAAAGCATGCTAAAGCAATGACACAGAGGCGTTGCTTTCCCCCCCCCATCTTACATCTCCAAAGGGCTTCATGGACTGCTTAATACTTTACACAAAATGGTGTGTGAATAGAATGTTGGGTCTGTAAGATGAATTAATCATCAGGAGGCAATTATGTAGAGATTATTGATCTTCATTCTGCTAAAGATTGCCTCTGTGGTATGATATGATTTTAATTGACAAGTGCTTACGTCTTTTCGTTCCTGTTAATTCTTTTTCCATTCAGTGTGATGCATGGAGTGTACTCAGAAAGTGAAAGAGCAGCTCAGAAGATAGCGTTCTCTCCAATGTTAAGTGTGTCTGCTCCATATCTCATGTATTTAGCATCTGCTACCTTCCACAGTGACTGGGGCAGCATCCAGCAGTTCTAGCATGGGAAGAGAAATTCCTGAAAACTTTTTTTTTGTCTTTTTTTTATTTGTTTTGGTAAAAAAAATTGGTGTTTTGTTGCTTTTGTGATTGTTTGTTAATGTTATAATGCTGTAGGTGTTTGATGTCCATTAATTTGGTATTTGTTTTCCAGTATGTCCTGTCTGTCCTGAAATTTACCTACCCTACCCTTTTTCAAGGGTAAGTACTGTTTTAAGAATACAACTGTTTGAAAAATGACTTTAATCAGTAAATGTCTTGCTGTTCCATTCTGAAACCTGCTTTAGTACCTCTTGTCATTACTGGCTTTTGCTGTCTACAGAACATACTTCATGAAGCCTTAGTGAAGCATTCATTAACGTGTCTTGGTTAATTTTTAAACATCGTGATGGTGACGTAATTAAGATATATAGACTCCATCATTTCTCATTTTTCTGAAAGTCTTATGCTTCAGCATAGAAAAGTAGTGATTATAGTACTGCCTGCTTTCTTTGGAGATGGCAGTCATGGATAATGTACAGTTGTGGTGTATTCTTTCGCTATGCTAATGAAAACCAACCTTAAACCCATGTTTAGGCATGCACAAATACCATGTTGCTTATTTTCATGCTTAGCTGTTGTTGTAATTCTGCATCACAAGTCGCTATCATATGTTAACAACTGTAATGAGAAATCTAATGTTTTGTCAAATATCCATATATACCAGCAGTGCTGTTAATAATTTGTGAGACATTTAGTGAAAATCTGGCTTCTGACAGTCAAGACTTCCCCCATTTGTTCTTCTGAGATAGCCGTAAAGTCTGCAGACACTGAATATTTTTAATTCCTCTATTGCTGCTTAGCATGGCTTGTATTTTTGCCTGATGTGCAGCTCCGGGACTGCAATCAACTCTAGGAATAATTGCCTTGGGAATCTCCATTTTCGTTGAGTGTACTCAGCTCTATTAAATACGCAATGAATGCTTTCTTCAGTTTTGACACACACACGCACACAGATTGTCTCTTGGACAGTCTTTTATCATATGGTGAAAGGGTTTTGGGTAGTGTATGTAAAATACAAGTGTGGTAAATCAACAGTAAAAAAGCATATTTTAATGGCAAGCAACTGCCTCATGGTATCTGTGTTACCACAGTTAATTCCTTTTTCTATTTTTTGGAAATGCATCTCAGCATCTTATTTTTCCATAAGTTCTGGCTTTTAAAGGTGACCTCTCGTTGAAAATTAAGTGGCTCAGATGTGCTTTCATTTAGAGTTATGACAAATGAGCAAAGGAGAAGAGTGTTATTCTCAGTTCATGCTGCCGTTGTTCGTTGTCATTGGTTTTGTTCCCTGTGTAATCTAAGACTATATTGCATTGTGCTAAGGACGTGGAACTGTTACTAACTTCAAATTCTCTCATATGCTACTCATTTTAAAAAGGTGAAGTGAGCTGTGGTAGTAGCATTGAATATTCATCGTACCCGTGTGGACAGTGAGCTCATTCTTCTCTGACACTGTCCAACTGTATGTAATATTGCATAGAGTGAATATTTGTTTATTTGTGTATGTGTGAGAGAGATTTAAAATAACTGCTTAAATGCATTGCAATGAATGGGAATAATAAAGAAAATCACCTCTGTACCTGTTACGGGTGTACTACAGTGATTTAACACTGTAGTACAGTATCTCTGAACTATGCTAGATGTTCAAGGATTTTCATCAATGAAACATGTCTCTGAAAACCACTAGGTTCCTTCTTCCTTAAGCTAGTAAATTATTTTAAAGCTTAAAAAAAAAATCTGTGTGCATCACTACTTATTTTAAGTTATCTACAAGCATTTCTAAGGTCTCACCTACTATTTCCATAATAGCCTAAGGAAGACCTTTATGGTAGGGTAAGTCATTAGATATATAAGTCAATGCAGAATGTATGTAATCGCTATATACCTTTTCAATGAGAAAACTGGAGTTTTGTGGTTTGTATGCAAGGTTATCTGGCTTTAAAGATGTTTTCTCTAGAGGCTCTGAATTAGAAGCTCATGTAGCATAATGCTGTTATTGTTGATGACACTTCACTCGGTGCTTCCTAGACAAGATGCAGGGTGGGGGAGAAAAAGCAGTTTGAGTTCAAGGGAGTTTGGAATTTAAGCCCAGCATGAATAACCATGGGAAGTCATATAGCTAATGTTTGAAACTACTAGGACTACACACGTCATCCTTGGGGCTCAGTACTTCAGCTGAAACTAGTTTTTAGATCCTGAAATCGTGTTTATTTGTCCTAAAAATAACAGTTTATGTATGAAAAGATATTCACCTCTTGTCCCGAACCTTGCCTCACTTACATCTTCAGATTGTCATGGTTGTAACATCACTATTATTGTAAACCTTGTGTGGGAAGAGATGATGCAATGGGGATTCAGTAACATGACTAAGATAATTGTGGTAGATGGTAATTTACAAAACACTTGAAACAGGATCTGGAAGAACCAGAGTATTAGAAAATTTGGAGGAAGTGAAGGCCCACAAAAATGAAATATTCAAAGGGGAATAGTGGCATCCCTGATAACCTGGAGAAAGGGTAGATAACTAGTCATGGGTGAGCTGTGAGAAATTCTGTGGATTCTAAGGTCATGCTCCACGTGGTTAAAAAGAACAAACAATTCAGAGGTGCTGTTTTGTTTCTATTTTAGGTGGCAGACATTAGTGGGTGGACTTCTGCTTCATGTCTCTTGGAAGCTGGGCTGGGTGGAGATAAACTTGTGTTCAAGGTACCGTGGGTTTTTCAGTATCTGCTAAATGCTTATTTTTGGTAGCTGGGTTACAACATAGTTAAGTTGGTTGTAGCAGTTCCTAACTTGCTAAAATATAAGTCTGTGTGTGTGTGTGTGTTTGTATGCGTTCTGCTTCAAAGGTGTAGGAGAGATCTTGTGTTTTAGTCTAATGATTGTTCAATGACACACATTTCAACCGATTACTAATATAAAGTGGATTCAATTCAACCTTGGTAAGACGATCAAAAAAGCATAGCCATTGGTGAAAACTGTAAGGGTAACTTATCCAACTGTCTGTCCACATTTCTTCCCTGGATTATCTACAGTATTCTAAGAGAAACCTTGGTAATGTTAGTTAAGAGCGTTGACGTGTGCTTCCCCAAAACCTCAGTGCAGTGAAGTCCACAAATGTGATCTGCCTTTTTTTTCTAAGAAGGGTGTTCCATAAATGGGAATCATTCACCCTTGCCTAACTCTAGCATTTATAACCACCCAGCAAGAGCAGCCATTGCAGTACAGCATTGATATAATAATCAAACTCCAAATTAGAAGGTCCTTTGTCAACAAAGATCATCTGCTTGAACTGAGTGTGATGGCAATTCAGTAGAGTTGTCCAGCATAGTGTACTCTGCTCAGGTGGATCCGTTCTGCAGTATGGAACGTGGCATATCTTTTTTATTTTGCAAAATGTTACAATTTAGAAGCTGTATGCCCACAGCAACTGGTGAATCTCCATCTCTGGGAATATTCAAAACCTTACTGGACAATGACCTGAGTAATGTGACTTGACTCTGAAGCTGAGGAAATTGGACTAGATGATTGCCAGAGTTCCCTTCTAATATAACTTTTTTTCAGTGATTCTGTATTAGCAAGTGACAACTGCTGAATTTTCTGTTTGGATTTCAGACAGTTGGCTTGCAAAACTGGATCTCCTCATTTGAAAGGAAATCCTGCATGTCTGTCAGAAGAACCAGGCTAAGTTCTGTTTTCAAGTCCATGCAAATGACTACATCGCCACTGAAACTTAAGTGAAGTTGTAAATGGAAACAGAATTCCTATCTTTTATCTGCAGTGTAGAGACAAAACAAGGATATTGGTGTAAAAGCTGTCAGTGATAGAGGTAGAGGCAGGATTAAGGTCCAAACCTTGCTTTAGTGGCAGTTACTGATACATATATTATTCTCAAGTGTATATTGACTGCTTGTGTAGATTGTGTCTTCAGAGAACAGTCTATAGAACAAAGAAATACAGCCATCAGTAATGCCCTTTTTAGTTCAACATTTCATTACTAGATGGTTACTTTTGCTTTAAATCGTGACATTAAAGAAGTTGAATCTTTTTTCCCAGCTTGGAAAAGATATTTTCATTTTTTCAAAACTTGGAAAACATTAAAGAAAATACTGGACAAGAACAGTTTTCTGCTGTTGAAGAGGATGTTTTTATCCAAGAAAAGTTTTGGTGGAAACTTAGCTCATTTTTTGACAATGGAGACTTCAGACCACTAGATGTCAGCACACTATAGGAAAAGTGATTAAAATACGTATTCGGAAACCTCTTCATTAGTTTAGCTAATACAGAATGCCTGTTCTAGAATAGACTGAACGAAATGACCAGAATTAATTGATGTGTTTTGGCTATAATTCAGACAACTACTTAAGCATGTATTTAAATCTGTCCTTCTTCAGAAGGATTAGGCACATGCTTAAATGCTTTGCTGAACTGGCCTTGTAGCCTTTATCTCCTGTATTTAAAATAAACCAAAAACGAAAACCCCAAAACAAGCAAAAACCCAACCCCAAACCAAAACCACATCCAGAACACCCCAAAAATCAACCAAACAAAAAACTTCCAAACAAACAAACATAATGTTTCAAAGCTTCTGTCTACTACTTCCTCTCAAGCTCCTTCCCTCTCCAAAGGTGAGGTCATTTCCCCCTTCTCTTACAGAATATTGGTCTCTGAACCTATCTGGTTTTTATTTTTTTGGTGCATGTATAGGATACTTAAGAATACCTTATCCAGTCCCTAGTGTTGTTATGCTTCAAATAATAAACTGCTGCCCATTTGTTTGTTTATTCCCACAAAGTCTCAGTATTTCTGTCATGTGAACTGATCTCATATGCTTTCTGAGCCAGTTCAGGTTATCCCAAAGTGTCTCAGCAGAATTATTTTATTACATAGCGATGATCACCCTTTGTCTAAAGTCAGGAATACTAGCTTCACAACAAAGACCAAATAAGAACATATTACTTAGAGTAGTTTCTCTTAGGTTTTGTGGTTATCCTGCTTTTCATCTGCTCTCTGCCCCCAGCACTCCTGACTGTAAGGGACTTTGCCACCATCATCGTCGCTTCTAAAGGGTGAATGGTGACCATCTACAAAACTTGTATTCAAAGCAAGGGCTCTGTGGAGCACGCAGAAATACATGTAGCATCTGCATAATGCTTCCAGCGCTGCGATCTGCCACCCAGCTTCTGCCTAACCCTCGTAGGCATATGAGTCCTATGTGTTCTGGTTGGCATTTCTTGTAGCACTGAATTTTCCCCATAGCTAAGCAGCAGCTCAGAGCCTTGCTTAAATCAAAGCTCCAAAGTGCGATTTAGGGGAAGCTACCCCTTGTCTTTATTGGGCTTTGGATCTAGTCCTACAACCAGAGGCTCATCGCTTTCCTGTTTTGCATGTGCATCTCTGTATTGCCAACAGAAGAAGCTACTAATTGGTTTACGTACAAGACAGATTGTTGGTGCTGACACGTTACATCAAACATCCATGCATTCATTTTCAGTCCTGAAATTCCCACTTGGCAGCATAAAATTCTACCCTTACATCATGGAAAAAGCATCTGAAGTCCTTTTCCATTGCACTTTGCAGTATTGCTTTGGAAATGAAGATATATTTGGGATTCCTGGAATTTGGTGGTAGGGAACATGAAAGACTGTTATGTTCTAAATGAAAATTCAGTTTTCATTGTGTCTTCCTTTCATCTTCCCAGCCCTCCTTTCTTTTCTTCCCTCCCCCTTTCTTCCATTTGTTGCAGTTCCAGTAGGGTGGGGGTATTTTTGTTGGTGTCTGATGTGAACTTGTTGGTAATGAGGTATGACAGTTTTAGATCCTGGTCTTGGTGAAATTCCAGTTGAAGTCAATAACCTTAAAAGGAACAGTGTTTTTCTAAAAAATGGTGACCGCGAAACCAGAGCAAATATTTATGCCAGTGAAGGATCTAAAGATTACTCTATTTTTGTTATCCTTGGGTTTTGATCAAGTATAGAAAATTATGTATTAAAAACAAAAGAGGAAACATGACCTTAATTATTTTTTTTTTTCCTGTTCTATGTTTATATGAATCTTCCGGCATGTTTCATCTTCATTCAGCCTGTTCTGCTTTCAGCATTTTGTGGTCTATTTTTCTTGTGTTCCATGAAGTATGGTAGTATAGCAGTACCTATAATTACGTTTTAATTCTTACATGCTAGTTGGAAGTGTAATGCAAAATAAGGAACTAGAAGCAGTTTGGTTTCCTTTTGAGAACCAGCATTATTCACTTTTACTTTAGTTCGAAGCTTGGGAAGGGTGAATGGGAGTAGTATTGTCTTCAGTCCTGGGAAGCCTTTAGATGAGGCATTTAGGTCACTTTAGATCCTTTCCTCCCTTGCTCAAAATCTTACATTATTCTCTCTTAAATTTACCACCTACCTGATCCCTTTCTGCCCTTAAGTACCAAGATCAAAAAAGGAAAAAGTGCAAATTCTGAAGACCCTTCTCAGAACTGAAACCTGACCCTACTGCAATAACCATGGCTAAAATATATATCAGATCAATTTGTGATGACTTCATTCCTCCATTAGTTGTCAAACTGCCTCTAGGAGTTTGGCTTAGTCAAAAGAGTATCATTAGGAAATCTCAAGAGACAGGCTCCCACAGAGACAATCTGATCTTTAGGAAGAATCTCTTTGTAAATCTGGTTGAGAAATGAATGTGTGGGTGGGCAAGTGTATTTGTACGTAGTGAAAATGTGTGCTGTCTGTGCAAGTACACCATTTTATGCCTTCATTTGTCATTTTTTCTTCCTTTTACAGCGCATTGAGAAAATTAGTTGAAATTTTTCTCCTTTAGAACCAATAGGAGTAACTGCCATGAAACAAACAATTTTGCAGGAAGAGGAGCCAGGGAAAG
>NW_009648712.1:2263140-2334401 GCF_000708025.1 Charadrius vociferus | reverse complement strand
TAAAAGAAAGAGAATAGATCTGCAGCAAGCTCCTATCTGGGATTAGATGAAATGATTAATTTCTGTCTCAGATTTCATTATTACATGGGAAGACTACTGAACAATCAGACAATGCATTTAATATGCACACCTTTGAAATCTATGTACATAGATACATATTATTATATTCCTTGCAAGCAACTGTTGCTGGCTGTATGTAAACAGAATGTGGTGAAGTAATGGGATTTTAATTGTTTTCACAGGTCTGAAATCCTGTCATGGCTTCCTGCTTCAGTACTGTTTGTTGGCATCATTTATGCTGGCTCTAGGGCACTATCTAGATTGGTAAGAAGTGCACGCAAGTAGAAGTCAGTTCTCTATTACCTCTATAAGCAAAGAACATTCCCTTCGTACAAGGTGTTTGATGCTGCTCCTGGGTTGGGGGGAAAGGAGGGAGGAGGGATTTAAATAATACATACATTGTTAATGGTGCTAGAGCAGCAGTCCAGTCCTATGAATTGTAGAGCTGTGTTTCAAAAAGCACTTCCACGACAGTCCAAAGCACTCAGTATTTCTCCAGAGTACTCAGTGTTTTGCAGAACAGGTAGATCCTCAGTGGTCTGAATTGTGCAAGTAGAGAAGAAGCTGAAGAAGTTACTAGCTGTAAGTTTGCAAAAGAGGGAATGAGGCTGTGGGATCTGTGGGAGATCCTTCCAGGCAAAGGATGAAGACCATTTCAGTGAGAGGCTTTTGATGCTTTACAGGATTTGAAAAAATAAATTGAAAGTTGGGAAGAGATTACGGGAAGGGTTAGGTTAATCAGTTTTATGATCCATTTGAATCACAATAACCTACTGAATGTTTAGAGGATATCAAATCTGCTTTCACTGAAGTTGAATGTTTTTTACTTAAATGATATAGTCTTTTGTAAAAAAAAAAAAAAAAAAAAACCACATGAATTTTGTGGGTGACATGAATTTTTAGAAAACACTAATGTTTTACTGCTGTTATGCACTCTGCAAGGCCAGATTCTGCATGAGTTCCCTTCCGCATTCTGTCAATGCGTCTTAATCTAACTCCAGAGCCAGCTTGCTCCTTCCAGCTCCTAAACCCCAAGAAGAATCAAAAGGGAATTTTTGACAAGATTCTGCTTGTAGTGATCCCTTGAGCATCCCAGTGGAGAGGAAGGGCAGAAAAGGACAGGAGATCTCTGTCCTCACAAACAAGTCTGGGCACCTCATCTCGGACCCAAGTGACCTTTGGAAACCACAGGCATGTGCTCAGAAGCCCCATGCCTCCAGGTTAGCTCTGGTTTGGGTGATTGCATTTATTTCCTCTTGGTTCCTTGTCAAAGCAAGTTCCATTGGGCTTCCCTGGTGTAAACTGAGCAAAGATCCCAAAGGAGACCCCTGCCTGGAAATGGCAGTAAAGCCTTGGCAGCAGCATCTTTTCTGTCTGCTCACCTGGGAGGTGGAGGAGGTATGAATCACATCCTCTTTGCTATTTTTTCTTACTTCCTAGTCATCCTGTAAGTTACCTTGTTTCCCTCCTGTCCCTGCTCTGGTCATTCAAGAGTGAGATGCACCGGAGCGTCAGAGGGGCTGTAGATGGTGTTGATTTTTATCCCAGCCTTTCTTAAGGAGCATCTCCCATTTCTGAATGGCTTTTTGTTGTACATGAATGGGGATTTAGAGGCCATTCTGTGGCCATTTTAGGAGGAAAGACGAAAGGATCAGTAGTCTTAGACCATAGTTACAATGTAATGCCTTGTGCTGGGGCTAAATTCAATCCTACATAGAAGCTTTACTTACAATAACTTCACATACAACAATTTTATGACGCGGTGAGAAGGAAAATGGACTATCCCAAACTCGTACCTGAATTGGCTCACCTCAGCAGTGTATTTGAATTAAGTGGGTTTATTCCTGAAGCAGAAATTCCATGCACTTCTTTGATCAAAGCCAAGGAGACCCGCTTTCAAACACTCCTGTATACTGGCAGGGCTACAATCTTAATCTCTGTTTGTGCCTCTCCCTAGAGGTGCTGGCAGCCTCCCCTGCCCAGGAGTTCGGGGCTGGAACTGGAGGAGGGCTGCTTAGCTCTGGACTGTGATGCATTAACAGAAGTATGCAGAGTTGCGAGGGGAGGTTTGTACAGAGTCTATTCACCCTGCCTGCCCAACCAGTAAACCTTTCTTTTCGTAAGCATTAGGCCCACTCACAAATTTAAGAAATGCTTACATCAAAGACAGTAGACATATGGAGAAGGTTAACTGGGCTAGGCAAACTGGAGCCATTGTTGGCTCCAAAACATATTTGGAAGAGCCAAAAGCAGGGGGAGGAAAGAAAAACCCATTAAATTTGCTTCGCAAAAGGAAGAATGTAGATTCTGCTGTCACCTTTCCTTGTGTATGGGTATTTCTTGTATTTCCTATTAGTGTGTCAGGCTCAGGATACTTATGTTAGATATTTCTGGTTTTATGTTCTCAGTCGTCCAGCAACAGGGTTGAGAATTGGTTTTTAGAATCGGTGAAGCTGGGGCTGACAACTTCATGCCAGTTGTGTTTGCGTGATTTTCATTCCTTGCTAATTTAGAGGTGTTAAAAGTTATCTTGGTGTAACTGTTGTGTTTGTGGATCCACCCAAGTTGTCATTATGACTTAAAATGTTTAATTAGTGATGTTTATCTAGCTTTATGGGCATGAAAAGAAAAAGGCAGAAAATATGGATGTCTGAATACAAAGTCAAATTTGAGAGACATTTGCTGCTTATATTGCCTGGTACTTAAAAGGCATGGACATCACTGAGAAATTAACTCATTCTCTATTCATGTGATTTAAATACTATATACAAGTGGGGAAATACTGCTTCCTAAAACTGCCTTAGTCTTAATATTATCTTAATCGGAGCAGAGAATTGCTTCCGTTTCAGCTGTCTGAGAGACCATGGATCTGATTTGGAGGAAATATTATGAACCACTAATTCTGGTTGGGTTTGCCTGGGGCAACGAGTGTTTGATTCATTATTGTTATCATTGGGGTTTGTTTCCTAATGATTTCATGTTGGGATGGTGTCCAGATACCTCAGTGGGTATAATTTCAACATCACTTGTGTAGGAAATATTACATTTCTACCCTAATTTCAGGCAGCTCTTCCTAGCAGTAACTGAAAGTAATCGCCTAACATCATCTTGCCCATAATTCTGTTGCTAGGAGCGACACTGTATTCTTAGTACCAGTAGACAGAGATAGGAAAACTAATGAGAACTGTTTACTGTGGAGGCTGCAGATATTTAAACAGAGAGGCAAAACTAAAGGCAGAAACCTGGACCAAATTTCACTGAGGTAACTGCATACAAACACACCGACTGAGCACTCAAAAGTGGGAGAAGAAGCAAATAGGGTCTGCATTTAAAGATGCCTATGCCATGTAATAGTGATTGGAATGAGTCTAAGTCGTTTTTAGGAGATGTGGCATAGGTTTACAGCTTAAAAAACAAAACCAAACCAAATACCACCAACATGTGGGACAACTGGGCCTAAGAGGAGCGCCCCTTTCTACGTGTGTGACTATTCTGGGTTGATTTGGGCATTATTCTTCTCTCCCAATGGCAGCCAATCCCGGTGTTTCTCACCGTGCACAATGCGGCAGAAGTTATAACCTGTGGGTTCCAGAAGTTTGTGCAGAAAGAGGTAATTGATCTATTAATTGATGCAATCAAGGTAACTCCTGTGATAGAATTGCCCTATAACAAGACACCTAATTTCTTTTAATATGGGTATGAGTGCTTTTATAGTCTTGCTGTGATAGCTAGTCATTAATGAGATGCAGAGAGCTTTGCTGTTGACAAGTATCTATATTGATGTTTTCTTTTCACCTTTAGTTGATGAAACACTGCAAATGTGTATCAATAGTTTGATCTGCATTTTTAAGACTGGCTTGGTCCTGCTTGTTCTTTCCTTTTGAAAATTAATATCGCCTCTCTCTCACATCCCATGTAAGAATCTCATTGTTTGAGCTGAGAGGGAGGAGGACTGGGACCTTAGATCTAATCAGTATAATATGTCTAGCATTTGATGTATTGTATGGTTATAGATAGATCAGATCTCCACATGAAATGCTGGAAACACAGTGCATTTTTTGATTTGTTTTGAATGCTTGAGAATCTGTCCCAAGACCTATTAAAGTCAGGAGAGTAATTAATGTTCCCTTTAGTAAGAGCTGGGTTTATTTCTCACAACCTGTATTGGAGATCCCTCTTTTTAGGCTATGAAATGCTTTTCTAATTGACCAGAGAGCTCCTGTGAGAGGTAACACTGGGAAATCATTCATCACAGAGTTGTTTCTACAGTGGCCTCTGGGTAGCTGTGGAAGGGATCTTCCATTCATTACCATTGTTGTTTGTCTAGAAGACAAATAAATGGCCCATGTTTGCTACTCCTAACAAACTGAAGAGGTCACTGTGGTTATGCCTAAGGGACGTAGCAGTGTGTACCATGGCATGGCCCTGTGGCGTTGTCCTCTGTTTAGTGTCCCTGTCAAAGTGTTTCATGTTTTCCTTCTAGCTCACATATTTATGTCTCCTCTCTTGGAAGAGGAAAGCACTATGGACAGGTTAATGCAAACACAGGTCTTGCTGGGAAGCTTCTGGAGAATAATCTTGGACCAAAGGATTGGGAAACTCTCATGAGTTTATACCAAGACTGATTTGGCTGGGGTGGTACCTAATTAATTAAGAATACTCAATATTTGAGTACATACAAAACATAATTATGGTATAGTTCAATTAAGTTTGAGGACCAGGTGTAAAGTTCTTGTCTGGTTTTAGGTTTACCTGCTGGTAAGTAATCTGAAAATATAAATCAGGTTGAAGTAGCCTAATCTGTAGTCCAGGTTCTTTTTTTCAAATTAAATTTGCTAAGCAGGGCTCAAACATAATGAGCTGTTGAATGTTGCTTGCTGGATTTTTAATGTGTCATTACTTTCCTATTTTTGGAAGGAGAAAGCACCATTTCACCATTTTTATATTTAAATTTTAATTTTTTTAATCATACTTTCTGTTTTACAGCAGACCTCTCATCTGAAAGTCTGCAGGTAAGCTTTTAAAACTGCTCAGATTCTGATTCAGACTTGTTTTGGCTCCAGCTTCTGTATTTGCTTCAGATAATGGCACACCAAAACAATGAAGAATGTAAGGCACATTCCCGTGGGTGGTGAGCCTAAATTGCAACATAGGAGTAATTAAATATTTTAATTTTTTTTTCTAACAATTGCCTAAACAGATACATTATTTTTTTATCATTATAAAAATAAAAAAATCTAGAAGGTCAGTCTTCCTGAATAACAAAACTGTGCTTTTAAGTATGTTTTTGGAAAGGAGATACAAATCAGGTTTGACGTTCCAGTGGGTAATCTTAAACATAAAAGAAAGATAATTAATGTGATAGAAAATAGCTAAAAATGCCTTTCCTAAGAAAGAAAAGGTGACTGATACCCAGTTCTGCTAGAATCATTCATACTAAGCTACAACCTACCAACCCTCCTTGGCCCTAGTTGTTTAGGCTTCAAAAAGGAGACAGAGACAAACAGAAGTCAGCCAGTCGTGCATTAAAAGTTTCATTCTTCCCCCCATCCCCTTGAAGAATGTGTGTTTGCTGTCCTCCACATTCTGTAATCTTTTAGCTGTACTTAGCATGGATAATGTTGGGTTATTATCTATTGTACTTACAGGCACCATCTTCCTTATTTCTTCCTGTTGTTTCCATTATCTGACTTACTGTGACCTTGTTTTCACCACTGGATTATTGTCAAGGATGCCAGGGTTTTTATCATCTTTATTCTGTCTTTTCCTACGCCCCTAGAAAGCAGGAAAATAAGCTGCAAAAGCAAATGTTTGTTATTATTAATAGTGACAGTGGACAATAGTCCACAGAAATTTCACTTCAGTGTAGCCTGTAGAAATACTGACTCAGCCACAGGTTAAGAATTTATTTAGTCAAAGTGAGTGGTCAAGGGAAGGACCTGTGCTGTCCTTAAGCCATTTCTAGCATAGTACCACTCAGTCCCACTTTGCTTTGTGCTCTGGAGTTTTTCTGACTCCTTTTAATGGAGTCAACCTCTGCTGGAATTGTTGTAACAGGCAATTCACCTCAATGAAAGAACTTTTTGGTAGCCATTCACATCTAGAAATTCGTTGATTTTGGCTTTCTGAAGCAGCCTAGGGAAGCCACGTGGCAAGTGAAGAATAATATTCCCTACCAGAAAAACTTGTTTTCATCACTGTTTTCATGTTTTCATCACGCATTTCATGTTTTGCACTGCTTCTCTTCGCATACGCCTTTGCTGTGTAAGAGTTATGAAGGATGCATGATGTAAAACAATTTTGATGGCAGAAATTACTTCTTAAATATAGAATAAAAATTAAACAAATGAAATGTCAGTTTAAAATTGAGTGGAATTGCCTATACTTTACTGAGTACAAATCCAGGTTACAAGCTTTTGGTCTTGTATGTATTTTTTTCTCTTCTCCACAGTGTGCTGTTCCTCCTGGTAGCAGCAGTGTGCCTTCCTTTATGTGACACACAGGTGAGCTTTGCTTTGTAAAGCAGCTCTAGTTAGACCTTGATGTTTGACATCATGTTAGCATGAGAGGGCTGCAGCTTTCACTTGTAAGCTAGGGTGGGATTCCTTCGAAGGAATTGTAAATGTTACCTGTTGCTATGCTGTAGTCTTGCTGGTTTTAATGTGTTTGCATCGTGGTGAAACCTCTGAGCAGTGGGGACATACAGCGCATCGGTGAAAGTGGTCGCTGGGGAAACCACAGCTTAACTTCTTGCAGGGCTTAGAGCAAATCACTTAGGTTTGCATTAATTGCATGTATTTTCAGGAGGTTCCTAAATTAGCTTTGTAACCACTCTACATGCTTTCCGTAGCTACTGGAGAAAGAAAGGAGGTACCTTCAGAGAGCACTTAGTCCAGCAAAGATCTATTTCTTGGAGGTGCTTTTTTCTTTTGGAGACTTAGGAAGGCTGCTTCCTTGTCTTAGATACCTCGGTTAATATCTGTGGTCAGGTGGGATGAATCTGGGAACTTCTCTGGATGCATCTGATCAAATGTAGCCATCAGAAGTGTTGCACCTGCGCTAGCTCCCTTCATAGTCCATGGTGCAGAGCAGGAGCTTCTGGTGTGTAAGTCATCTCTCCTAAACGCAGACATCTAAAATATGCCAGGTGAATTCCTCTCAAAAAGTGTTTATTTTTCCCCATTGATTGTGAAGACAGCCTACCTTGCTCAGAGACAGATGTCTGTTTAAAGTACACTTTTGGATACCCTGTGGTTAGTTGGAGTGTTGGGGAAAGAGACTGCTTAGCTGCTGCAGGGGCTAAGGAGACAAGACAAACACCTGAGTGATGTTCCTCTGGTCCTCTTGCCCCTTCCTGACTGCCAATATAAGACTAAACAGACTGCGGGCCATATCCTCAGATTGTTAAAAATGGTGTACATACATGAAAGAAACTGAGTTATTTTCGCCAAAACTAGCTGGGAGCCTGGGTAACTGGCATATGCCAGGTGTCTAAGTGGGACAGGAAAAACTTTAGTCTTCCTAGTCTTCTTTAGTCATCTTCTCTTTCTTTGTAGCATAGCTCCCACTCACTGTACTTGCTTTCTGAAGCTAACTGCAATAACAATATGTGTGTTTACGTGAATGTGCTTTTATTTATGTAGATGTTCTTTATTGCAGTTTGATCCAAATGGTTATTTATGGGCCGTAATTCACTTGATCTGTGTTGGTAAGTCATTTTCTTTTGGGGGGAAAAAAAAAAAAGATTTAGGAAGAGTAAATGTGTTGGAGAAATCAGCTTTATTATGAAATTACTGACACTTCAGGGTCTTGATGTAAGAAACACTTGGAAAGAATGAAGCAGCTCAGTAAATACAAGAAAGTGCATTCCTTTTATAGCTTTTATGTTGAAAAAAAACAACAGAATAAACTAGATATTGCAGTCAGTTAACAGTGGATGAGAAAATGCACATACAATTTTAATCAGCATGGGTGTTTTTGATGGTTGCCTGCTAAGAGACACTTCTTTCTGAGGGGAGAAGAAACATGAAAAAAAACAAGCAATAACTCGTAGTTGGAGCTTTACTGCACGCACTGATTTTATTTAAAAACTAAAAAAAAATAATTCTAAAATATCATGGAATATGCTCCCAAAGGAAAGATGTTGAAATGTTGCAGGTTTTTATGCAATCATATGCTTTTTAAAAAAAAAAAAAAAAAATTACAATGAGTTGCATAACTTGTCAGGTTTTCTTTTATCTTTTTCAAACTAAACATTGATTTGGATAAATCATAATTCTTCCCTGAAAAGGTAGAAACAGTCAGACCCAGAGAACCTGAAAAAAAGAAGAGTAGTAATTTTTAACTAGGAGATTTGTGTCTTTTGGAGTATTAGGCTGGATAATAAGGGACTTGTATTTGGTTCTTAGCTCTCTCATAGACTTAGTGAGTGACTCATTCGTATGTTAAGTCTTGTCTGCAAATTAGGGATGATTCCTTCTTTATTTTGTCTATTCATACTGTAAAAGTTTCAGGGCAGAGGTAATGTGCTTACATATATTTGTGTCTAGGGAGGTCTAGAGATCCCATTCTAAAATGTTAACATACAAATAAGAAATAGCATTTTTCTTTTCCTTTAGGAAATGTTATATGGTAAACATTTGCTCATTTAGATAAAACAAAAAGCTAAGGATTTTTTACTTCAAATACTTGCTTGCTGTAAGGAGTGATGTTACTGCTTTCTCAAAGTCAAGAGGTCTCATTTGTGAAGCAGTGCTAGGCCACGGAGGTGGAAAACTTCTTAGAGAGTCTTCAGGAGGCCTCTCCTGTGTGCTTGAAATGTGTAGGAAGTGCCAACACAATGTTTATGCTAAGAATATAGGTTCTTTCCATTTCTCTTCTTTTTGAGAGAAAGTTGTTGATACACTGTTGGGGTCTTTTTGTGTGATTAGATTTCCTATCAGCTGACACAGAATAAAGGTGCTACGAGAAAGGGCAAATGGATGAACTAATTTATTGCACAGTTAATCAAGACAGAGCATTAGAGAAAGGACATGTGTTCTACCCTTCAGCTTGTCTAACAGAGGCTGAATTGAGGACATGTATTACATAGTGTTCTACTGGATTTGCTTTTCATGTTCTGGTTTTCTTTGTGAATCAAAAAAACCCAAACAACAAAGCCTTGAAGAAAGCGTCTGGAAAAAAACAGAGCCTAAATCTGTATTGTTCCTTCCTTGAGTGCTTAAAGCTTTTCCCAGAATAGAAATGGGAGCTAACCAAGAGGTGGGTAGGTCAAGAATGTAAAGAACCTGGAGACCCTAAAGCTGAGAGAGCTCTAAACAGGAAAGGTGGCTCAGAGCCAATAGCTATAGGGGTCTACATAGATGAACGCATCATAGAAGTTACCCAAAAAATGGGGTGGGCTGAAGAACCCATTCTGCGACACTTTTCTGTATGTATTGACACGCATGTACACACACACACACGTGCACATGCCTTTGTAGTTGCCATGAGCTAGGAGTTGTCTCTTCTTTAGAAGGACTAGCAGAAACACATAGCATGACAGTACTCTGAGATGATAACACTATGAAAACCATTAATTTGAAGTGATAGGTTCATTTTACTCATGGTTTACACTTTGTGCCGTGTTGCTAAACTGTAATTCAGAGGGGTTTCGCGTCTGTCGGTACCACAGCGAAACAAGCCGTTGTTTGTCAGAATGATTGCATGTTATGGCAATTACACGTGTCATTTCAATTACAGGGGCTTACAAAGTATTTCACAAGTTATGGAAACCTAGCTCTTTAAGGTAATGTGTTTTCATATTCTTTTAAAAAGAAAGAGATTGCTATCAAAGAGAGTTAGAGACACATCTGTGTAGCAGTCAGGTAAACTGTAGGGATCTCTGCATTATCAGTGTGAGCTGGGCCACTTGGTTAATCATTAATGACTTTTCTTGCAAGAGGAGCCTTATTTATTGTTGATAACAACAGCATGTGGTTATTGATAGTTGTACTGCGAACTTGAACACTGAATTAGTTTTAAACAGTGTGTTATCAAAGGATGATGACTCAGTCCTGGAAAAAGAACCCCTAATTACTGGCACAGGCATTAAGAGGAAATGTTAGTTTGTGTTGGTCTTGAAAGCTGCGTGATTTGAATTTGTCAGTGTCTCCCTCTGCGACACAGTGTCCGAAGTGTTTAGCAGCTGGTGACTTGCCACAGGACTTGAATGGCTGAGTACCTTAAAAACCTTGAAACCTTGCACTAATCTGATGTGGGTGTTAGAACTTCAGCCAGGCAATAGCTGTTTTGAAAGCAGGTGGCATTACATGTTCACAGTGTCTATAATCTGCAGTTGTCTGTAGGGATGGAGATGGATATGTTGTCCCTGCTTATTATGTATATGTATGTAATATGTGCCTGTATAGAATGTGGATAAGATTATTTATTTCAAAACCATTTTCTATCTCTGTTTAAATTTTAGTCAGTCTCACTTTATCTTCACTTTAAATGAGACTCCCGCTGACATAGTAACAACAGAAATAATGTGCAAATGATGTGTTAGTATGCTGATTAATATATTGATAATATTATAATATAAATAGATTATGGTTATAATGCATATAATTATAATAGAATGTTAGTATTACCTAATTATAACATTATGTCATATATTATATAATGTTAATATTATGTAATATTACAGTGTTATAATACTATTTGATATACTGATCTCTTATACCAAATGAACTCAATTACTAAAAGAACAAACACCTTTTTTTCTTTCCCTCCTCTCCCAGTGATCTGGAGCAACAGTACATCAACTATGTATTCAGGTAAAATGAATAAGCCTTTGATACAACATAGCTGTTTTTATGTGGTATATGTTTTCATTTTCAACCGTGGCTTGTTTAGGAAACTTATAGCTACCGCTACTTAAATGCCTTTATTTAGCAGGACGTTCACTGAAAGAACAGTGCTAAGCTGAATGGTTTAGCAGCTGAATTTTTTTGGCTCTGGTTATAGGTGGACATGCCAATATACACCTGGGGAGGTAACGAGGTGTTAATTATGAATTTTTTTTAATCACTATGTGCAGAAGTGATCTATCATTTCCAGAAATAATATTTACGGAGTAACTCCCTGGCAATACCCCACTTCAGAAAATAAAACTTGTACAAAATTGCCAGAAGGGGAGGTAGTGATTACAACAGTACGATGTGCAATGAACGTGAGCATTAACTGATTGTTCGGAGTGCCGTTAGTGGGATTGAGTAATTCAGACTTTCAATTGTTTTTCTGATTTGGAGATATAAAAGTGGCTTGTTATTTTGTAGTTAGTGAAAGAGCCTGAGTCACTGAGCAGACTCACCTGTGGTTTTTTATTTAAAAAAAAAAAAGTTAGTCCTTTCCTTAAAGAGCCGTATAAGCCAGAACATTCAGTGTGCATGGCTTCTGCTAGATTTTTATGAGGCTTTATTTGAAGTAAGTCATACAGAAATTTTGCTAGATCCTCCTCCATCCATAATCACATCCTGTATATGTTGACCTCTTTTCTTGGGATGGTACCTAAAGCCGTATGGGAATGCTCTGGAGCACAGTACTAAGTACTATATACTAAGTTCTAAGAAAAGATGGTCAAAAAGAATGAAAGAGAGAGCAGAAGTTTGCAATAAGCATAGCAAAAATGAAGTTGTGTTTGTCCATTTGATTAGATGGATGTGTGCTCTTGTCTGACCACATTAAAGATGCTTGGTAGGAACTCATCAGGGACACCAGTGCAGGACAGTTACTTCACTTCAATTCCCATTTATCTTGTGAGCATCATCAACATGCTAATACTGTGTATCTCCTTCTATCTTAGTTCAATCAAATCTCCTGTTTCCCTAAATAAGTAATGCAGGCCTCTGATTTTTTGTTTGTATGATTCCATTGTGTATTCACCAGGGTTCCATGTGTTCACAATATCTTAATATCAGTTTGCTTGAAGTAGGCTGTTGTTTAAGTTGGTTGTTGTTTTCTATCTATTATGAAGTGCAAAGCAAATCAGTTTTACTCAGAGAAAGTAGTTGTGTTTATTGAAAGTGTTTTGAAGTATTAGTCATGGAACTTGCAAATCTGCTGCTGTGTGCAGAAATAACCAATGAAGTCTTGAATAAGCTGTAGCTATTTGTCTGTGTTGAAGGGACAATCATGAAACAAGTAGTAAAATCAAGTGATTTTTCATTTGGCACTTGCTTCACTATGGCTCTCAGTTGTCATTTTAGTTGAAAACTGTATCTGGGCCTGAACATTTAAATTCAGATTTTGGATGAAGGTCTTAATTTTGCAGCTTTGATTGAAAAGTCAGGGCTGGGTTCCTGCTGTGTTAGTTGATGATATCCTTTGAAGTCTGTGAAGTTGTGTCCAGCAGAGAGCAGGAGTTCCACATTACGTGAAAAGTATGATTATTGATTTAGAGGCTTTTGAAAGGAAGGTACTGTGAGGCGCAATGGTATGTATTTTAAAACTGTTCTTTTTTAAAAAAAAAAAAAAAAACACAATGGAACTGTGCAAATTGGAAGATGGCTATTTTAGCATCTGCTTAAAAGCAAAAAGGAGTTATCAAAGCTTGTGAAGATTTCCACCATTAAGGGGCTTAAAGATCAGTATAGCTTGTGAGATGATGGTGCAAAGCAGTTGCTGGAAACCAGGCGGTTATGAGGAGGATGAAGACTTGATGCTTATTTGTTTGGTTAGAGTCTGTGGATATCTACATGCCTATGTATCTATATATATTTCTAGGTGTTAAAGAAGCTTGCAGTCCATAGCATTTGGACCTTGTCTTTTCTAGGGAAAAGAAACAGTACCATTGGCAATGGGATAAGTGACATCTGATTTTTGTTGTCATGATAGTGGATGATGTTTGAAAGGGTGTGAAATTTGGCAGAAGCTCTCTCCTTGTTTGTGACCTCCATGATGTGCCACTGCCGTGAAAGTCCTCCAGTGTCTAATGGGGCTGAAATCTTTCTGCTGCAGAAGGCACTGGCAAGGTTTGTCTCTTTGTGAGACCTCTGCACGTGTAGTTACCTTGGAGATGACTGCCACTTCCTGAATTTGGATGAAGCTGATCAGCATGTTTGAGAGCTACGTAGAGCTATGTATGTATGTGTACCCCCAAGCTTTATTGCACAAGCTTAATTTCTGTAGAAAACCATGAAAAGTATTTTTAAATTACACCGAGTAGAGGGCATTTTACTCTGAACATTCTTTGAATGAGCGCTAACTCCTCACGGGCAGTTCTGGGTCAGAATAACTGTAAATGTGTGCTTATCTCTGTCAGAGGGTGCCCAGCGCTAAGTTTTGTGATTTAGCAGGCATTAAGGTATATGCTTCTTCATCTAGTCAGGGCTTCTCGAGGACTGTGGCAGCCATGGCAGAATCCCAGTTCCACCTCCAGGGCAGGACAGTCTAACATGTACCAATGGTCTTGTCTGTACAAGCATGATTCTACGAATCTGTGATTTATGAAGAAACTTGCTGGTGTGGTATCAGTGCAACTTTCTCCTGTTAGTACTATTATCAATAGGCTTTTATAAGTCCTTATTTCTAACCTAGATCAGATGACTGACATGTGGCTGTGCAGGGAAAAGAAAGCAGCTGTGTGGGCACAGCCAGATAGTGTTTAGAATCATAGAATCATTTAGGTTGGAAAAGACCCTTAAGATCATTGAGTCCAACTGTTAACCTAACACTGCCAAGTTCACTGCTACACCATGTCCCTCAGCACCATGTCTACATGTCTTTTAAATACCTCCAGGGATGGTGACTCAACCACTTCCCTGGGCAGACTATTCCAGAGCTTGATAACTCTTTTGGTGAAGAAATTGTTTCCTAATATATAGGAAAATATATAGGTTTGTTACAATAGAGGCTGTTCAAAGCATTTCTGTTAGGTACAAAAGCACAGTTGTACAGCGCAGTGTAGAGACTGCCCGGACAGAGCAGATTAAAAGTTCTGCCCCAGGCTCTGTTGGACACTTCCAGAGGTGTAACTGGAGTTAGCAAAGTCTCCTGACACATGCTGTCCCTACATGCCATGCACTGTTTCGTGTTTTAAAATCTGGAACAATTTGGGAGGGGAGAACGTCTTAAGCAAACATACATGAACTTTCCAGAACCAAACAGATCTGAAGAAATATTTGCTGATGTTGAAAGTGTGGTGTTCTTCTCACTTCATCACTTACAGCATGATTATTCAATGGCTTTTAAAAAAGGAGCCAGACCAGGAACAAGTGTAGGAGGGAAAGCGGAGCTGTGCTATGCAGGGACGGGAGGGGTGATGTTGCTTCTTAGTGCCCAACCCCATCCTGTTCATCCATCTCCCTTGTGTTTAAGCATGTGGGGCAGGGAGGGGGAGGAATAGAAGAGAGCAAATGTACTTCCAAGAACCTCCCTGTAATCCTTCAGTCTTGTTCCCGCCACCTTCTTTTTACTGCAGTGCTTTATTTCCCTGCACTCTGACTTCTCTGTTAGTGTTCTACTTCCTAGTGGTTTCTCCAGTAATACTGCATTTTCTTTTATTCCTTTCCAGTCCCCCACTTTTTATCAAGGAGGGAGCCAGATTTTTGCCCTCCCAGCTAGCTAGCAAGGGGTAGTGTGAGGGGGAAGGTAGTAATGTCTACCTGGCATGTTGAGGGATATATAATGTGTCTTAGAAGTGGATCACGGCTCATCTTGGGCTTTCTCCTATGCTAAGGCAGGTAAAGATAGGTTACTTCTTGTGGAGAACCTGGAAGAAAGTTTCAGTACATCCCAATATCTGTCACTATCTGATTTTTGTTCACAAAGGCATACCAGATAGCCAAGCAGTCACTGGTGAGGAGAAAACCAGACTTGCAGCGTGAGAGTTGCAAATGGTGAATAAATGGCACTGACAAAGGTGTGAGGTAAAGGCTCTACTGTATGCAGCTGCACTACATCTGGCTTCTGGAACACCTGCTAACCTGTCACTCTTGTGAATTAAAAAAAACACAGTAGATCTTCTGCAATAGGGAAGGGCAGCTTTGCAGGCATGAATTGCTGTTCTTGCTGACAAAACCTCTTTTTAGCCAGAAAGAAAACCATGGGTGACCCAGCCCTCAGTATTGAGTACAGGGGGAAAAGAGAGGAGCAGAGAGATCCAGCACAGGGATTTTGGTTTTGCTGCAGCCTGATGCCCAGGCTGTCCTGCTGGAGACCTCTGAATCCCTAATCTGGTTTTATGGCATTATTGTGTCTTTTCTACTGATGTTCCGGTCAGAGCAGAGTTACAGGACAGCTTTAATGCTATCTAACCTATGTGCCTCAACCTGCCCCATGCTTCACAAAGAAACTTTTGTTTTCCTTCTATGTTTTCTTTGGATCGAGGCCTGGGATATCTGGTAGGTTATCAATTCCTTTTGGTTGCAGAAGGAAGTTTCTCTCTGAGCATTTCCCAATCTCACTTTTTTTTTTTGTTTAAAAATTAATAATGCAAAAAGATAAAAAATTGGAGAAACATGGCTTAGTCATAGTTCTCATCACTGTTGATACAGTTTCACTTGCCCTGCCAGTCTCCTGTTTTCTCTGTTATTCAGTCAAAAGCAATAGGCCTTTGCTTCCTTTTCTCTCTTTACCAGGAAACTGAGGAATTGGGCCTGTTTGTTGTGAATTCCTCTTGGTGTCCCGTGCAGGGAGAGCTCGCGTGTATGGGGAGGAAGGGCAGGGGGGAATTGCCTACTGTAAGTGATCTGCTTTGCCTTTTTTAATATCTTTGTGACAACCACATATTTTAAAAACATGTATAAATATTGACAATGTGAACATACTGTACCAGCTGACGCCTTTCAAAGACATTGTATAAAACGTTAAGCCTGCCTGTCACTCATGGACCGTTTCCTCCTTCAGCCTGTGTTCTTCCACAGCTGATTGCAGTGACAGGCTTCCCCCTGAGGCTTCCCTGGCCACGGGATTTCCATGCTCTTTGCAGTTCCTTCTGCAACCAGTGTCTCTGCGAATGATGCTGGGATTCACCAAAGCATGCCGAGGGCAGGCCACAAAGCACAGTAGCCTGGTAGCTCACGTGGAGAACTGGGACCAGCTGAGAATGAGCAGGCTTGGACACGGTAGCTGCGTTAATGCTGGAAACGGGAGTTGGCCTGGTATAAGCACCACACTGATGACACTGTAGTGCTGCAGGTAGCTCATTTGCAGCGAGTTCAGTTTTCTAGCTGTAACCTTGTGTGTTGGGAACCACTTCCAGCTCTTCTTCTGCCTTAACTTCATTGTGCAGGCATCCATTGGCTCCACTGGCTGGGTCGGCACTTTACTGCAGTTACTGGGCCTAGTGAACGCTAAGAATCACTGGTAATTAGCCAGGGAAAATAGCCTAGCTTTAGCATTTATAACAGTAATGAATGTCTTTTTACCTTTGTAAGTGCAGTGTTTGCTGCTTATCAAGAAGAAACCTCTTCATATACTCTTTTCTCCTCCCTCTTGTCTTTTGTGTTTGTCATGGACATATGTTGTTGGCAATTGGAGGAAGCTGTAGCTCTGCTTTGGAGACGTGAATGCTTCTCTCATCTTACAGTGCCCCAGAATGTTTCTGTAGTCTTCTGACCTTGGAAACAACATGGAATGAAAAAACTTGGAAAAAAGCCAGAAGTTTACCAGACGAATCAGTAGCATTGAAAAAGGCTCTGTACAGCCTATACCACAAACTCAGGGGATGAAGTCTTTGCAGGACCTCAGAAACCTGAAGTGATGCTCCAGGGAAAGAACTGGTCACAGCTGATTTTCTTGATCACTTGTATCTTTTTGAAAAGCGTGCATCATTAGGGCTGGTACTTGGTTTTATTTTCATGCATTTTTTTTTTAAACTTGTTTGACTGCAGCATTTGTCCTTTCTCTGACTGACATTTTGGGCATGAATGTGCAGCGCATGCACAATCACACGTGTAGGACACGTGTATTGACTCTTAGATGCAATATATGCACGTCCCTAAAGCGGACATTGGTATGCACAGAGCTGAAATTAATCCTCAGACAGAGAGACACTCAAGTCTAGACACAGGTACAGTTTTCTATAGATTCTGTCTCAGTGGTGTCACCAGCTGGCTGAACAGCAGGTCTGTTGAAAAGGACTTGGGGGTAACAGTGAAGGCTGAGATATATATGAGACAGTAGTGCGTGCTCATGGCAAATGAAGCGAAACCATGTATTTGGTTACATTAGAAGCAGCATGGCCGTCAGATTGAGAGAAGTTATGAGCATTGCTGAGGCGGTAGCTGGAATACTCTATTCAGTTTTGGGCCTCCCAGTTCAAGAAAAATACTGAGAAACTGAAGATCTAACAGAGGGCTACCAATGTTGTTAGGGACTTAAAACACATGGCCTACCGCAAGGAGAGTTTGAAGGAGCTAGTCTTGTTGAGACTGGCAAAGTGGACACCAAGGTGCTACCTAAAAACTACCTATAACTTCTTTAAATGGAGCTGCAAAGACGACAGAGCCAAGCTCTTCTAAGGAGCGGCAGATGGTATAACATTGTACAACAACCATAAATTGCAGCTTTGCTGGTTTAAAGATGGGACATCAGGAAAATCATCTTTGCTTGAAGGGTAGGGTGGCCCTGGGACAAGTTACCCAGAGAGATGTGGAATTTCTGTGCTGGGAGGTTTTTGACATATGGCTTTTTGAGACAGAGCACATGATCAAATACTGGTGATAGTCCTGCTTCAGGTGAGAGTTTGTATGTGGTGACCCTGAAGATTTCTTCGCAACCAACTTTTTTTTTTTTTAATTGATACTTATGCCTCAGTTATTCTACATAACTGGAATAAGTTTCACCATGAAAAAACAAACACAAAGCTGTCAATTTATAATGTTCAGGCTATGTAATAAATTCTGTAGTATACAATTAATCTTTTTTTTATTTTTTAGTGTGGTGCTGTTGGCCTCTGCATCCCATCCAGCAGGTAAAGTGGATTAAGTTGTTCCTTTCTTAAGTTTCCATATTACCTTTCATCTCCATGCATATTTTTAGAGGCCAAACCCTATAGGATTTTAGCCCTGGTATTCTACAGGAATATGACCAATAATATGATATCATGTAGGAAGAGGAGAGGAGGGTATATAACACTGTGTAATTTGCGTGATATTTACTAACACCTTTCTTAGCTGCCCTTTGCAAAGAAGCAGCATAGGACAGACAACAAAGAACACCTTTTGAGGTTGTGCATAGTAAAGAACAAGGATTCCCTAGGAGAATATGTCCTCTTCAGAGCAGTGTCCCAGCAGTCCATGTAGAACTGTTTCCTCCTCTGCATTACCCTCAATGCTGTGCAGAGATTTCATTTTGTTGCTTTCATAAAATGCATCCATCACTTGAGCCCATGGCGGGATTTGAAGTAGCAAAAATTCAAAGGCTAAAAATGGAGAAATTGAGTGTTTGATGGTGGGTAATATTCATGTTATACTGGTGTTTAAATAGTTAGAAGGATAAAGATGATCATCTGTTGCTTTCCCTAGACTTTTGCTCAGTCAGAAAAACAAAGGAAGAAGCATTTAAATAAACATAAATTCTCCCTTTTGCCTGGTGGTGCATATTGTGTATATAGCATTTCCCCACCAGGATAGACAGACATGTTAAGCAACATAGTCCTGCATTTCCAAAAGTGAAAGATGGTGCTTCCTCTGAATTTATAGAGCCAAGAGCAACTAGGGTCCAGGTTCCTGGAAATGCAAGTACTCGAGAGCTCTGCTTGGATCTGGTAGAACTTTGTTAAACCTCTCAACTTGCTCTGTGTGACAGAGTTCAAATGCCAGAGGGGGAGGCAGCCAACATATGTCTGTTTCCTGTTGCTTCAGTAGGAACTATCATGAGCTGTGTAATAAAAGAAGTGGGTATGTGTGTGTCTATCCACTGGCAACTGTTGCTTGAGCAGGATCTTCTGTATACTAGCAAAGAATGCTCTTACATATCCCGTTCCCCTTTTTCAACCTGGCTAGAAGCAAGGTCAGAGAGAAATCATTAAACACATTAGAAATGTGGAAAGCATCATAAATGAAAAGTCAGCCAGCTGTAAAGGCTCAAAGGAATGTTAAACGAGTAATGTTCATATAATTGCTGTTTCCCTGCTTGTAACAGTGGGTAATTTTCTTCCCCTGTGTTCCACTGAGTATATTGCTTTGTCCCTCAGGTGATCTCTTCAGTGCCTTGGACTTTCCATTCCTGTACTTCTACAGGTTTCATAGCAGCTGCTGCGCCAGGTAACGTCTCTATAACAGGACATGTGAATGTTTTCAAGATAAGAGATCCCATTGACTTCCAACCTTGACTCTCAGTTAAAAATTTTGGAGCGTGCAAAACCTTAGTTATACTAGTTTCTGCTGGAATAAGCCAGTAAGACCACAGAGAGTATGTATCTCTGCATATCTGTGGATTCTCATTTGAAGGCCTGAGATTCAAATATGCTGGAAGTATGCGTGTTTATTTGAGTGAGCGTGTTCTGATCAGGAGAGTTCCCAGTCACCAGTAAGATCATTTTTACCTAATGTAGCAAAGCTTTGATAAATAGCATCTCTCAAATGCTTCTCAAGTCGGATTAGCCCTTGTAAAACTTGCTGTTTGCAGTGATTACAAAGTATTAGTCTTCAGCAGTATATGGGTGTACATGGATTTAGTTGTCTGTACATCTTGTTATTTGGCAGAATGTTTTTTTTGGGTAAAAGGGAAAAGCTTTAACAAGCATTCCTTCATTTTGAGTAGCAAAAGTTCACTGCCCAGTAGTGTAATTCTCACAGGACAATGTGAGTATGTTTTCTATAGGTCTTAATTATCTCAAAAAAATTTATTCCTGTCTTTCCCCGCCTGTCTTTTGCCAAATGGAAGTATTTTCTTTTAGAGGGGGAAAAAATACTTTCATGCTAACTGATGGGAAAAATATTTCCTGATTGTTAGGGATTTTCTTAATTGTATTCATAATTTCCATTAAAACGGGATATTAAAAATGGTGGTTAAATAATTTCCCTATGTACGTTTTTTTTTGTATGAAAGTGTCGTTTTTCAAGGGTGGACTATCTGCATTACAAGTAACTTGCAATTAAGTATTAATGAATAAGTTGTTCCACAGTAGGTAGGTGAAATCTATTTCTTCTCGAAGGCAAGGTCTAACTGGAGGCACTATGGGATATCTGTCTAGCCCAGATATTGGGCTAGATATATCTAGATATCTCTTCACTTCATTAGAATTTTACCACTGTTGTAGCCTCCCACTTCTGTTTCCATTGCCCCAGCTTCAGTACGTGTATAGTAGACAGCACTGTACACTACAGCAAGTGGAAAGGAATAGTTAGGTAGAGAAACAAGCATTTCAGCTGCTCTCCTACATCTTGTAATCTAGTGTCCTTGTGATGTAAAGGATTCAAAGGAAAACCTCTACAATGTAAAGTAAGGGTAACTGATGCAGCTAAACCTACTACCTGTGCAGAATGTCTGAAGCATTAGCAGTAAGGTGCAAAGTGCTGCATTTATTTAACAGAAGAAATCGGTGTTAACTGTAACATCAATATTTCAGGTATTATGATTAACTGTTTCACTTTTTGTCTCTGAATTTGTCTCTGAAGTCCTTCTCAGCAGGGCAGAAGATGTGGAACAAACTTAAGACAGCTGCAGGACTTTCAAAAGTTTGTGCAATGCTGCTTCATTGAACTCACTGATTTCTCAGAGTGGAATGCTCTACTGTTCAGCACTTCTCTGCAACAGGGAGCCGAGTTTGGGTTTATCTTTTACCATGAAAGCAGCATCTGCTTTCTTGGGTCCAGGCACAGTGGATAGTCCTTTGGGGTCTCATGTTACGGCTCAGTGTAAAACCCTAGTACCTCCTACTCCTGGGCAGTTATCTAACCCTACTGTTTGGTGTGTCAAAAACACCTGTACTGACATGTGGCTGAGACGCAACTTTGCCACATGTACTGAGCAGGGAACAGAACTTGTCTGAGGTGCTGGAGCCCAGCATGGAACTTCTGACCTGGGGAGCTACTATCTTCCACCCTTCCTGCTATTGCAGAGAGGGCACCAACTGCATTGCATCAGTATCCAGAAGAGCATACCTTCTTTGAATACCAAGGCAGTTTTTGCCACACTAGCTATGTGTTGTGTTGATCCTATCTCCTTTCCCATGCAGCTTCTCACAGTACTTTATAATCTCTTATGCATCTCAACCAGCCACACAGTAATTTGTACCTTACATATTTTGAAGTCCTCTTCTATTCCCTGCTTGCCGGTTTACACTATTTCACTGGTTCACAACCAGTGGGTTGTAAGTATGTCACAAGTGAAACAAAATCCGGAGCCAAAGCTTGTAAGCTCTGTGAGGTCCAGTGAGATGTGGAACAGAGTTTCCTTAAGCGTAGTCTTGGCTACAGGGGCAATGAGGACTACTGTCCTCTATGACTTGAGAATCAAAATTCACTTAATTGTCAGTGGAGAGCTTTGGAGTGTTCTGTTCCTAGCACTACTGAGTCATCTGACTATTTGTTATACAGTAGAGATGTATTTGACTTCCTAATTGGAATTTAGGCTTCATGAAGTTTAAACAGCTTGAAAGCTTCAGGCAGAAACTTTCCAGTGGTTATTTTTTCAGTTCAAGGCTCTGTGGAGGTTGAAGTGAGTTAGCTGCCAAACATGTGTGGCTCCTGTTGAAATTAGCATTGCCTTTATTCAGAGCCATTTCAATGCCTGAAGTTAATATTTCACCTCATGTTTCCAATAATCTCTACTTTTCTGATTATGCAAGTGCATTAGAGTCCAGGCATAAGAGTGTCAGACTTACTTTACTCAGACTCTAGCCACTGACTGAACAAAACCCAAGATGTACTAGACATAATGTAAGCTCTTTGTCCACCAGCTTTCTTTCTCCAAATGGGATTAACACTGCTTGAAGGGTGACTGTTCAGTTCTGCGTTAGGAAAACCAAGATGGCTGTAAGAGGTTGCTTAGTTGAAATTAAGAGACTTTATTAACAAACTTTCTCCATCCTTTGCAGTGGACTGTTGGGATTCTTTCTGATGTTGCACACGGTGAAGCTAAAAAGCAGCACAACCTCAGGGCAATATGCAGCATGGACTTTCCTTGCAAAGGTAAGAGAAAGACTGTCACAGGAACACAGTGGATCTGTGGTTCTCCCAAGAGAACTGAGGAATTTTTGCATCTCTCTGGTTTCCCTTGCTGTTCCTGTTTGATGCTCCTAGGGCCTGTCTGTGCAGCCTGCATGTAGACTTGAGGCAACAAATATCAGGCGCGTAAGCCAGGATTACGCTGGTTATTGCAGCTAAGAATTTGGCCTACTGAGTCCCAGTAATACAGATTTATACTTTCCAAAGGTGTTTTGGAGAACTATACTCCTTCTGAGAGTCTATGCAACAGCCATTGTTTCCAGTGTGTCTTCCCAGAGCCAAGAGTTAAAACTAGCTCCCTGAGGGTCAGTACCAAAACTCCCACTGCTGTCATTGCAGGGGAGAGTGGTGGATGTCATTTGCCTTGACATTAACAAGGCTTTTGACAGTATCTCCAACAATGTTCTTATATCCAAATTAGACTGTTACAGTCTGGATGGGTAGACAATTAGCTGGATAAAAAAAATGATTGGATGATCAAGCTCAGAAGGTAGAGATTGATGATTCCTACTCTAACCAGAGGTTTGTGACAACTGGAGTAGCACAGGGGTCTGTCCTGGGACCCATTCTGTTTAACATCTTTATTGAAGAATCAGAAGTAGAACGCATTGACGTTTGCAAAGGACACCAAACTGGGAGGAGCATTCAATAATACTGAAGGACAGGGTTTCCTTCCAGAGGGACCTGGAGAGGCTGGAGGAATGGCCTTACAGAAATCTTACAAAATTCAGCAAGGACAAATGTGTCGCCCTGCACATGAGAAGGAAGAGCCCCTGGCAATAATACAGGGGACACTGGATGGCTTAGAAGCAGCTCTGTGGAAAAGGACCCAGGGGCTTTGGTAGACAGCAAGCTCAACATGAGCCCTGGCAGCTAAGAAGGCCAAAAGTATCCTGGGTTGTACTAACAGTAGCACAGGCAGTAAATTAATGGAAGTGATCATGCCCCTCTACTCAGCACTTGTTAGACCACATCTGGAATAGGGAGTCTCATTTTAGGCACCTCAGTGCAAGGAAGACATTGATAAACTAGAGCGAGTTTAAAAAGTCAGGGGGCCAGAGCGCTTGCCTTTGTGAGGAGCAGCTGCTGGACCAGGTTTGTTCAGCCTGGAAGAGAGACAGCTTTGGGACCACCTAACAAACAGCAGCCATCCAGTAGCTGTGCAGAAATTATCAAGACACATCCAGGCTCTTCACAGTGGTGCGTGGAGTGGGATAACAAGCGTAAGTTGAAATGAGAAGATCAGATTGGGTATAAGGAAAAACTTTTTCACTCCGAGGACAAGTCAGGCAGGGGCACAGGTTGCCCAGGGAGGCTGTGCAGTCTCCGTCTTTGAAAGTTTTCAAGACTCAACTGGACAAAACCCTTAGCAACCTGGTCTGACCTCCTGAGGTCCATTCCTACTGGAATTATCCTATGATCTGCAGATCTAGGATCTGGCTGTACTTGATTTAAGTTATTAACAGCTCATTTGTTAAATTATCAGTGTAAATGGAGTTAGAAGAACTTGTCAGACACTTTTTCCCTGGTTAGATTTTACTTTGTTTCATCACTCTCAGCTAGGTCATCTGAAAACCACAACCTTCCTACGTGGTTTGTGATCACAGCTTTCCTACTACAGTGAATGAAGCTGTTACCTTAAAAAAAAAAAAAAAAAAGTAGACTTGCATAATATGCTTGTTTAGAAACTGTAGTCAAATAAGTCTTTAGTTTTTCTGGGGATAACAAGCAGGGAGTGATATGGCTTGTTTTGTGCTTTGCAAGCTGTTCCACACTGTACAAGTCACAGAGTTTCTCACCAGTTTGAATTTCTTCCAGACATTCTGACTGTGCAGATTTTAGTACATTAGCTTTCTTCTTGCTTCTTGGTAGCAAGTCAACAGATCTAAAGCTTGTTCTTGGATCTTTTTTTTTTTTTTTCTTTCTTTTTTTTTAACATTCTGGGTTGGAGATGGTAATAGCTGGCTCTGCTGGTAGGTATTGTGAATAAGGAGAAATGGTTCTACATGTGGTATTTATGACCTATCTGGAAAAAAATGCAGGCAAAGATGTGTTGTGAAATACATATTTTAAGTAGATTTGGGTCCTTCCCAGATGAAGTGGATCAGAGCCACAAAGTCTGGACTGGATCAAAGCTTTCCTGAAGTTCAAGAGTTTCTAGATCTGTGGGGTTTTGGCCAACTCTAGACATAAATTAGACAAAGTTTGTTATAGCCACTGTTGTCAATGAAGTTATGTGCCTTTATAGCAACTAAAGATTTGTCCCTGTGTCACTATGATAATTTAGTCTGTTCTTCAGCCTTAAAAGTCTGTTTGTTAATGTGTACGGTTTAATTGTCTTTCTTAGGAAGGTTTTTGTAACAGAGCAAATTAGTCCTTTTCCTGTTGTAGCTTTAACTAGGTGCTCAAATTACATGGCTTGAGTTCAAAGAGGGGAATAAGTAATAAGGACATGAGATCTGTCTGTAGCACTGATAATTTTATCAAAATTAGCAGTTCCCCTAATATCTTTTGCTAGTGTTTTAAAGCTTGCTATAAGAATAGCCTCTCTCATACCCATCTAAAGCAGCATGAGGAGCACTGATGAACTGCTGCTCCAAGTGCTAAAATGCAGCTGATTTTGGGGTAAGTCAGTGAATGCTTGAAAAATTCGCTAAAACTATACATCAGTTTTAGAACAGGGATAAAAAGAAACTGCAGAGACAGACACGGATAGGCAGAAAGCAAGAGCTGAACTGGAGCTTGTCTACAAGGGTAGGGGCTGATCTCCCAGCTCTTGCAAAATTCTCACAAGGTATCTTGTAGCTCTAAGGAACCATAAATCTACATATGGGGTAGTTAAGAAGAGTCTTATCTATCTGATCACTAATGCTGCTTCCTGCAGGTGTTTGGAAGTGTTAAAGCTGCATACTGATCCAGCCCACCATTGCTTGGATATGAGAACTGTCTCAATCACATCTTAAGTCATCAGACGTGCAGAAAAGCAGTATTTAAGTAGTACGGTAAAAATCTGTTTAAATCCAAGTGTGTGACTCCCTTTAAAAAAAAAAAAAAAGGGAAGGAAGTTAATGTGGATAAAGAATAAAGATAGAAACGGTTTGAATCTGGACTTGCAGAATGAGATACAGTGGAAAAAAAACAACAACAGCTTTGTGTTCCCACATGAGCATTTTTCTTGGATTGAGTAGTGCCCTAGATCATCCTCTTAATCTCTCAGACTGACTGGAGTTTTCACCAGCAGTTGGAAAGGAGCAGCATTTGAGGCCAGAATTTGTTTATCTTGCAAATGAGCCAAGAAAGGAGAACGCTGTAGTCCTCAGACAGCAGTGCAGGCCTCTAGGGAGGTGCAGAGAATCAGAAAATCTGTTTTCCATTTGGATGCTTTGTACCTATATGACTGATGAGCTGGGGCTGAGATCGTTGCCATCACTTCATTTCTTGTAAAGTGCCGATAGACCAATAAACTAACCATGAGATCTGATTGGGCCTGTTTTGCCAATTCAAAGAGACATTCTTTGTGAAGCCCACATATTTGGCCTCCCTGCCCTCTAATTTTTCATTCACTTAAAAACTGGAGCTGGGTCATAACTTGTTTTTATGACACTTACTTTGGCTGCGGCGATTTAATCATTGTATGAGGTTTTTAAATTCTTCCCCATAATGATTTCTGACAGCTTTTGTGTCAAAGCATTGCTTTGTGCAGAGACAGACGAAACACAGGTTTCATCTCTGTGTATAGCCCTGTGTGATATTCATAATGACATGCTCTCTGCACTTTTGCTGTGAAAGCAAATAGTGTGTGTGTTAGTCATATATGTATAGATTCATGAGAAATGCCAAAAAATTGCTGAAGTGACCTGTAAAACAAAAAAAATTGCTTTTAAGAAGCCTGAGAAATATGGAATACTTTGTCATAGCCTTGCACAGATTTGATCCCAAGAAGAGCAAGGATTTGAACCTATACTGAGATTTCTTCTTTTAGTTTGAAAGCTATGCTAGTATCATGGGTCATGCACTGGAAGAAGCATCTGGTGAGAACACTAATGAGCTCTGACAGTGCTGTCAGTGAGTTTGTTTAGATTAAGGCTGCCAATCTATATCTGGTGATGAAACCTGTTAGTGTCTTCAAAAGTTAAGCAGCAGAAATCATTTAAAACATGAATAGAAGGGGAAAATGGTATTTCAAGAAAATTTCTTCAGCAAGATACTGGTTACTCAAGTCATACTCTTGTGTCATGTTTAGTGTCATCCCAATAAACTTGTAGTAGGGAATTCAGCATGTTTCCGATAGGAACCTATTGAGAGAGCTTGTTGTAAAGAGGAAGAATAAATGGGAAGATCAGTAGAAAGTGGATTTTGGATTCTCTCTTTCTTCGTCCCTCCTCTGAAGAAATGAAGTTGGATAACTGAAATCAAGTTGCTTTGAATTTTACATGGGTTTTCTTATGCATTGGTTGGAAGAAAATTTAAATTAATCTGATCAGGAGTATGCAGCTCTTTTCTGTACGGCCATCCCATGCACCATTACGTAATCTCTAATGTATCCAAATAGTGTTGGAGGCTCCCTGATACAGAAAAGCATCCCCTGACAACTGCTTTGGTTCCTTGTTTGTTACCTTTAGAAGTGTTTGCCCCAGGTCACCCTATATTTAATGCTGGCTGCCAGGCATCGCGAAAGTACTTTTGCAGGAGCGTCTGAAAGAGTATCTTATTTGTGGGTCTTATTTACCTAACTGTAGCCCATTGTACTTATACCCCAGCAGTTTTAGTCCTCCCCCAAAATATGTAACAGCTCTTCAGAATGCGTCCTGTAGTCTTTGCTTTTATATTTTGTGTCTGTGTATCTGCTTCTTTGGTCCCCATGGTGTCTTGAAGAGAATGGATAGATGAGATCCATCTTCATGTCAGAGCAAAAAAATGATGATATCCCTCTTACAGACTGGAAAAGTACTGATGTTTTATATTAAAGCAGAAATTCTTTTTCCTGCTTCTCATAAAATGGAGAGGCCACAACTGCAAGTCTTCTGGGGCTCCTAGCCTGGTTATGCTCACTGCACCTCTCTTCACAGATAGCGTTTCACATGAGAATTTTATCTGCTTTAATTCCAGGGGCAAACCAACCAAGAGAAATAAAAGGAATTCAAGTTTTTTTTCCAGTTTTTTTGCAGTCTTAAAGCCTCTGCTAAAGCGTGTGCTTCTATTTGTGTATCTCTAAATTCCTCTCTCCCCGCTGCTTAGCGTGCAAGTGCTATAAAATATTCTGGTCCAGAATGTCAGGTCCTTACTTCTGCTGAGGGCTGTTTGTTTGCAGAAATGGGTGTCACTTTAAGAGTCCTACCATCGGCACCTTCTGAAGCAAATGGCTCTCCTTGTTCATCTCTGCCCTAATGGGAGAGGGTTCTAGATTAAACAAACTGCTTAAAAATTTTGTATGTATATCATAACCAGAACAAGAATGTGTTTGGTTATCCAGCACTTGCCCACTTGGTTATTTTGTAGACTGAAGTAGTGTCCTCTTTGCATGCTGCTGTGCTCAGACAAAAGTGACAGTGAGATTCTTGGCTGAAAATCACATTGCTTTCTTGGCTTGGACCTCATAAAGCTTTATGCAAAAATGTCATAAACTCCCACTGGTGTTCCATAAACACAGTGCATTTTCATTGGGCAAAGATCCTGCACTGCATGCAAGGCTGTCTCAAGATCTGTCCAGCCTGGAAATACTGCACAGCTGCAAGCCAAAGCCCTGGGAGACAGGGAGAATTGTGTGCTAGACCTGGCTGGACTCTGCTGGTAGGTACTGTTCATGGCACCAGTGTGGTCCGAAGTGCATCTCTAAAAGAGGGAGCTTCCATGACCCTAAAGCTTTCAAGTATGCCAAGAAAGGGTTCATAAAACAAAAAGTCAGCTTCTTCCATCTATGCACCTTGTGTACTCTTATGCATGTGGATATGCGCACACACATATGCATAAAGACAATTAAAAATGGTGAAAATCCTTATTCATTTGTGGTTGGTCCTCACTGTATGTATTATGTACATTTATTCTTGACACATATATTTGATTCCTCTGAATCACCATGGGGACTAAGCAAATACCTTGGAAAAGAAAATGTATTTTTCTGCTGAGCTTAACAAGCAGATAAGGCAATCGGTGTGCTCTTAACTGCATCTTAAGGGTCTATAAAGAAGACCAGTTGCTGAAACCTTTAAAGTATAGGTTTTCGAGTAGTTTCCATGGAGACAGCTTGATAGTTACGTTGTAGCATCCAACACTAATTGCACCATATAATTGTTGGGAAGACATCAGTCTCCATAACAACTCCTTTGTGTGCTACATGACCACTAAGCTAAGTGGCACAGGCTCCCAAGGGCACTAATGCAACTTAAGGAAGCTGTCTTGTAAGAATAGCCGAGGCTTGGAGATTCTGAATCTCCAGGTAATGGAAAATTTTAATATGTACACTAAGAGGTGTTTTAGAGGGCTGCAGTGGTGTATCCATTGCAAAGGGCAGCTACACAGCTTTTGAGCATGACATGGTCACACAAATACGTACATAAAGTTATGTGTTATAATTTGGGGGTAGTATCGCAGCACAATTTTCATCTGTGCTTGATATAGTAAATCCAGTCTCAGCAGACATTAATTGATAGATTGAGCCCCAAGAGATGCTCTGAATCAGTTTGTTTCCTTTTATCCATCATGATATCCATTTGAAGTGCGTCATGTACATTTGGTACTGTCATTCTCTTGAACATAAAGCTAACTGCAGAACCACTAGCTTGGAGCGTGTCTTTGGAAGGTATTTTTTCACCCCTACCCTTGACAAACCGTCTCTATATACTTGACAGGAGAAAATGACAATTTAAAAGTAGATTTTGTCAAACTTAACAGAATGTTGAATTGCAGAGGATACAGGTTCATTGATTCCTCTGTATAACAGATTCCTAGTCTCTCATGTTTTTATTTGGTCTCCTAGAGTTACTTACATATGTAGAGCTGAGGCTGGGAGATGAATCGTAAGTGTGACAAAGAGAAGACAAAAGAATGAGGATTGTTTTGGAAATCGTTTCCGTTGTTAATGTACTGATGTAAATGCCAAAATTATATGGGAGAACTGTGCACTATATAACATACAAATGTAGAAGGTTTCAAAGCTAGCTAAGGCTAGGCTTCCAGAAACAAGCAAAAATAGCCATATTCTCTTGTGTGGGTTCCCTGTTCTTTTCAGGATTGCTAGCTGCTTTTTTGATTCTTAAAAACCTTCATGGGTGAAATGCCTCTGGACTGCCTCACAAATCTTGTGCCTGATCATTGGCGTCTCTGATGGGCACTTGGTGTCACACTCCATGTTGCTTTCTTCAGAAACTTCTCATGTTAGTGAGCTGCTGCTGTCTGAAATGGGGCTCCCTGTCTTTCTCTTCCTCTCCCTCCCCAACTCAGAACCAACGTTTGCAAAATATCAAGTGTGTTCATTTCTCAATCCCATCTGTACACCTGTTTAAGGATTAGATTTTGACTTTCAACAAAAGTTGGCAAACAGCCTTAGGGCTCGGGGGGATAGTGGGCAGACTGAATGGCTTATGGCCTGTCCCTGAAATATGTGCTGCTCAGGGAGATCACACAGCCTTCAATCAATCTTAGGAGATGATGGTGAGCTGTTCTTGTCCTGTCCACAGTGAGCACGGAGAGGAAGAGGGCAGAGTCCACCTTTCTCTCCATGCATGTTGCTGGGGATGGTTGTCCTAAGCGGGCAGAAAGGAATGGGTCTTCTTGCTGAGTCTTCCCCACCCTTTCTGAGGGAATGGGAGGCCAAAGACTATCGTCAACTATAGTCGCTTCTGTCACTGTCTTTCCATGCACGGGATGTGCAGGGATTGCTAAGGCGCGCAGGGCTTAGTGTGTAACTTTGTGACATTGCTCATAAAAGGCATTGCTCAAAATGGATTAGCTGTTAATGTTTTAAAAAAACATTTTTGCAAGTATCACATTTTTTAAGGTTTCTGATTGAATATTTTGACCTTTTGTAACAGTAAATGGTTAGAAAGCCCTGCAAGGACTTTTGGTTTTGAATGGAAAAAAATAAAACCTTAAAGAATACCAATTCTAACTTGCAGTCCTTAGCATAATAATAATAGCATGTTGATTTCTTTCCATTACATCATTACTAAAACAGCATAAACACAGCAGAGAATGGCAATGCAGAGACTGTGTCTCTGTTATTATTGTTGGGTTGCACAGAAAGGGGTCAGCGGGGAGATTTAGTTATCTGGTCTGGGAATTGTTTGTTTATGAATTAGGTTTTCCCAAAGGAGTTGTGAGATGGGAAATACAATAGGAAATGGACTTTATACATGCACAGAAATACCAAAACTGTAAGTGTCATGTGGGAGAGAGGTTGATGGAAAATTGCTATTTTTGCTAACAAATTTAAAAAAAAACTTGATTACGCATCCTGAAGTTTCCTATGCTATTTTTGATATTAGTGATATCCTTCACAGAGTTCTGAGTTAGTCATGACAGAAAAATGTTTTACATCTGATAATGTTGACAAGGAACATAAGCACTTCAGATGTTTCTATAGATTTTAACAATGGAAAGATGCATTATATTGCTTTTCACTAAAATACTGCCCTTAAGCTAGGCATCCTCATTGGTTCTGGTAATATCCTTGAACCCTTTCAGCAACATTTATGCTTTCCATGTGTAAGTAAAGCAGCATGCCTGGATCTGTTCTCTGATAGCAGTGATACTGGGGGCGAGAAGAGGTTTGAAGATGTACTCAAAAACCACACGGGTCTTGAACTCACAATGGCCTCAACCTGCAGTGTTCAGCCTGAGACCTTTGGGCAGTCTAGCACAGAAAGAGCAGTCACTGAGGATATGTGAAGTATCCTACCCAGCTCAAGAATTATCACAGCCAGTGAGCGGTCTATTCTTAAGGATATTGTCTTCCACCACAGTGCCAATGTATTCTGCCTCCAGGAAACTCAAGTCAATTTTCCTTTGCTGCATGGACTCCAGCTGCCAGCAACTTTACACTCTGCCTGCTCAAACCAGCTTTTTTTCCTCCTGGATGCCAGCTGAGCCACTGCTGTGGGAGGTCACTCTGCCTGTGCAGAGTTTGGAATTGCCTCCTCTCCCGCCTTCAGTCAGAGGTCCTGAGGTCCTGATACTGCAAAGCAGTTATAGTAACCGTTTCTGGTTGATCTGGCTACTGGCCCACCCACTGGCAT
This sequence comes from Charadrius vociferus, assembly GCF_000708025.1. Lineage (NCBI taxonomy): Eukaryota > Metazoa > Chordata > Aves > Charadriiformes > Charadriidae > Charadrius > Charadrius vociferus. Next base: position 2,302,951 of record NW_009648712.1, on the reverse strand, counting down.
CTAGCACTTGGGAGGAAGATAGACATAGGCAGATGCTGAGCTCGGTCCTTCCCCCTTTTGTGCCAGATGTACGGAGCAAACTCTCAGTTCGCCTGTTCAATGCACCGCCTAAGTGTGCCAATGACAAGCACGGTTGTCTGATCCGGGTTATGAGCCTTCTCTGTCTCTTTATGGTAATCGCTGTTTCATGATCTCATAAGGGTTAGATGAGGTGAAGAATAACTTGGAATGCCAGAAGACTAGCTCTTGTTGAACTTAACATAAGATGAAGCGTATTTTAATGTGGTATTTTACAGTGGCAGAGTGTTAGAACAGCTGGCTGCTCCCCAAAGCTGAAAAGCAATACTTTTCAGATCGGATAGAAAAAATAATTCTGTAACACGGTATACTATATTACTAACCAGTAAAGTTCAGGGTATCAAACAGAAGATAATACTGAGACAATTGACTGAGTAAAAGCACAGAGAGGCGTATATTTTTTACAGGTTCAGATCTGCTCAAAAGGTTTCAGTGACTGGTTTGCTAGTAATTTCAGCAGAAGCAGACATTATTTGTAAATCTTTCTAGGACAGAAGTGGAAAGATTAATAAACTGCATGCCACAGTATGCAAGTTTTGTATCAGCTAAAGGTCAAAATGCAAATCCCTCCTTTTCTCTGATGTGCACATCAGCTGCAGACTTCCTGCATTAGGGGAGGATCATAAATTCTCCTGAATTATCTGCCATCAACCAGTATGTGATTAAACAAACCCTTGGTCCACTCCAGTTGGTGTCCATGATCCTAATGGGTCAAACACTTCACTGCTGTTGTTGCTGTTCCAATGCTTACTCCATTACACAAATATTTAATAATTCATAAAATAAGAATGAGATGATGAATCACATTGCCCTATCAACTTCTGAGCTCAGAGGTTTCAGGGGAGAGACTAAATGGCAGGAGCAGTTTCAGGCCTTTGCAGTAATGGGGCAGCATGTAAGGAAAAGAGACTCCTCGACAGGCTGAAATGACAGAGAAAAAGTACAGTTAAGCATTACAATGTGTGAAGCATTTATAGGAAACAGGAGGCATTTGGTATAACCTGGAAATACAAGTATATTTCAGCTTTTTGGTCAATTCTGTGTGCATCAACATCTTGTAAAAGCAAGAATGGACAACACACTTTTTGGCAGAGTCAAAGAAAATGAAAGTTTTTTGGCCTAAAGAAGCCTTCTCGTATCCTTCATTAAATGACTTTTGTTGTCCTTGCTTGACAAAGCTTCAGCTGCATGGATTGTGCCTCTCGTTTGCAGAACTGACCTGAACAGATGCTGTTAGTCCGGTGCATGTACACACACCTGTTTGAGCTGTGATTGATAGTGTTTCCATATCAGCAAAACATGCTACCGGGAGAATGTACATGAATTGTGCAGGGTTTTTCCTTTGTGTCCTTAATATAGAACTGGAACGCTGAGAGTAATAACAGTATCTGGATTACATTTTCAGTGGTCACATTTAAGAGAAATATTTAAATATGAACAGAGGCACCGTTAAAATTGAGCTCTGTACTATAACCACTCCACACTTTATAGGCTGAAGATTGGTAGCACTTCACCAGCTATCTCATTAGTCATAGGAAGGGAAAATGTATGTTTTGGCCATTATCTTCAGTAGCAGAGGGCAAATGCTTCATGTTTTCACTTTGTCTTTATTATAACAGAAAGTCTGATATTTGTGTTTGAGTGAAGGTGAGGTGGAGTGGCTACTTCATGTTCAAAAAGAAATAGCTACCATAATTTTCAACCCAACCTAGTATTTTACGCGGAGCAAAGAGTTTTGGTTTTCTTTAAAAGTCTCAGCATATCTTTCACTTTTTGTACAAAAGCAAAATGAGTTATGATGTGCTTGTAATAGTTCAGTCCTATCTCATCGGTGATGTATGTTTATATATTTCTATGAAATATATATAGTATGTGTTTATATATGAACACATATGTTGTTATATGTTTACATGTTGATAGACGTAGGCCTTTCTGAAAAGAAAAGTCTTGTCTTGTTCATGTCTGATCATTGTACGTATGACCATGATATACACCGTTTCTCATAAGAGGAGAATTTTCTTATGAATTCTATTAATTACACCCAGTAACCCACATACCCTTCTTTACTTTCTGTACTTAAGTATTGTAAGGGGCCTCTGCAACATAAAATAATTGCTGTAGCTTTCTCTGTGGTGGCTTTTGTGAGGTTTAAAAAAATAAAGACATAGTGCAGAACCAAGGAAATTTAGGTATTGCCAGGAATCAGAAAGACTATCCATTAGCTGTACATTAAATCTTTGTATGGGTGAGAGACAGGTACCATGTACTGTAAAGAGGTGAAGGCAGAGGGCTCTCTAGAAGTGATTCAGAGGCAAGAAACAGAAGGGTTTTTTTGAGCCCTTTCTGCGTTGTAGGACAGGGCTGGGTGTACAGCTGGGTTCCAGCATGACCCAGTAACCGCAGCTTCAGTATCCCCTAATGGCTCATTTTCTCCTGCAACCAAACTGCTAATGCGATGCATACAGTGCAAGAACAATAGCTTGGTCACCCCTTTGTCTGATGAAGAATAAAAGAATAATGAAGTTAGGCAATAATTCTGCAGTTCTTTTAGCATTCACATGATGCTCAGGATTAAAAAATAGTTACTGTAGCATATTAATCTGAAAGGATTACACATTAATCCTTGACAATGTATTAATCTGATAAGACAGGATGCTGAATGACTTTAAGGAAGCTGATACAACCACCTTTTGCTTCAATCTTGCAGGATCGGTGTCTTGGTTGTATTGGTCATCACATCCTGGAAACAAAAAGAACATTCAAAAAACAGCACTGAGAAAAATCTTCATAAATGCAGTAGAAAGTAGCGGACAGATACCTAATTCCCTAAATACTGGAACTTTATCTGAGTATCTAGGGAGAGAAATGCAGAGGATTGTCTGCCCTTTAAAAGCATACTAGGGATAATTATGAAATCTGCTTTCTTACAGCAATTGAATGCTGATATATAGAAATACTCCTCTGCAATACAGAGATTATTGGTTTGGGTATTGGTAAGGTAAAAAAAAAACAGTTTAAAAATATCTGATGATTTTGCTACAGGTAAACATTTATACGGGTTCTGTTCTGAAAACATTTTAGAGTGCAGGTTGTTGATTGTGTTTGTCATTTGATCTACCCTCCCTCGCTTTTTTAGTATGTTTTATGTTCTAAATGCAACACAGATGATTCCAGGCTGGGTCAGAAGTTAATTGCTATAAAAAAAAGATAGATTCATTTACACCAAAACTAAGTTTTATCATTATCATTAGGCATTTGACTGTCAGGGCATGTTTAAGCACTGGCTGCTTTTGAGTCACAATACACGGAACTAATTGTGTTCTTAAAGAACCCCTGGAATTTACCATTATTGTTTAATACTGCTCAAAAAAAAAAAAAAAGAAAAGTAAAATATAAGGAAAGGGCAGAAGGGAGTGACCGAAACCTCCTTTGAGAAAAATGTGCTTCAGGGAAGCTGGATGTCTGTGCAGGCATTCAGGCAAATATGAAATAAAGGATCTCAAAGAATTTTACAGCAGCTGGTAAAACTTCTGTGTGGCTGGATCAAAGCTATGTGGATCATGAAGTTACTGTCACCGTTGCCATGGTGTCACCATTGCCGTGGTGCCAGCATCACTTATCATTGAAGCAACAATGCTGCCCAGGACCATGCACCTCTTGATCAAGTGTGTCAGGGAGGGTTAAAGGGTTTTATTCCTTCAGGAAAGCTGAGCAGAGTCCGCCTGTGAGCAATGTGCACCTACATATGCTGTAATGCCCAAACTCATTGCACTGTCTACTGAATTCATAGACTGGCAGTGTCCAGTTAAGTCTGTCAGGAAACAAAAACCCTTAGGACAGACCTTAGGTCTGCACTTTGGTCAGGCTGTGATGCAGTAGACGTGCTCAAGTTAGCTTCAAACTAACGAGCAGCATTGAGAGCAAAACCTGTTTTGCTTTCCCCTTTCTCCAATGTATTTCACTTTGGTTTCCTTCGTTCCCTTGTTTGGGCTGCTCAGCTTTTCAGGCAGGATCATGGCATTGCTGTTTCCTTTGGGAATAGCCATTATTTTGGTGATTCAAGGCTAAAGCGTCATTAGTTTTCCTTGGAAAAAGCTGCGTCTCTGCCTAAAATCCTCCCCTGTCAGTGGATTTATTAGTGCTGCTCCTTCAGGTGGCTGCGCTGTCACCTGGAGCCATCAGGTTAAGCAGCATGTTTTGTATTTCCTTTCAATTGTTAACAACAGACCTTCAGAACAAAGTTGAAAACTCTCACAGGTCCTTTCAATGTGTTGATTAATACAATGGAATCAATATCTGGGGGAAAGAGGCTTTATAGGAGAATTGGTTGGAGGAATTTTGCCCCCATTTGCTATATCTCTTTTAACCAGAGATTGGCTTTGGCACTTTAAAGTTGGTTTAAAGGAGCCTTTGAGCTTCTAGAAATAATCTGGATTGCATGGAAAGCCTTTTCATTGCAACAGGTAATATATTTGAAAGCTTCCAGGGAAGTTTTTATTTTCGTGATAGATCATCCCCAAAGCTGACCTGAAATTAAACAGTTAATGCTTGTTTGATTTTGGTCTGATTGTCCATGCAGTATTAAGTCAGGTACTGTGCAGGACTGGGAATATCTTCTGTGCACAGTATCTGCAGCTGTTAATGGTGCTTTATTTTGACTGATGACCATGGGAGAAAAATAGTATATTAATTTTTTTCCCATGTTTTCTTTGTATTTGATTTTTACCCACTGCCCTATTCACAAGCAGTCCGATTGTACTTGACTTTAGTTCTAAGTCTTCTTTCTTGCAAGGAAGGATGTGTACCATGCTTGTCATCTTCAGCAGAGATTTTTGCTGCTCGCTTATGGCAGGTTTCCAGTGCCCGTACCAGCCTTCAACAATGAGTGGGCTTACTGGTGGTCATTGATGCATCTCATTCATTGCTGACTTTCTGTAGTTTGTGAAATTTCACGGTCAGCACCTGCTCTACAAAGATCTCCTCCCAAGTCTGCATTATTTCAAAAAGGCTTGTCATTATACGCTGAACCACTTCAGTCAGGGGAGATCCAGGTCCCTTGGTGTTCTTCCACATATTTGGCTGTCACAGTCAATGTGTTCTTCATCTGTTTCAGTAGATGCCAGATCTCGCTGAATCAAAGTATTCTTGCTAAGGTGCAGAGAAGTTACCCATCTGGCAATGTTTGGTTGCCTTAACTTTGGGTGTTGCAAAGCAGAGGAGATCTAGATAGAAATGGCTTGTAGTCCAAATGAGATGAAAACTGTATGTAAACAAGGAGGAACGGTGTTAATAGCTCAGAAAAATCATGTGACTTAATGAATACAGAAGACGGCATTAAAAGATTACCCGTTCCTTTCTTCCTCTTCTGAAGATTTTTGTTTCATTTTTGCTAGATCTCCATACCTGAGGTAGCATTTTATATTTGTGTACACACGTGTACGTATGCTTACTCTCAAGTAGTTGTATACACAAAAGAGAAGCAACTGAAATTTGGGAATTTGTTTCACTGGCTCTCCCTCAAGAAACAGAAGAGTGTATGTTGTTACTGGTGTTTGCCTGCTGTAATTTTTGCCTTTTTGGTAGTACTGGATTTCAGTTTTCAGTGGTGCTAACACTGGTCCATTTCCCTGGCGATTTTTGATGATTATCTTAGCAGCTGGTTAAAACATGCAGAAGAGGGACAAAACAAATATTATGTCTATAAAAAGCTTGACATTGCTTTAATTCCACCAGTAGAATGAAAACAAAGGTTATGTACATCAGAAGCTTTTTCCTAATGTTTTGAGAAGATGATCTGATGATAAATAGAATGATTTATTTTGAATAGTGAGTGAACTTGATGAGCCATTTCAAAACACTGTCTTTGGAAAAAATACGCGTTTTTTGTAAGGACAGAGGTTTTGGCAGTTTGGGGAAGTGAGGTTACAAAGACTGGCTCTGTGTACACAAACCAAGGAAAACTTTTGTAAAGTATTCTGTGTTCACTTACAGAAAGAACTATGACATTTAACTTTCTCACAGCTTAACAGTGAATCAGAGGAAACATACTTTTTATATGGTATGTGCAAGTATAGTTGTAACATTAACAAATCACGGTCATGCCTGGACCAAATCCCCCATATCTTTCCATTCCAGATAGGAAGATTAAATCAGAATCTAAATTTTGAAAATGTCCTCATCCTTGTTCTTGGCTATATAAACAACATGTTCTTGAACACCTCAGAAATGCTAGATAGTCCAAATCTACAGCCAGCTTTTGCAGCTTGAAAATCTTTCTCTAAAGTGGTTGTAAAGTCAGAGATGGAAAGGACCAACGATAGTTTGGTCAAGAATGACACGTTTATCTAGCCAGTGCTGGCTGGTTTGAACTGATCGAGAATTGACACTGTAGAGGCTGTGATACAACCACAGCTGGTCGGTGGAGAAGGCAAGGCAGCAAAGAATGCGGAGTCCCGCATTTCTGTATCTCCCAGGATCCAAGTTTCTTCTTTGTCAGGGACCAGGAACAGTTAGGAATGCCATTACTATCTCCTGTCTTCAAGTCACATGTCAGACTTACCAGAATTTTCTGATGTTATGTGGTCAAGAAATAGTTCTAATAGGGAGGCTGGCTCAGCAGGGATCTTGCCTGTTCTTGAGGTCCTCCAGCAAAGAATTCTCCAAACAGTCTTTATTTTTTTATTTCGTTATCTATAAAACTAAATTAATTTCTAATTTTAAATGATTATTCTTTCTGGTAATTTTTTAAAACAACTTTTAGGAAACAAATTTTGCCTTCTCTTCTGAACAATTTTTCTTGTCTGACCATAATGTGATTAGGAGAAAGGAGGGGATCATTCATGTCGTGAGTTGTGTAGTGGTCTGTCTATCAAAGGTCCTTGGGAACTCTTTAAAGCTAATGGTAATAGTGCCTCCCTCCACTCATGAATCACTAAAGCAAATCTACAAATACAGAGGCATGAGAACACTTTCTTTCCTATTCCTCCTTTTGCCTGTGCAAGGGTGATTTTACGTGCTGGATTTGTCCCTACAGTGCAACAAGTTCTTCCACACATTAGGATATTTCTGCTTTATGAATCTTAGTCTGTTACCCAGCATTTCAACGATGCTGTCATCGTTCTTGTTGCTGGTAATTCAGCCTGATAAGGAGCACGCTCTGGACCTGTGGAATCGCCTCCCTTCTCTTTGGATCCTGAAATTGAGCACTGTGTTGTCCTTCAGAGCAGCTTGTTAAATGTAAATGATGATGTAAGCAGCGTGTGGGATGTTGTATGGCATCCGGGCCTGTCTTTCGTTCCCAGAATGTTGGGAGTGCCTGAAATTTTCACCCTTTTTTGTGGGGAACTGCATTTGGGAATCTCTTCTAACCAAGAAGAAATTTGAAACCTCTGACTGTCCCACTTCTTGTGGGTTAATACTCTGGAGCCCCACATCTCTCTGCTTTCCCAGGCTGTGGTGTACCAGTACCCAGAGCTCAGCCTTTCAGACAGGCATTTCACCACTAAGGAAACACAGACTTTTTCCCTCCTGAGTGATTCCTTATGATTCTTTCTTAAAGCTTCACCATAGTTGATGCCTTACCGACTTCTGATGAGTTACTTTTGATGGCTGTGATTTCTGTGATGCACAAACCCTAGAGCTTTCGCGTGTCCATGGTCATTAGCTACAATGAGTTCAGCTTCAGCTGTTTCTGCTCCAGTGTTTACCATGAGCACATTTTTCCTATAACTGAATCTCCATGAAATATGTTGCTTCTAGAGAGTTAGAATAGACCTAGAACTTTTTGCGATTGAGATAACAAACACAGTCTGAAATGCCAAGATTTTTGTTTATTTATAAAATTAGTTGTAAATAACTCAGTGATTTGAACTATAGAAATAGTTGAGATCAAGGCAAATAGGCGTTAATAAAGCATTCTTTTAAATGTGTCTTGTTTCCACAGTACAATGTAGTGACACATTAAATTTAGAGTGACTATTTTAAGAAACAATCTTCTTTCCTTTTTTTTTATCTTTGTGCATGGACGCGTCTGAAATAATTTCTCAGGAAAGATTTCAGCTCACATGGAAATGTTTTGTGAAATGATGCTACACTTACATTTTTTTCCTAATCACTGAAAGCTGTGTCAGAATGCTGTAAAAAAGTTCACGGTATGAATGTTTTTAAAAATAGCTCTTGCAGTCCTGCCTAGTCACAATTCCTTTAAGTAAGTAGGCGGAGTCCATCGAGCTATTCCTGTTTCTAAAATTCTTGGGGTTCAACCAGCCAGTCTGTATCTTTTGGTAGAAATAGTGATGTATGTCAGAATCTTGGGGACCTTTGTTAAAAATACGCTGGTTATAGCTAACTAAAATTTTCTTTTCCCTCTCCTAGTTTTAAACATTCGGCACCAAAATGTATTTGGAAATCATTTACTTTAGATTGTCCTTTTAATTGCTTTCTATTGTCTTGCAAGCTCATTCCTTTTCCTAGGGCATCTGAATGCCTAGGAGGACAACTGTGACCTTTAAAGTGAAGAAAGAGAGATTACTGCACTTAGCCTGTTGTGGGTTTGTTTTTTTTTTTTTTAAAGGACATTCAGAACATCAGTGTAGGTGGGTTTTTTTAAAACTAAATGTGCACTTAAAACACGTGCACTTAAAACACTTCAGAAAATGCTGAAATGTACTTGAAGGAAAATTACCTCCTAAACTACGTCCCTAGACTTTAGATTCTTCCCCTGGAACAAATTATATCGTTAGCTTCCCTGAAAAATTGTTTTTCATTTTTGAATGTGTTCCTCTTTAGATAAACAATCAAAGGTGGATGTTTTAGCAATGTGTTTTCCTTTTGTTTTGTTTTTTGGGTTTTTTTCTTACACACGCGTACTTCATGTGCTCTTCCAACCCACATTTTGTTTCTCTTTGGCACTGAGACACTCTTACATAATTTTTCAAAAATACGACAGTGTTCTGCTGTAATAGTCCAAAAGGCTACAGCCTGCATTTTTGCAGAGGTTTGGGATGATCGCAGTAGAATGGTGTATTGTTTTTGATAAGGCCTGTTTTCGGAGAGATCTTAAATGCCTTTTTCTCTGCTGTTGGCCTCTTCTCAAGTTCTAATAAACAGGACTCTACAAGGGAGTGGGTGACACAACTTTAACTCGTGTCACTTCTCAAATACATCACTTCAGTTTCTTTCAGGAGAACAGCTTAAAGAACAGAATGCTCTGTAGATGCCACAGCTACCATCCTTCATTAGTTCCTGTTTACATAGTTGCTAATGAATTGTATATTTTTATGTAATAAACTAGTATTAGCCTAAGATAAGCCCAGTGCAGTTAATTCTGCCATCGTTCACACTGATGTAAGTGAGAAATTGTTCCTTGTAGGTCACTGCAGCTGCTGCAAGGTGTGCAAGGGGAGAATCCAACCTGCTAGAACAAGATATGGCTGTATTTGAGAGTGCTGCACTTGAAGTGACAGATATCCAGCCTAGGAGCTGTATTTAGGTGAAGTGCATGAAAGATTCAGCTCCTGAATGGTTAACTCGCACTGTTTGGAGTAGTTGTCAGCTCCCTCTGGCTGCAACTGACTATGAGACAGGCCAAGGTGTGACCTGAATGTAGACAGTCACAGTATCATCTCCTTGAGTTTTGAAGAATAACTCTCAGTTTGTGACTTGTCCTTCTCCTCTGTCAGTCTCTTTTGGGTGCATCTGTTTAGTCATATATTTGCTTGTACTTATACATACAAGGCTGTAGGGGTAGAGCTGTTATGTATCTTTGATTTTCCCCTGGAGCGGGAGCTCACTTTTTCTGTTAGCTTCGAGCTTTAGAGGATTGCCCGTGTTGTATGCTACTGTCGTGGGCAGTGTGCAAATACTTAAGTCAGATGAAGGAATAGTTTGTGTCAGGAAGTACATCTGTGGTTATACTGATACCAGCAATTTGATTGCTGTGCAGGAACGGAGTGGATCAAGTCCATCTCCTGCCTCATTCCCTCTGCAAGTTGCCTGTGCTATAGGCAAATGGAGAACAGTCAGGGTGTGATTTATGGTCATGTCTAGGAAGACAAAAGCCATCTCCTGCATGCCTGTATCTTGCTAAAGTGGAGAATATCCCCAAACAGGCCAGGGAAGGCACTCACTCTATAGTCCCCACGGAGCACCACTGCTTCTGTGTGGTGCTTACTGCCATTGCGTGGTCTCACTGCCAGCTTTAGATTATTGTCCCTCTTAGAGTAGGGCTGGAGAAGTGATGTACAGCCATCTCTTCATCATCCACTGCTGCTTGTGATCCTGCACTGATTACACTCCATAACAAATGTAGTGGGTATTGATTAACAAACTGTTAGCGCAAGGTCTGGTGCACAGAGTCTACTCTTTAATGGTATTTGCTTCCCTACTGCACATGTAGTAGTGTTTTAACAAGTAATAGATTATGGAATGAAGTTTCTGCTCTCTCCCCTGGGAGCCAACTAGACAAACAACGATGAGGAAATCGTAGCTGATAATTGTTTAATTGTTTTGTTTCTTAATTTCATCTTTTTCCTTGGGCAATTTTGTACTATCCTAAGTATTTCCTTTCATTCCTCAGTGCTTGTGTTTCCCAAGTATTTGTAAATCACTACCAAGTCTTCCTTTCCCACAGGCATTGCTTATCCTAACTGTTGACTGAAAATCAATCCCTCCATCTAATGACTCTGTCACTGTTCTCTGAACTCTTTCCATTTTACATTATCCATCTGGCAACAAAATGTCCAAAACTGCGCTCAGGGCTGCAGATGTGGTAGCTCTGTAGCTGTTGAGGCAGCGATCTGTTACAAACCATTTTATGTCGGGATCTAGCTGTTTCTGGGATCAGGACCGTGAAAGTATAAAGTCATTTGCCCCCAGCTTCTCTGCCCAGGACACCTTGGTATAGAGATTTGTAACATTAACCTACTGAAGTTGCGTTGCTTTTGTTTACCCATACCCTATTCCTTTTTTTTTTTTTTTGCTTTTCTACACCCACAAACACATTTCAAGCTCTCATTCTCCTCAGAAATACAAGCCTTTTCAAGCCCAGGATCTGACTGCTCTCCCCAGTCTGCTGTCGGCAAATAAAAGCTAGCAGGTTTCCAGGCCAGGCTGGCTGGGATGTGCGATAAGGGACCCTCTGCTCTGGTTCCCTGCCCTGCCTCTGCCGTGTTCCAGGTTCTGTAGGAGTTAAAATTGAGCTGCGATGCGTGACCGTCGCACTATTTTCTCCATTGGTATCCCAGCCTAACGAGCAGCATGTTTTGCATGTGCTTTCGCAGCAATACCCTACAGTCAGGTTCCTGCCCCACGCTGGCTGCGCAGCTCTCTGTTGGTCTTTTTCTACTGTTTCTGGCCTGTCTCCCACTGTCCAGAGGGGAAAGGAGGTGCCTGTATGTAGTCTCTGTACTTGCATAAGGGAGGGAGGTTGGGCTGGAGTGGAAGCTCCCCATTTAGCGATGACTCACTGTGTAGCACAGACTCATTGGGTTTCTCCTGCCCATTGACTATCTATTTTAGGTACTGCATCTAATGGTTAAGAAAACAAAGGAAAAAAAGAAAAGAAAAATATGTGACTGCACTCCCCAAAATTGAATTTCAGCAAAAGTATTTCAGTTTTCATTTGTGATATCACAAGTTCACAGAGTGGTGGGTTTTTTTTCCTTTCATTTTAACAGGTTATCACTGCTAGCTTATCACCGTTCTTCTTTGTCATGACTGCCAATGTACTAACAATTTCTTGGTAAGTGCCTACATGAACTTTTTTCTTAACAGTAAAAATGAATTTCCACACAGTGCTTCATGTGGAAATACTTTTTAAATGTCAAGTTCTGTTAGTGCCAGTAATATTTTGTATGTAAGGAGAACCAGGTGTGCAATGATGGATGCGGGACAGTAATGCAAATAGAAGAGTGTTTCTTCTTCCTATGTGGGAGAATATGGACATTTTGGACATTAAGCCTCACCACAATTCACTCAGCATGTTTTACAGCCAGACAAATGGATGCAATAGGCAAATAAATGACCCATTCAAAGTCATGCTATAAATTAGTGGCCAAATTGGAAATAAAACACAGGAGTCCTGGTTTGGTGACAGCATCTTTTTAACCAATACACTGCATACAGGTTTCCCTAACGCAGTGTTTACTATGAATGCATAAAATGAAGACAGTAGAAAAATAACGATAATAAACTTTTTCCAAAGCTGTATCTGGATTTTGTAACGTGTGGCCACACATCATGAATCACCTAACCTCAATTTTTTAGGTAGTGATATAAAGGATTGGGGTGCAAATTTCTTTTGTCAGAGACGAAGGTTTTTGTCTGTTTGTACAGCATCCAGTGAAAGGGAATCCCAGCCCATGGCTGATGCTCCTAAATGCTTCATCCATGCAAATAACAACTAAATACAGGGTTAGGCATGTGTCTCTGAGGACATATTTGTTGTTGGAAATAAAAATCTGCTTGCTTTTGAAAAGCTTTAAGCTTCCCACCCCCGAGTTTGATTACCATCCTAAAGATTCAGCTCTGCACTGAATGGAATTAGCATAGTCTTTTTTTCATGTGTGATGAAGAAGTTACAGGAAGGAAAATCTCAGTTTAAACTAGTCCCATATAGATATGTGTGAATATGCATCCCCATATGTATGTTAGGCGCATGTAATCTCAAATACTAAAGTAAGTAATGTGTCATTATTTTTTAGCTCTTGGAATACATTTATGTGGCCTCTATGTGTGTAAGAGGCTGAACTAATATCAATGCACCTAAACCACTCCTAGTCTAGACCATTAAATTGCCGTTCCTCACCATGTTTTACATGTGTTTGTGCAGGTCTATCATGTGCGTGCTAGAGGTAGGCTTTTATAATATCTATGTATTCACTGACATGTATACTCAAAAATCACGTGTTCCTTTGTTAATGTGAGCACATGGGCCCATATAGTTGCACACATACTACATGCCCTATATGCACTGAAAGTAATATAAATGATGAGCACATCTGTATCTTTAAAAGAAACTTTGCTTTAGCCCTTGGGCCACTGTTCTGCTTTGATTGTTGTAATTCAAAAAGATAACCATTTTATTTATTTATTTGAGTTCTGTTATTGCTTGTGCATCAGCAGTGCCTTGGCTATCAGCAAAGCTCTGGAAATTGTTAGATGATAGCAGCTGCAAAGCACTCATGAGATCATTAATCACTGAGTTTTTTAATGTTGCTCCAGTGTTGTCATGGACAATATCGTATGTTAATTTCTGAGTGATGGGCAAATGCAGTTAGCTGTCACCCCACAATAAACAGAAGTCAGAAGATTTGCCAGATGGTAAATTGAAGGTAAATGAAGGGTTGGCATTTAGCCATGGGGTTTGTGTTGCTTCATCGTGAAGTTACAATGATGGTTTCTATTGGCCTAGTAATCTGGTGAGTATAGATTGCACGGGCACGCGAGTACCTGAGATTTCAAATGCTTCAGAAAGGAATTCTTCATCTCTGATGTATGACATAAGATATTAAAGAACAGCTTAGATACAGGCACCTTTTTACAGAACAGGGCTGTACAATTTACTGATTTTTGTACAGAACTCCCAGTATAATTTTTAGAATGCTACAGCAGATAGTTGTGGGGGTTTTTTAAAGTCTGCATTAAAAATGTAGAAAACAACGCATCTATAGAAGTGAAAAAAAAAAAATTGAGTCATTTCTAAGACTCTTTAGATTTAGTTCTTCCTGTATTCAGCGGAGTTTTTTTCCTTAGGATAAAGAAGAAGAATACATTATCCACCCGTAGCTTCTGAAGGAATTAATGCAGAGGGTAGTTTATAACTGGAGCTGAAATCGGCAAGACATAAGGGTTAACCCTCGCCAGAGATAAGTGCTCAGAGGTTGTTAGTGATTACAGGCGAACAGACTCACATGTTTTAGATCTTTTTGAAAAGCTTGCAGCCCTCCAAGCCCTTTGCTCCTTGTTCATAATTCCACACCCAAAGGTATTCTGTCTCCACAGTAGACTGTCTACAGACTGTCTGTAGCACCTACTTTCCAGGGCAGTTTCCTGTGTAATTGTAAGATACTGTATTGTTGTTATACAATGTTTGTTCCTCTTGGGAACAAGGGCAATTATGTGATTTTTAAAACGGCTCACCAAAGCTAAGATTTAAGTGATTGTAATGCTATTAAAGACCAGAGGGCCTTCAGCTTTACATGTTTTTTTTTTCCCCAAGGAAAAAAAAAAAGCCCTCTCACAAATGAACTTAACAGAAGATTGTTTTGTTTATAAAGTTCGTTAAAGAGCTTTTCTGTTTCATAAGCTAACTGAACTATGAGGCTAAGATGAAAGGTCAGTACACTTAGCTTTGCACTGTTATAAAAGGGGAGACGAGTCAGTATCTTACCATATTCCTGTCAGCTATGATAGATAGCAGAGGAGATTTGGGGATTATTAACTATTGCACAGATTGAGTGGATTGATGGCTTATTTCACTGAATGGGTTTGTTTGCAAAACCATTCATCCTGATTTGGAACCCTGCTTCCAGCCCCAGTCTTGGAGAGAAGCGTCAGTGCCACCACTGCGCTGTGAGTGGCACGGGAAGGAAGCGCTTGGGCACACGTGCCACTGCGGCTGGGGCAGGTTCTTTCACCAGGTTCCTCACAAAGAGAAGCAAATACGGGAATGTCTACCAGCCCCGATACACCAGTGGGATCTCCCTGAAGCAAAATTCTTTTTTCCTGATTTCCTCAATCCCCAAAACATAGGCTTTAGATCTCCTCCTGACTTTGTCAAGTGGCAAGTTTTCGGGACAGAACACACGCAGAAATTGCAAGGGAGAATCATCAGCCTAATGAGGTTCAAACTCTCTTGTCTTCCTTTCCTGTTCTTGCTAGCGTGCAGCTATACTTGTAACTAGGTGCAACCTTCTCTGTCTAGATTCCTGTCCGTGTATTTTCACGTGAATACCACCAGCCCTAAAATATAGGAAGAGTAGTTTCTGATAAGATTGGTTAAATAAGTCATTTCTGGTTTCAGCCTTTTCTTAGCAAGACAAATGAAAAAATCACCTGGGTTACTGCCTCTAGGTCAAAATGTGTTTAGACAAAATAATACCTTTCTCCTAATGTTGTGCTGTTTGGCATTGTATCAGGTAGAGGGACTTGCCTGATGCTAAATTTATGGTATGCTTTGTTTACAGCCTTGTGATCAGTGGAGTTGGAGAAGCTTTGCTTGTTTACACTGAAAGGACAGGCACATAAAGAGGAACCAGATTTCACCAGCTGGAAAAGAGCTGACTTGCAGCCAAGAGACCCTATCATGAATAAAATGCGGCAGCAGAAATGAAGAAGTGCGACCAAACACAAGGAAAGAGACCTATTGTTTTTCTATTAAGAAAGAAAAACTATGCTATTAATAGTGCTAGTAAGAGAGCAGCATAGTTGGCAGGATGGTTAGGAGCCTTTGCTTCAAAGCACAAGACAAACTATTTCTGATTGATGTGGTAAAGGAAAAACTGCACCGTCTCGTGCTGATGGCTCTGTGTGAGAACGTCTCAGCAGCAGCTTCTTGCACAGGGAACCGAACTCAGGAAAAGCAGCATTCCCCACTGGATGCCCCCAGTTCTTTTCCTGGGAGCTGACAGCAGGTTGTGCCAAACGATGCGAGAGCCCAGATCCTGCCATGAATTCACGATCAGGAAGGATGGGTTTTGTCTCCAACTGTTCTGTAAGCAGCAAGCTGCTGCACACAGGTCTCTAGTCACGTCGTCTGAACTGGCACGGTGACTGAGGCCATAGGGCTTCTGGAGATAATTCCCTTCTGGAACTGTGTTGGGTTGACAGCTTTGCAGGATGGGGAAATCAGCAATAAATCTCAATATCTGTAGTGATGGCTCTTTGTGTATTTTTTTCCTCTCTCATTCTCCGAGATGTCTCTTGAACTCTGCAAATTTTTGTCTGCTGGAGGGGGTGGAGGGACATATACTCTTCACAGCAGTGGTTTGTCTCTTAAATTATTACAAGAGGCAACAAAGATTATGAACCTTGAATGAATGTCATAAATAGTGTAAGGCAATTCATCTCAAGAGTTCTTAAAATAATTTCATTTCTGGTTGCTTAGTGGCTGTTAGAAATTAGCCTTGATGTATTAGTGCCTGGGAAAGCAATCTGTGTGAAAGTAATATTAAATGATGAGTCGATAATATTGTGGGGAAGATCTACATGGTAAAGGGAGCTTGATAACAAATCTTCAATGAGGAGAGGGAGTTGTCTCACGTGACAGTAGATATCTGAAGTGTACTCCCTTAATCTAAGTTGACAAAGTTTCCTTCATAAGTCAATGGAAGGAGAGGGGTGCCCTCACAGAGATGATTCTTCTTGAGTAGATTGCTATGTTAATATGGCTGAAAGCCTCTGGAACTGCTCATCTCTTTGTAGATGGAAACTAGGTGACTAGTCTAGACAAGACACATGGCTTTTGGAAGGCTACAGTTAGCAGAGGCATATCTGCTTCAATCTAACAAATTCCACCAGCTGGATTTTAAAGCATAGCTACATTTTAACTTCAAATAAAACACTATAGTTTAACAAAGGAGGTAAATTTTACAAAGGATTGCAGGCAATTTCTATGACTGGAGATTTTTAGGTAAAGATTAGTTGGTGTTCAGAAAAATTGCTGTAGTTTTTAAAAAAGAGCATTCAGAGAAGTACTCTGGCCTGTATTGTATCTAAGCTTATCCCAGTTAATCGCAAGGGATCTGTTTATACTGGCGTGTTGTCCATGTGGTCATGCTCCGGCTTGAGTTTGATGTGAGCTGTTTTCTTGCCAGGTGATAAAACTCAGGTTTGGGAAGAAAGGCGGTGAGAGGGACAAGCGTGAAAGAAACCTGCTTGTACTTGAGCTCTAGTCCTGAAACCAGCATGAACCACGTGGCACGGGGAGTTGAGTCTATACTCCCGCCCAGCGAGCCAAGCCACAGCCAGCCATGGACGCTGGCGGCCCTCCTGTCTGTAAATTCAGACAGTGCTGGGAGCGATGGGTGCAGCATACAGGCTTTCCCCAGACAACTAGCTCTGCCAGCCAGTGGTGGCAATATGGTAGGATCCTTGCCATGCCAGCTTTCTGCTGATTTAGAAGTGACTAGTGAAAGAGTCCCTGTGTGATAGCTGAGGTTTTGCAATCATAGCTGGAACCTTTGCTGTGGGAAAAGCTCATCGTGTACCTCTCTTCTTGCATAACTTTCAGGGGTAGGCTGCAGTCTGAATGGTTTTTTTTCTTCCTCTCTCTTGTCTGTGCTGTTCATAGCGATATGCCAAAACCCAGAACACCCATTTGCTTTCTTGCTGGTGGTCTCAGCAGAAAGCCAGTGGCAAAATCAGGAGCCGGAGTTGCTGTAGCTCTTTGGTTGCAGAGGGCGAGGGGCGGCTGCGGGAAGGTTGTTGGGCTGCAGCAGGCATCACGTTGTCTGGGCTCGGGGGAATTCAGTCTCTGCGGCTGCTGAATTAGTCTCTCCCTGCATAGTAAGTCCACTACCTTTCTATATAACTTTGTGCATGTGTATATATTTTATATAACTTCATGCAACACTGAGCTGTGTGCTTCTGCTTTCATTTTTGTGCCTTAGCGCAACGTGCTTCCATTTCTAAGACTCTGCTTGATGTAAATAAAATACTGCAGGTTTAAATTGATCGCCACATAAGCAAATCAAGGAAGCAGAGTTAACAGGGATTTTGGGTTCCTCTGTCAAACATGGCTGGGAAGAAAAGGCACCCCCTGAACCGACTGGATCTGCTTCGGGTGAGGATGACTCCTGTGGACCAGCGCGAGGCTCATCAGTCTTGCTGAAGACTCGAAGTTGGGTGGAAGTGGAGCTCCAGGGCCTTCAAAATCCATCTTTGCATATCTGGAGTTGTCTCAAGGTGCTAAGAGCATGGGTTGGCTTCCTTCTTCTTCAGGCCGTGGCAGATGTGACAGCAGAACCGGGGGTCCGGTGTGGCAGCCACCCCTGTGGGAGTGCCTGTGAGCAAAGGGCTGCTCAAGCACTGCCGGCAGCGAGCCGACGGAGGGTTAGCCCTGCTCTCGGCAAGAGGCTGCAGAGAGAGAGCCCTTTGGAGGGCTTCTGGCCGTTGGGACAAGCGGTGCCTTTGTCAAGGCATGAGTGTTGGGGTGGAGATGTCAGCCTGGGAACGGGGAGCGGTGGCCCTAAGACCATGTCTCAGCCAGCAGTTGAGAGCAGACGCGCGATGCAGATCTACAGGTGAGCCATCGGAGGGGAGACCCCCGCTCCTCCCTCCGCTGCTCGTGGGGAGGGGAGTGTTCCCACCGGCGGCACCCAGAGGAGAAGAGATACGGAGAGGTGCCGGTTGGGCTGCCTGGTCCTGGCAGCAAACAGCCCCAGGCAGGGAGGCGATCACAGCAAAGGGGAAACTGGGGAGGATGGGGACGTACCGGGGGATTGTGGAGGCTGGTGACTGGAGGGGACGGGGCAGAGCAAACCTCGTGATTTCTTGAGGAAGCAGCGGCCTGATCTTTAATTCAGTCCTGCCTCAGAAGGAGGGATACTGCATGGCAAAAAACACACTTTGGGGTTATTATAATGATCTTCAAAGCAGGAAACCTCAGAAGTTCAGGCTTAAGATGGCTCTTGCAAGACCAGTGAATGGTTTTGTTCAGTAAGTTAGAGAACAAATGGGCGAAGGGTGGATTATTTATATCTAATTGACCTTTTTTCCAGTCAAAGATACAAAGTGACAAACACACAGCTCTGAGGAAGGAGGAGTTCCTTTACATTGCAAGGATGAAATGACGCTAATTAATGCCTGAAAGCAAAGCAATGGGTCTGTCACTCAGCTAGTGGAAGAACCTCTGGTTTTATCAGTATGTGTCATTTAAGGAACTTGCTGTCTGAAGGCTCCCCAGTTCTTGGGCATGTGGGACTATAGAGAGAGAATTCGGAGTGTGCTGGTCTTTCTGAGGGACAGCAGGTCCCTGGAGGCTGTCCCATCACACCATTTTCAAATCTACTGGTTTTGATCAAACCACTCTGACAGTGATTTTCCTGAATCCTGTAATACCTTTTTCACAGAACCACAGAATGGTCAGGGTTGGAAGGGACCTCTGGAGACCATCTAGTCCAACCCCCCTGCCAGAGCAGGGTCACCTACAGCACGTTGCACAGGGTGGTGTCCAGGTGGGTTTTGAATGTCTCCAGAGTGGGAGACTCCACAGCCTCTCTGGGCAGCCTGTTCCAGTGCTCTGCCACCCTCAAAGTAAAGAAGTCCCTCCTCATGTTGAGATGGAACTTCCTATGTTCAAGTTCGTGCCCATTACCTCTTGTCCTATCACTGGGCACCACTAGAAAAAGACTGTTCCTATCCCCCTGGCACCCTCCCTTTAAGCATTTGTAAGTATTGGTAAGATCCCCCCTCAGTCTTCTTTTCTCTAAACTAAAAAGACCCAAGTCCCTCAGCCTTTCCTCATAAGAAAGATGCTCCAGTCCCCTCGTCATCTTCGTAGCCCTTTGCTGGACACTCTCCAGCAGTTCCCTGTCCTTCTTGAACTGGGGAGCCCAGAACTGGACACAATACTCCAGATGTTGCCTCCCAAGGGCAAAGTAGAGGGGGAGGATGACCTCCCTCGACCTGCTGGCCGCACTCTTCTTGATGCACCCCCGGATGCCATTGGCCTTCTTGGCCACCAGGGCACATTGCTGCCTTATGGTCATCCTGTTGTCCACTGGGACTCTTATCTATCTCTGATCTTATTTTGCTTGCACTTTTTATTTTCAAGGTGTCTTTTTTTTTTTTTTTTTTTTCTTGCGGAAGTAATTGGTTTGGGGCAAGGCTTGTATTATCTGCTGCAGAGGGGTGACTCACGCGTGTGGCTGGCCTTCATGATAAAGAGCCTCTACTTAAAGCCAAGAGCCATGGAAAGAAGCCTGAAATAGTATAAAACTGATGGATGTTGACTACAAGTGGGTTAGTAAAACGCAGGCAGCAGAGATGCTGTTTCAAAATAATCTTCTGGATCTGGCAGCTGTGACATAGCTTCCAGCAGAAAATGTTATTAAAGGAATTAAATGAACCTGATGCTTACCACTGAAGCGATTCTGTTGTTGCTTATTGCTGTGTGGCTGTTGTGCTTTGTGTTGGAATAGAATCTATGCCAAACTTTCAGTACCAGTTTAATACTGAAGCTGAAAATCTGCAGAGCAAATGATCTTAGCAAAAAGCAATAGGAAAAGCTTTTTTTTTTAGTAGTTTTTAAAAAAAGCAATGGACCTATTAAAACGCTCAATAAGGGAGAGAGTTCTGCTGTACTATTACTCTTTTTAACACCTATGTCCAAGTTGGCTGAGTGTATATATACATTTATGTTCTTGTTTCTCATCCTCAAACAAGAAGATCTGAAGAACTCAAGAAAAGCGATGTCAACATAGGATGTGTTTTGAAAAGGATGCTTTCATTAAGTATTGCAGAAAAGTTAGTTGCTGGGAGCTGTACTGAGTGCTGAGGAAAGGTTTCTTCCAGCTTTGTTTTACCTGTAAGCTAAAGGAGATGGTGGGTTGAAGAAAACTCCAGAGCAAATTTGTCTTGCCCGGAGCAGAAGCTGAATGAACAGCTTTCAAACAGATCATCTGCTACTGTGAACCAGGCAACAGGCTCAGTGTGAAACTTTAATCCTGTTCCAGACGATAGACACAGGGACGGGCTCATTTTGTTTGAAAAGGCAGCGTGGGTGAGGGGAAGGAGATCAGGAGCACGACTGAAAAAAATTGAGGCCAAAATACTTTTTGTACCGGGAGGCAAAATGGGAAGAGATTTGCTTCTGAAAAACGTGTTGCTTGTTCATAGGGTTTTTTTTATTAGGGTATATTACAAATACATGTCTCTTTAGTCCCAAAAAGGAATTAGAGGAACCCGTGAAGGTTGTGTAACCATTTCCATATTAATTGCCTGGTTTGAGAAGCTTAACCCTTTTTTAACTATGCTTTGAAAGTGACATTGTGTAAGCCTTGATTTCTGCTGGAAAATTGACTATTTTTGGGAAGAACGCAAGCGAAAAAGTTGTGCTCTCTCTTCTTGATCACTGAGGTGGGGAGTGTACCTCCTCCTTAATGTCTGGGATGGGAAGCAATCGGTGTTCTTTTCTTCCTTTTAATGAATGTCTTGGCTTGCAGAATTGGTGGGGGTAGCCACTTGGCGTGTTAAGTTCTTGATCTGATGGTATATAAAATCTCTTTGAAAACCAGACTGAGATCGTGCTTTGTATATTTTACCTTATGCTCTGTCATTAAGATTTAAAAACATATACCTCGGAACTTGTTCAGTTGCCAGCTTGTCGCCTGGATAGAGAAGCCTGTATATAGAAGAATATAGTAAAATGGGTATGAGCCTCTCTGAACACTCCTGCTGGGGCAACGGATGAAACCCCGTAACTGCATTTGCAGACGTGACTGTAGGATATGCTGTGTAATGTCAGGAACTGAGAATCCTCGAGCTTTTCTTCCTGCTATTTGCCATCAGCAGTGCCGTACCTTTCATGACTCTCCACAAACGTCGTTTCGAGAGGGAGGCAAACCTGCGCTTTTACAGATGAGGTTGGTAAAGAGGTGGTTGCTCTACGCTAACACTTACGTGGGTTCACGCACTTGAGGGTCACTGCGCCTTGGGAAGCAGATGTAAAGCCCATTTTCCTGTACAATTTTGATCCGTGTTTACACTTACACTTCGGATTTCTGTAGCCCTTGCCCATGGGGAAAGCTGGTGCACCGACAAGTTTGTTTATGCTGGAGTTGCAGGCATCCAGCACCTTGCGATACCGCAAAAGAACGATGCCTGCCCACGGCAAGCTGGCTCAATAAAACAAGCCTCCGGCACAACCCCTTCGAAACTGATAAGGAGAAGTGTTGATGTTGTTTGGAGGAAATGGATATTCCGATTGAGAAACTGCTAGTTTGGAGTTACGCTCCTCAAACCATTAGGCAACATAGATGGAAAGGAAAGATGGAGAGCCGGGAATGCCATTTGCCATGCCTAAGCACAGAAGGAGTATCACTAACACCAGGCAGATTAACAAGAGGGTTAAACTTTCTGCTAAGAGGACTATGGTTCAAGCATGAAGTTATTGTTAAGCTGAAATGTTTTGGATGTTTGCGAATGCCCACTGTAAGAATTACGCTGCTGTGACTAGCAGTCACATCGCAAGAGCAGTAAGCGGGTGTTGGCTGGGGTGGGAAACAGAACAGGGCAAATATTTCTCAGACTTTCCTTTGAAAGCTGTGGTGGCTGAGCCAGTCTGGCTAATCGTCTCCTCTAGCCCCGGCTGGAGATGGGAACCACACGGGATTTTTGCAGTTTTTCTGTTGCACACCTTCTGGGACACGAAAGGATGAGCTTTGGCTTCAAACAAGGCATGGAGAACTTCTCTCCAGGAGTCACTTCTCCCTCACTGATGCCTAATAATCACTCCCTTCTTTGCCTTCTCAGGGGAGGGGTCCCTGTGCCTCCATGCCGGTTACCTGCACAGGTTCACAAGTTAGCAAGTGAAGTTCATTCACGTTAGAGCAGTCAGAAGAAATTTTGATTGAGACCCTCCCTCTCCATAAGTCTGCAACCCTGTGGGCAGTCCAATGCCTCCAAAAAAGATTATCAACATGTTGCCAGGGTGCTCAGCAGCTCTCTGCAGGATCAGCCTTACAGTGAGTTTCTTCAATTAAGCTGAACGATGGAAGTGCCAACACCATTTCGGTGTCGCCGGAGGTGAAGCTCGAGGTAAAGTTGTAGGTGACTCTGAAGGCATTGCCCTGGATCTCACTTGCCAGCCATTGAACGACCTGCTCTACTTGTGTAGCAAACTTCAGCAGTTAGTGGAGAACACCCCAATAGCTGTACTGCAAGAGACATAATAACTTTTAGCAGGCAGAAGAAGACAGCGTCCAAGTTCTTCTCTTTGCCACCCTGCTTCTGGCTGTCCTACTGCCAAAGACTGAGATCCGCAAATCACTCCAGCGATGGCTGCGCAGAAAACGGAGTTGAACTTTCTTTCAAACATTACGCTCCTTCAGGGCAAATTTAATTGTTTTCTCTCATTTAGTGTCTCCAGTTACATTCAAAGAATTAGGATGTAGGAGAGACACAGAAGCTAAAAATTTCAGCAAGGCAGCTTTTATTTCTTTATTATACTTGTCTGTTCATACTGTCTTCAGCATGGGTGCTCCTTGGGCTTATTATTGATGATGAATAAGAACAGACTGTGCGGAGATTAACACAGATGGCTGTAGCCTCAAGACTTCATGAGCTGTAACCAAAGAAAATAAATCTCTACTTTCAAGGCGAGCCTTACACAACAGAATTTCATGTGGCTCAGCTGTATTCAAAGTGGAATATTAAAACTGCTGAGCAAAGAATTGAATGGCTCGTGTTGTGAATTGCTGTGTTGCATGGCTAAGTTGCTTACCGCAGCCTCGCAGATGGAAAAAATGCAACTATATTGTTTTCTTTTGGTTTTAAACAAACAAACAAACCAACCCATAAAACAAACCCTCTGTGAATCAGAAATCTTTGAAAAAGCAGCGTAGTTCACCAGAGCAAATGCTGAATTGCCAAGGCAGCACCACTGAAAATTTTGACAGAGGAACCCTTAACCTCCCGCTACAGTAATTGTTGTAAAAACTAGAAAATAACTTCCCCTTTCCTTTCAAAATCTGTCTCGTGTTTTTCACTCTTCTTGTTTCTTAAAACGTGACACAAGGGCACCATTCCGGTTCAAACTCCTCTTTGAAACCATGGAAAGTCAGTTTTAACGGAGTATGTGCAGTGGAAAACAGCCGAGATGATGGTGTAACCTTTTGCTGGCAACATCTGGGGCTTCAGCAAGAGTTTTCTAGACTAGCGGAAACGTGGGTCTATTACTGTGTTCTGCACTGTGAGTTAATAAACAACATCTTCTTTTAAACTGATGCAAATTAAATCTGCTTATCAATCAATCATGATACTCTATTCACTTCATATGGGCTTCAGGCTAGATACAGCTCCCGTAAACAGATGGTTGTGTTGATGGGAATGTCTTAGGCTGTGACTTCAGCCAGAAGGAGGAAAATAATGGAGTATTATATTACACCAGCTCCCAGTCCACTCAGTCGATTCATCCAAAGGTAGACTGAAAGGGTTTTGCAAGTGTTTATGTTTTTTAGGGAAAGGAGAGAAATAAACATATTCTTGAAGAACCAATGTCTTTCATGTTGGTCTTTCTGAGAGACTTCACGAACTCACTTCATGACAAATTCTTTTATGGGCTTGAGATTGAGCTATCTTGCCTTAATAGGAAGGTACAAAGTACTCTGAAATATTTTTGACCACTCCAAAAATATATTCCCGCTATAGAATTCTATCATCGTTTTCCATGCGATAGTTTAAAAACAAACAATAAAGCAAGCCCGTGGCATGAGATTTCAGCTGGAGCATTCCTTAAGGTTTTGGAGTTTTGGACTTTTTTTGGGTGTAGAATCCATTAAGTTTCCATGTCATCATACTGGTTTCATCTCCTCCTATATTCTATACTAGTCTTAGATAAATAACCATAGTTACAGTTATGCTAAAAATAAGTGTTTCTCCTACTGTATTGCTACACTCAACTGAAAAAAAATCATATGAGAACAGTATTGTTATTAAATCAATCAGTAGGTTTAAGAGCAGCAATTCTGCTTGTTTTTCCAGCTTTATATTTATCTGTTTTTCCCCTTAAGAATCCCTTTGCTAGGAGCTCAGTTGCATTTTGAAAAGCCTGTTCATTGATTTAGTGGCTTCTGCTCTGTGGACAGCAGCAACAGAGGTGCAGATGGGTTTCCATGTGCCTTGATGGGCTTCTCCAATGCCTGTTCAGGTCTTCAGTGAAGGCCACAGAAGGGACTTCTTCCTTCTACTCAGCTGCTTATCTTAGTGAAACCACAGAATGATGTGCCCGAGACTCCTATCACTTTCTCAAACCTAGCGACGAGTACAAAAGCGAGCAAGGGAGGCCCAAGTGTCATCAGGTATGTGTCAGATCTTTAAGAAATTAAGGAGACAATAACTTGGATGGTTAGCAAATTTAATGTCATGGTGATAGGTGTCCTATCATATACATTCAAAAGATCAATTTTGTGAAGTGTTTGAACTTCCTCCTGGTGAGGAATATTTCAATTTCTCAGCCCTGTGCCCTTGCAGACTTTCATGCTGCCCTCCTTCATCTTTCTAACTAACGAGCTGCTTTGGGTCACAGACTGCCATTTCTTTAATATTTGTCCGTAATAATTGTGCTGCCACCATCAATTAAATTCACCAGATATTTTTCTTCCTGATCTCCTGCAGCTTTAATCTGAAACTTTCCATTTTCCTGTCCATGGACACCATCACAGCCTGAACAGGGTCCAATTTTCCATTAATGGACACAGCAGGCTTTTAAAATAAATCAGATGAAGGGTGGAGTCTGCAGCTCCGGATGCACCGTGTGAAAGAGTCAACCAGACCCAACTCCCGGCGCTGCACCAGCTTCTTTCTGCTTATCTTTGCCTTTACTGAAATAATAAAAGGTGAACAAAAAGCATGGGGGAAAAAAACACCCAACAGCAAAACACCTAAACAGCAGCAGTTGAGTGAAAAGCACCTAACAAGGAATAAAAGAGGAAACAGGATCTGACAGTTCTTAATCTATCTACATGATCCATAATTTAAAGTGTGGTACCTGAAATGAAATGTTCCTTAGAGGGTGCATCTGAATGCAACGCCTTGTATGCACCACTGATTGGTAGAGGTCTCACTCGGCATGGTATTTCTCAGGGTAGAGGAAAGGAAAGATTGGGTACTGGACAAAAAAAAAAAGTAATTTTTTTTCTTCTGTGTAGGTTGTTGTCTTAATTCAACTCCAATCTGCACAGAAAGAAGATGATATACAGGGCACCCTGGAAGGCAGATGGCAGCTTGTGGAGTCTTGGATTCGGAAAGCATTAATGAACCTCCTGGATTGTCATGGGAGATGAACACTTTGCAGTTCTGGCATTGGCTTTGTGTCCTTGATAATCTTTGCCCCACAGAAATACTCCAGATGCTGATTGACATCCAGTCTCTGCTGCTCACTGGAGGACGTTTCAAGATAGCTGGGAGGATGTTGCTCTGGAAGAAGGCACTAAACACGATGTGCATCTAAATGCTGTGGGATTGCCTATAAGCTTGAGTTGGTGTAGTTTTGCTAGAAAAAGTGCTCACAACTAGAAGAGACTGAGATTGGAACCACCTAGTGATGTTTGGAAATGTGATGGACTTTGTCCATCTGAAATGTCCAAATCATGCTTAGATGTTTCATTAAAATTCTCGTGCTCCATGAGGAGCTACAGTGCAGTTAGTTTGGGGGTTGCATCACGGGAGGTCAGAGCACAGACCAAGTGCTCTTTGAATAGCTCACTTTGGGCCTTGAAGGCAAAAGGAAGGTTGCTGATCCCAACCATGCTATTCAGCACACTTCTAGTCCTCTCATGGCTGGTGGAAGAAAAGAGATCCTTTTCTTAAGAAGAGATGATGAAGATGAATAATGATGATGATGATGATGATGATGATCAGTGAGTAGTCATTGCTTCAATTCTCCTCTCTGTAGGTGGGCATGTCTTTAACATGCCTCAGTTCTCCCTTTTCCTCTAGGGATGCTCGCATGGACAAATGTGGGGATGGCTCCTCGCATCCTCTGTTTTTGCCAGCGCTGGGGGTTTCCTTTTAAAGGAAAGGTGAATGGGTGGTGAGTGGGTGCGCAGTCAGATCTCACCCCAACGTGCAACCAAGAGGTAGCCAAGGTATGCAGGTGGGAAACAGGCGCATCTTGTTCTCCTGCCCTGCACTGAAGACAGAGCTTAGAACTTTCCCAATTAAAAAGGACTGCGCATGGCAGTTTAAACAACAGGAGCCGATTGCCTCGCAGGCTGCGCTCTCACCGGCAGAAGTGGGAGGATATGAGGGAGGTGTCTGGGGTTCAGGCCTCTGGTTGGGGGTGTTCACCCATGCATCGTTCTGAGGGACATCCAGCTGCCGGCAAGTGGGGAGGGACATGGGAAATAGCATGATCTAGGCCGTTAATCCAACTCGGATGGTAACAATTCAGTCATTTTTACTCTGAGTGGGATGACAGCAGTTTAGAAATTAAAGCCTTTTATCTCTCTTTTTAAATCTTCACAGCTACTACGTCTCTACATTAGGTTTTTATCTTTTTTAACAACAAAAAAACCCCAATTACAATTGGGCTTCTTCTGTTGCCCGCAGAGAATACTGCTGGAAATCACAGACTCCCATTGTTTTCTGCATATTTATAGTTTTGTGACCAGTTCCTCCCTCCCTTGCCCAGCGTATCAGGCCGTTCAGCTCTGCAATTCTTCTCAGTCTATGCCTGGTGCGTTATCACCCCTCCCCGTCCACAGTGGCTGTTTGGTCAAGGCAACGTCGAAGGGTGGAAGGGTTGGGGAGGCCATCACGAGCATGTGGCTTTACCAGCCTGGGACTGCCACCTGAGCTCCTTGCGAGGAGGGAGCAGACCAGCACATAATGCGTCTCTTGAGCTTACTATTTGGTAAGCTTGCTTTCTTTTTTTTAGCTTTCTATAGATATATTGAGATTTGCCTTCCTACCTGCTTTTTATTTTAATCTGTGTGTATGGGATGATTGGCTAAGTGTGAGAGAGGGAGAGAGAGCTGAGATCTGTGGATCCCTAAGAACCCAGGGGTTCCTAAGATGCAAACAGATGGGCAGAAATTCAGGGATCAGTATGGGGACCCTTTTGTCTTCTGGTGTGAGAGACTAAAAGCTCATTCTCGTGCTGCGACATGATGCCTTTGTCCTTTGTAAAAAGCCAGTAGAGTGCAATCATGTGAGCAACTAAATTATTGGTGTGGCAAGAAGAGGAGAAACAGGTGGCTTGAGGTAGTCTGTCTCCGGACTTTTCCTTGCTGTAAGATTCCAGCCTCTACAGGCACCGAAGAAAAGCTCTTCTAAAGCTTAGGCTAAATACTGACAGAAAATCCCACTATTTTCTCTTCTGAATCAATGAAGAGAATCCATTCCTGGTAAACCAGGCTCTGTTTATGAACACTGGGGATTTAATACTGGTTTGTAAATAAACCCTTCTGCCTGTTCATCCTCTTGGTCTCCCAGTCAACTCTCAAAGTAAAAACCTTCCAGCTGTTGGTAGAGGGGAGCAATGGGGAAGAGGGAAACTTGCCCTTCATGTCTGTATGTGCTGGGAAGGAAAAGAGAGGACTACAAAGGCACGCTCTGGCTGCTGGTGAATTAAAGAAGCTTAGGCCTTGTGCCAGTGGTTCTGAATACCTCAGTGGACATACCCACTGATGTTAGCCAAGGCAACACTGCACTGCGCTTGGAAGCTCTTGGAAGAGGATTATTTTCTTGCCTCTCCTTTCTCGTATTAGTGTCTTGTCTAACTAAACGCCAGAACTTTGTTAAGAATATCTGCTGCTGCTGAGGACGTCCCCATCCCAGAGTTCCCATAGGGAAAAGATCTCAGTTTCAAGTTAAGTGAGATACTGACATAGGTGAGTTCAAAAAGTTATAAACTAGTCACCAATGAAATTTGATTGCAAACTGGAAGGCTTCTTCTGGTTTGAGGAACTAAGTCCTGGAGCATCTGTCTAAACAGCGTAGCAGAAGTGAGGGTCCAAGCTGGTTTAAGGTGATGCTCAGCAAGATTATGGAAAAGGGTGTATGATAGGCTAGAGAAATACCTAGGAAAGGCAAATTAACTTCTGGTGGTAGCCAATATTTAGCTCCCGCTAAGGGAAGGAAGTGTTTGCTGTTCAAGCCAGCAGCAACTTCTTGGTCCCTCCTGCCTTGCTTTGAAGGTATACAAGCCATTTTCCAGGGTCACAGTTCCTGCTCTTTCCCAGTAGCCCACGATACCCATTGCTTCTCCTCTCACTGTTGGTCCTGGTATTTTCTGTTGGTGTCTGGGCAAGGTTTCTTTTGTTTATAGTGACTTGAAGTCTCTCCTCTGAGCTCACCCAGGCCAACAGGCTCCAGGCTGGGGGAGGGAGTCTCTGGCTGTAGGGGCTCACACTGAAGCTGGTGGGAAGGAACGAGGTTTAGGATTTCAGAAAAGCCTTTTTGCTTCTCTGCAACTTTCTTCGAAGGGATGCACCTGAAGTTTCTTTTTCTTTTTCTTTTTTTTTTTTTTTTTTTTTTTTTTTCCCCCTGCTCTTCACTACAAAGTTTAAAATGGAAGATGAACACATTTACTTCAAATCTGCCTCCCACACTCCTTCTTCCCCCCCTCCCAAAGGTGCAACCTGGGACAGATTTCA
The DNA here is from genome assembly GCF_000708025.1 of Charadrius vociferus. Taxonomy (NCBI): domain Eukaryota; kingdom Metazoa; phylum Chordata; class Aves; order Charadriiformes; family Charadriidae; genus Charadrius; species Charadrius vociferus. The sequence continues at coordinate 2,273,555 of NW_009648712.1, read as the reverse complement.
GTCTCAGCCGGTGATGTTGGCATTGCTGCTGGGATGGTTTAGTCTCTTACCTCGCTAAACCACTTTTACCTTTTCTTTTTTTTTTCCTTTAAATGTTTAATGTGGGGCTTGGTGCCAAAATCCTTTAGCATCGTGGGAAGGTGCTATTGTCTCCCAACAAACTACTCCTCACAACTTCCAGGGAAGGCTTATGCTGTGGGCTCTGTATTTTAGGAGACTGGAGCAATTATATGAAGTTACATCATTTAAAGACAATATAGACTATCCCAAAGAAACCGTTGCCCGTTAGTGAGTTTTGGATGATGATTAGTAAAGCATTTTTCTGTATATTTGTATGTTCTGGGGTCTGTGTAAATCCACCTAATGTTTGTATGGCTACAAACTTGTTTTCCAGCTGAGAGTCTCTAGACAGCCCAGACAGCGATGGGTGGAGGAGGGGAGCCAAACCTTTTGCATAACTTTATTAACGTTGAACGAAAATGCACAATAAATGGGTGTTGTTTGGTGAGACCACCTAAATAGGTGTTGGATTTAGGGGGTGTCATAAGTGGAAAAAAATAGCTTGAATGCCAATAGGTGGTGTATAATCAGGTGTGTGCACGCACGAATGTCCCAAACTGAACTTTCTACCTCCCAAGGGGAAGCAGCTGTTTGTGAACTACAACTGGTACGGGGGCCAGTTGTAAATTTTACTACAACCTGGACTAAACCAAAGCGGCGTACCCAAAATTCTCCAGTGAACAAGGGATCGTGAGAGATGAGCAATGCTGAGGAGCGTGCTTGTGCCTCATCCTTCACACCGACAGTTTGGACTGGGAGAACCAGGGCCCGGCAGCTCCAGGAGGAGGAGCTGGTGCCAAAAAGAAGAGCTTAAAAAACCCCCCAAACCCAAAACAATGGTCTGGGAAAAAGAAGATTAAGATCTGGGCTGGAGGGAGGATCCTGGAAGTGAGGGCTCTGCAGGGAGATGAATGGCAGGAGATGGCGAGGGCCCTTGGGCAATCCCACCATTGGCTTCTTAATAAGCAGCTTTACGTCCCAGAGGAAGAGAAAACCAAAACCATTTGACACATACAGACGAGAGAACAGAATAATTTTGCATACTGTCACTGGCGGAAAAGAGTCTGGGTTTTTCAATTTTTTTTAAAACTTTTATTTATTTTTTTAAAAAAGGAATAAACTCTGCATGGTAGAGTGTACGGTATATAATTTCAAAACAGAACAAGTGATATGGAATGGATTATTTTCCCAAACTATTTAAAGTTGAACCTAAAATCATTTGTAAATCAACACTCATTACCATGTAAGACAAAGGCAAACAATCAACATGTTTTTTTGTTTGGTACAGATTTCCTCTGCCACTTCAGCCTGAATTTTCCCAGGGTTGGGGAGAAAAGGGGGGCAAATCCTGCCCGTTGTCCTAACCATAATTGTACTGACCAAGCTTTGTGCTCTGAGACCTAGCATCATATGGCTTTATATACGTTCCTAAGTGAACAGTGCAACATCATCACCATCTTAAGTGTTTATTCCACATTCAAACTGTAACTGAGCATCACTCCGAAACCCTTTCCTGCCCCCAAAACAACAACGACGAGAACAACAATGAAAAGCAGAAAGCCTCCAGCGATCAGATTTCATCCCAGAAATCTGTGTAAACTGTAGATCAGGGTTGGGTAGCAGCACAGAAGACAAAAGATGTGACAGCGTGATTCAATAGCGTCTCTAAAGACTACTGTAAGACTGTCATTCTTTAGTCTGCATCTTGCAATCACAATTTGCTTTTTCCCTGCAATACTATAAAGCAACATAAAAAAAAAATCCAGACTCAAAAGCAAAAGGTGGAAGCTTTTACGGAAAGGTAAAGCTTCTGCTTAGCCTTGAGTGGTCACTATTAGAAACAGATCTCTGCAATCAGAAGCAAATCTTGAACGTATATACACGATTTCGGTGGGAAGGGATGCAGCCGAGGACAGAAGTCCCACAGACCGTTTTGGCTTGTAGGTCAACACTGCACCGCCGTTTTGGGTTGAATAACCCGGCAGGGCAGCCGTAGGCGTTAGGCACGCTCCAGGCTCTTGGCTCCTCTGTTCCTTGGCTGTGTGGGGGCCAGGAGGAGGAGGAGGATGGAGCAGGAGTGCCATCGAGGGCCCCCCTCCCCTCGCTCCCCAGCCGGCCGAGTGATGCATGGGTTGCAGAGGCATGGGACGTTGCACCAGGGAGGTAAGTGCATGCTTTTCTCTTTACCCCCTCCTCCCCAATCCTGTTGGAATGTATCTAATCAGTAATTAGGTAAGTATTACTAGTAACGGTAAGCTAGCATAGTCACCCTCCCCCTTAAAATGGAGAGAGAGCAACAGCATCAAACAGATTCCCCTTTGTCCTGACATGTGTAACCTCTCCAGATCCTATAGAGCAATTGTACGCAGGCGTTCTTCATACGAGAATTTAAAGGAGTCAAAGCTGGTAAAGAAACTGGATGTTTCCTGGCCTAACTGAAGGAAATAATAAAACTGATTAAAGTAAGAGCGAAAGAAAATAAGCATTAGTGTGTTTACATCCTCTGGTATGTCCCATTTCTCTGTGTTCTGCTCGCAAGCCCTTTCCATACTCTGAGCAAGCACTCCCAAACTTAGAGAGGTAAGGCTTCAGCTAAAATCTCACGCTTGAGATTTTATTTATTTTTATTTTTTTTAATAAATACCATAACTGTAAGTATTTGACTTTACTGGATCCGTATGGAGCATGTCGAGGGCAAGGCTTGTTAAGTGAACCAGCACAGGAGAAGATCGGACAGGGGTGTAATCTCAGGGGATAACGACAAGTGAAGGATGTCCGTAAGCATGGGGCTAGCTTGGTGGGTACGCAGCGTCGGGGAGCTTGGATGAAACCCTCCAGCTTTCTGGGTGTCCAGTCAGAACCAGGGAAGCTGCAAGAAGTTTTACTGTAAAACTCCAGTACTGAAATGTCTAAAGGAACTGGACCTTTAACTTCAATGGGCACTGATTTTAGGTTTTGCACAGTCGATTCTAGTGAAAAGCCAAAAACATTACGATAGCTGATGCCCCTGCTGTTGGAGCCTTAAGACACCTGTTACACTGCTGAGCCCTACTCTTTTTTTTTTTTTTTTTAATAAAACACTGTTTTAAGATACAGCACAATAAATGTGCTTATTACGCACTCTAACATAGAGCACAGAAATACAACACTACAGAGTGCAAGTCTAACCATCTCCACAGTGGGAAAAGTGCGAAGGTTAAAAATATGCATGTGGCTTAACACAAGATATTTTTAAAAAACATGACATGGAAATCTCATACTAATGCTTTCATCTTTATCACAAACATGACTGAAAACTCAAGGTCAGTTGCCGATCCTTCTCTCGTAGTAGTAGTAGTGTAATCCTTTCAAAGGTACAATGTTGGAAAGATCAGAGAATAAAAAAACCAAGTGTCCAAAAATGATCCCATTTACCACTTTTCCAGTAGTTATGTTTTTCAAGAAGTAAACACGTAAGGTCACCTTGATCTTCGCCATCGGTAACTGATACACTTGGAAACAGCTAAGCCAACCACCCGCACTGAGATCAGTTCGGTGTCGCACACGCACACACACACGGCTACACACACAAACACCCCACAGGAAAAAGTGCACTTTCAATTGCTGATACAAAAATAGATTGGCACATTCTTTTTGACACAGTGAAGATATCCTCTTTAAAAGCTTTTTCACGTTAAGAAGTCCTCTTGGAAGTTGCAGCAGGTCTGTAGAAAAAGCGCTATGAGAATGCACTCACGTGGGCTTCCAGGGTTTGTGTGATGGAGAGAGGGGTGGTCACGGAGGCTGCCCTTCAAATTTTTGCCTACTTTTATAGCTGTAGTCCCCACAGGTAGGGTCAGTCGCCACCCAGTTTCAGCACGATAACCATTTACCAACAGCTCAGTCTTCACCTGCTTTGAGAAAGTAACGATACGTAAATTTGTCAAAGCTGAGAGTTTCACGTCGATGCAGTGTTTCCTATAAGTTGTCGGAAAAACTGTTTTGGGGAGAGAGAGAGTGAAGTGTTAGGAGTCTGATTTTGCATTTCCAGTAGTAACTGCGGCTCAGGAGAGCCAAGTGGGAACAGTCGGGAGCCCCTTCCCCGCAGGGCAGCCAGCGCTAGGAGTTCTGCACCAAGCGTCTGTAGTGCGGCATCACTTCGTGCTCGGGAAGGTGGAGAGCGAACTCCAAGGCCACCAGCACCGGGAACTCGAAGGCGATCAGCTCTCGCCTGTTCAGCCGGAACTTCTCTTCCAGTTTCTGCAACGACAGCCCAGGAGAAAAAAAAAATTAAAAAAAATCTTTGTGAATGAGGCTTTGACTTTCTAGTGCTTTCTTACAGATGACATGATTCAAAACATGCGCGCTGCTGTCAGCAAACCTCTGCCCTGCTGGACTTGCAGGGCTCTAGGTTTAGAAAATGACAGCAGGATGAACTGGATGTACTGATTCCTTGCTGTGAAGGTGAACTTACAAAGCTGAGCCAGCCATGCTATTTATGACATGTTTGTCATTTCACTCATTCCATCTCCAGCAGATACATCTTCTAATGATCACAGGGATTACCACTGCAGGAAGAGGAAAATCCTGGCTTCAAGCAAACATCGAAATCACTTGTGTAATGGAAGACATGCGTCTCGCAACTGCCCACAAACTTCCTGCACTGCTTGAAATCACTGATTTTCCTTTCAGCATTGGACTGTGTTACAACACCCTATTGGGGAAATTATTTCTGCTACAATTAGATACATTTGATCTCAGAGGCAGAAGGTATCATCTGCAACAACCATAAGAACAGTAAGTAATAGAAACTACTATCCTCAAGGGGGATGAGATGGGTTTCATAGTTGGCTTTCTGCTGTAACGTACTCAACCTCCCATCTGCTCTGCTGTTGTCACTGGATTTGGATGCTACAAGTAGGCAACCAGCTGTTCAGGGCTATTTCCCCCCTGCTCGTCTTCTTACAATCTCCCTGGCTTGCTACTTCTCTGCCCACTGGGTCTACTGAAAAGTTCAATGTGTCTTAAGGACGGACCAATGCTTCAGGGTACCAAGAGAGGCCAGATCTTCCAACTCTTACCGGGTTGAATTTTTTTCTTCGGAGGGCTTTCTAACAAACTGACTGTCGACCCAGCTCTGTGACTGTGGCAGAAGTCCAGTTCTGCTCCCCAGCCAAGTTTCCATGTCTCTTGAACTAAGTGAGTTGGTTGTAGCCAAGTACCCAGCTACCTGCCCTAACTTTCTGTAGTGTTAAATCAGATTGGTATCTCGGTGCTAGCGAACAGATTATGGAATAACACTCCCTTCTGTTAACTCTTTCATACGGAGTGGGTGGAAGACCAAACACCTTACTCTACAAAAAAACACAGCTGGGGTGAGGTGTTCTAACGGGAACACTTCTTTAGGTTTTCTTGCCCAAAAGCTTAACTTGATGAAAGAAGGACAAACTCGGTAGTCTATTAGACTGCCTCTGAAATCAGTATCTGCATTTACCTCTCAAAGGAGAGTCCTTATTGACACTCCTGCAAACATAATGAAAAGCAAAATACATTTCCTGAGGTTTTAACTTTGACTGGTATTGACAGAATCGTGGTCAGATACCTCTCAGACCTCACAGTATCTGACACCAGGGTCTTCAATCACATCAAATAAGCTTCCCACGCCTCTGCAGTGACACTGATCCTTACTACTTCCACATAAATGTATAACAAAAAAAGGCATTTAGCTGGCTGTACAGCTGGAAACCTAGATGAGAGGGTGACTACAGGCTTGCGTAGACCACATGCTGGCACTTCATGTAGAAGGAACACTGGAAACCTATGGATACGTACATCTATAAGATGCTTGACTTCATGTTTTCTGAGGTCACTGCCAATTTTGGCTGCTAAAAGAACACAGGCTCCAGCACAAAGCTTTCTATTTTGCTTGTTCAGCTTCCCCTTGAGAGCGAGCTTCTCAAAGTAGACAAAGGCCATGGCCACTGTAGGCTCTTCAAAACCACATTCTTCTTGAGCAAGCTTGCGCATTTCTCTCTTCAAGCTGAGTAAAGAGACCAGACAAGTATGCTGTGAACTGTGTTTTGAAGCATTTCTCATTTCACCCTAAGAGCCATCCTTTCAGAGATTCCTGCTTAGTCAAATGGAGGGGAAAAGGAAAACGTAATTTATGTTAAATTACGTTACGTTAATTGCTCTGTTTTGGGGACACATTTCATGGCACATTTTGACCTCACCCTTCCCCCTCACTGCCCCCAAGAGATAGTTGTGTCAAACTATAAAAGCAACTGAAAAGCTTTGACATTTTTAGTAAAAATATTTCATTGGAGGTCTTAAGCTGCATACAATTTATTTAATAACAACAGCTCCATTGCTTGTGCTCTATATGCAGCTTTGCCGCTGGTTATGGTTGGTCAAATCCAAACCAAGTCTTTCTACATACTGCAGTACCGTCTGGTTACAGAGCAACACGTTTCGGCATCCTTCTGGCCACTTCAGTCAAATGAAATTATCGTGACTTCAGTAAAGCAAGTATGCCCAGCCTGCTACACTGGAAACAGTGATGAAATACTACAACTTTGCTGTGAAGCTGACCACTTGTTTTGCTTCTGGCTGTGCTCTCTGGACAAGGCACAGAAGTCAGTCCCTTTCCTCAGTCCCTTTTTAAGCAAAGTGCCATGAGCTTAGAGACTCTGTTATGTTATTTTTCTGGGGTTTTTTTAGTACAGTGCATTGCCCAACTCACATCTTCATCCCATTAGATGCCACGTTTGACACGTGACCGATGTGTTTGTACATTCCCCTATCTTGTTTACTCAGCGCACTAATCAAAGCAATCATCTGACTTACTCCGCACCTCTGCCGGTCACTGCTCCTGGAAGATCAATCAGTGCTCTGCTTCCCTTCACGTACAGCAGCAATTGCACTGAAATGTGAGAGAGCTGCATCACATTGCAGCCTGACCAAGCTTTGCAACGTACCTTCTTATTTTACTGAGGGTTAACTTGATGTGAGGGAACTTCTCCTTAAAGGTCTCATTCATGTCCTTCTTGAGATCTGATGGCTTCACGTAGTCTATGACTGTGGTCTGGAACACATGGTTAAGACAGAATTGCTCTTCTAGCTTGTAACAAACAAGATCATTCAACTTCCAGAACAGGGAATACCAAACAAGCACCACTCAGTCCCAAAGCTTTCAGTAGAGGGGAAAATTAAGTCTGAATTAAGGCAACAATTTGTTTGTGACTGCTCCATCAGAATAAGTGACCTGAAATCTGAGGTGACTGTTCAGCACACGCCCTGAACACCACAGGCCTTATCAGGATCCTCCAACTATCGCTAAGAGTGAGTTTAAGCTAAATGTGAGTGGATAAAACCTAGCTGAGAAGTCTTGTTAAACCCCCCCAAAAAATCATCACAGTAACTGATTTGACGACCAGATTTTGTGTGCGTATCTCCATGCAGTTCTGAGACATATTGTGAGTTTCTCTCAACTTGATTCTTCAAAGGAACCACCGGTACAAATCCTTCACTGCCACAGCATACACTTGTGATAAAACAGGTAATTAGCCTACGCTGCAGGTCATTCAGTAGAGTGCAAGACAGTAATGCTGTTATAAGTTAGGCAGCAAGTGGACAAAAACATTGAGTTAGGACAGCATTCAAAGCGTACAGGCTATTTCCTTTACGTTGAGCTTGCTATTCTTTTTTATCACAAGCTAAAGAATTTCCCCAAGTAGCAGAGGGTCCTCCTGGCCCGTACTGCAATGCCAGCACTCGCACCTCGGGGTGTGCAGCACTTCTCCCGTTCCTTCAGTCTTCATCCAGGAAGTATTTTACCCAAATCCTCTGTCACCACTCACCTAGCCAAAACCTATTAATCAGCTGAACAACAAACCAACCTTCATTTTGGGGATGGGCCAATTCTCTTCCTGGCTTTGGCTGTTCTGCCTCTCGGGCAGAAGCAGAGAAGAGCCCCAGCTTGGGCAGCCAAGGGACAACCTGGTCCCCAGGCACGCAGCTCCCGGCCAGCTTCAAGCACGGACATCGGTAAAGCAGCAGTCTCCAGTGCAGTGTGTTCTCCTTCCAGTAAAACAAATTTCCCTTCTCATTTCTGTTTATGATTAACCTATATTATGGCAAAGGGCTGTTAATGCTAAACAACAAAAGGTGGAAAGAGGCATACAAAACACTTGTTGCATGTTATGCCTTTATAGAAGATGCAGCCTCATTGTATTATATCCTCATGGGAATCTAAATCAGCCAGTAAGACTGACCACATATGCTTGCAGGGTTTTTTTATCCCAATAATTGAAGTAGTATATGCAAGGGTTTGGGGAGGAGAGAGTGTAAGGGCTCTAGAGAGCAATCTGACAACTCTGGTCATCCGATCATGGATCGGTGATCATGTTCTTGTCTGGATCCAAAATGAGCATAAAGGGGAGTAAAACACACCTAACTTTTCCTGCACTTTATTTAGGAGATGTGGTACTGTAATAATTGATAATTATAGGAAATTAAAAGAAAGCAGAGCATGTGTTTCCCTGAATAGTACACAGCAGCATTTGAGGTAAACAAACTTACTATAATAGAGAGAAGAAAACCCAACTTCTTGCCATGGGGTGTTGTTACAGTCATACATACATTTGAAAACGTGGTCCATTCTGCTACCTAATTTGCAGTGTGAGAAACACTACTTGTCCAGATAAAGTGCTGCCCACTACGTCTTGGCAGGTAATTCTGCTGGGCACGTCACACACAACAGTTGCCTGCCGTATTCCTAAGCATAAATGCTTGTGAGCCCCCTCCAACACAGTTACGTGTTAGGCACCAGTCCAAATTTTGCTCAATAAAGGGGATAATTTATTAAGGAAATTCAGCCCTGTTATGGAAAGCTGCCAGTTATAAGAAACCATCAAAAAGGAGAAAGCCACATCAACCCTCTTCAGCCAGCCCTGCTGCCCTGCATGTGCGTGGATGAGCTTGGGCGCAGGTCCGCGCAGTGCCATTGATGTTGAAAATTCAAAATTCATACGCTGTGTTGACGCTGAGGCAGGCAACGCGCTATCACGCCTGAATAAAAGGAAGAGAGGAAAAGACAGGGAGGAGAAACCTTGCCCTATCCAGGGTGGGAGGGAAAGGCTTCAACTGAATGTGTGGGTCTTGCTGAGGTTGGAAGGATGTACAGACGCACCCATGTGGCCATGGCTCTTCTGTCACAGACTGCTTCATCTCGCCTGGCGGGGCTCAGCCCTTCGAAGCAGAAGAATGAAGATCTTACCAATTACTCCTCTCCTTTCTTCCCCTGGGAGGTCGCTGCCTGCCTGCCTACTCCTTGGTTTTGTTGCCAGCGGATCACCAGCAAGTTGGGTGCTTCTGACACACAGATATGCCGGGAGTTTTACGTGTTATTAATAGGGTTCCTCTTAGTACTGCTGTGAGAGGACTATTGAAACAAGCCACATAACATTAATTTAGACCAGTGCCATCTGCTTCCCAGAGTACAGAAGCATTGGTCCCTGCTGCTCTTACTTAGAGAATCAAGAGACATTGAGCACATAAAGGTTACCCTCTATTAAATCCAAAGACCGTCACTACCAGCATTTTTTGGTTGTCTTGGGCAATCCTAGAAAGAGTGAGCTCGGTGCTACTGCGCAAAGCTACACAACACCTTATTTCATGCTTCACTGCAAACCTAACTGCCTGCTGTTTGCTCTCCATCACCGCGGAAGCTCCTTAGTTTTATCTTAATTATCTCCCTCAAAAGTGATCATGGGTTCTTCTGGCAGCCTTGAATTTCGCTCTCTCCAGGTAACCGCCTTCCCTTGCACAGAGGAGGACACAATCACGCACGAAACCTCGCCTGCATGACAGAAACCACCGGGCAGCAGAAAGGGCACGGCAGCAGTGGCAGAGGGCCTGACCCTCCTCCGGAGCCAGCTGCACAGAAATTATGCCGGACAGCAAGTTTCAGTTGCTTTCACCTCTAACAAGGAGGTGCCGGTGTGACCCCAACTCCGGGGGTGACTGTGCAGAGGTGGGGAGTGAGCCCCGGGCTCTGCCACGCAGCCCCCCCCGGGGTGCACCTTTCCCCACAGCTGCTCTGCGGGGACCATCTATTTTACCTGGGACTCCTCCGGACCCCGGGAGATTTGGCAGAATTCAGCTAAATTCTCTTTAGAAGGAGGAAAGCTCTTTTTAAAAAAAATAATTGTTTAAAGCAAAGCACTCAAGGGGCTTAAGAATAAGCACAGTGCTTAAAACTAGAAATGGTGAGGAGGTACGGCTATTTTTAAACATTTGTTAATTTTGTCCTGTCGATAGGAATCTGCTCCCCCCCCCCCCCAACCCAGCCCCCGCGTACATCGGCGTTTCTCCAA
>NW_009648712.1:2196243-2263096 GCF_000708025.1 Charadrius vociferus | reverse complement strand
CCCCCCCAACCCAGCGACTCCGTATACTGCTGCTTCCTGCAAGACAACAGTCTCTATGATATAAATCACAATAATGAAATCCAGATGAAAGCTGGTGTGTGCTGGTTTTGATTCATGTAACAGGATAACGGCAGCATGTTTGAACACACTGGCTCTAAGGCAGCTGTCTCATCTTGCCATGCTGGAGAGCTCAGCTAACTGCCCTTACTCGCAAGAAAAGGAATTGTGCAACTTTATTTTTTTCCCCTTGATTTTTATTTATTTTTTTTTTATGTAGCTGCTGCAGAAGCCCAACTTTGAGCAGGGGGATGCTGTTTGCCCAGCTGGTGCCTATAGAAATGTGTGCGTGTGGGACCCTACCCACTAGAGGGGCCAGCAAAAAAAAAAAGGAAGAATATCTGCTGACAGGTAATTTAAAAGCAATACTGAATTAGTGCCTGTTGAGTGATCGAATCAGTTACTACAGTTCTATCCCTTTCTGACCAGGCACTCGAGCACCCCTCTTGCTGTGTGGCTGGGGCACAGCACCCACAAGGTTACAGAGAAATCATGGTCCCTGATCCTGCTCCTGCCTGGGGAACCTCCTGCACCTCGCAAACAGCTCGGCACCGAGCAGCAACCCCGCTGCCGCTGCCCCTGCCCACCAGAGATGGAGAGGAGGAAACCTCCGGGGTGGCCCAGCGATCCCCAAGGACCAGCTGGGATCAGATGCAGGAGGGCTCCGACCTAACGTCATCCTTTGCTGCCCACTCTCTGCTCCGTTTTTACACTTCTCTTCTCTGTTTTAGGCCATTTCATTGCGCTTGAGCTGCCCGCGAGTCCCAAATGGAGCTGCCACGTTGAGAAGACATGACTGTAAACGGTGTGGATTTTTGTCTGTCTGGAGCAATTCTGGTATTGCCCACGTAGCAGCACCATTCAACACCAATGCCCCAAATTTTATGAAGGGTTTGCAAATATTTCCCTAAAAGTAGCACAGCATTTTTCTATCCAAGCATGCTTTCTAGGACATATTGTTATTCCCTAGTAGGCAGGCACTCTGCACTCCCAGAGCTGTCAGGCACACGAGCGAGGCACTGGGAACCACCAAACCGGCTCTCTCATACTCTAATCTCGAATGTTTGTAACTTCTGTCATCCAGAAATGTCTGTCTTGTTTCTCACAGCTTATTTGCACAAAACACATTTCACTTCGCTATTCAGCGATACTCCTTCGTGAGCTCTGTTCACGTTCTCTGTATACAAATCTGTGCATGTATATTTTAGTTTGGTGATGGAAGTCGCACAAGACAAATGAAAGCCTTGATATATGGTAGCTGACAGATGCCTGGACAACGTGACGAATGCTTCGGCTGAAGTCTGTACTCTGCACGCTTTTTGCATGGCTGGCAGTTTTGAACTTGGAGGTTAGCTCGTGTGTTATCCACGAGCATTTTCAAGCAGCTGCTTTCTCATAGGAAAGCTGTATATATAGTTTCATAAATATGGGAGGAGGGAGGATGCCTGAAATGGTTGGAAAGACTGGCAAGACGAAATATTGTTGAAAATAAATCCTACTTTGGCACGCTACCAGCAAAAGATGATCTAGCCTCAGATGCCTGTATCTCCCGCTTAAGAAGGATAAAATCGGAATAAAATAGGTGACTAGCATAAGGATACACACAGGCTCTCTACAGCTGTCATTACTGGGTACCTCTGATAAATCTACTTCACGGAGAGCAGACAGAAGACTGATACCTTTAACAGAATTTCGGTAGGTCAATGGCAAGTTCTCAACCACGTAACAAATGAAGTCAATGACTCTGCACTGCCTGGCTACCTTACTGCATACCATAGGTGATCAGCTATGTAGCTAGGAACTGTCAGTAACCTAATTCATATATTTACGGCTGAAGATGCATATATATGGGAAATCCTGATAAAGCAGAGGCTTAAAATGGTGACAGAAAATGGGAGTGATTCCTTACTTATAATTAAAAAAAGAATTAAAGTACATGGAAGGATGCCAGTTTATTTTATACAGTTAACACACTGGAATCATTCTCAATTAATGCAGTGTGTTACTGTTACAAAATAGTTCTTTACTGGAATGTCAGCCAAATATAGCAACAAATGCATAGAGCACAGGGTTTAAGTAGGAATATATACTACCATTGTGATCCTCTGCTCCCTGAGACTTTTGGGTACAAGGTCAGCAGCTGATAAAAAAGCAGTCTGGAGATGCTTAATTTACAACTACGGAAGCGGCTCGAAGAATAGGGTGACGGCACCGAGGGACGCTGGCTGCAGCGGAGGACTCCTGACCTCGATGCTCCTTGTGAAAGACAGAACGGGCGAGCGAGAGACCAACGGCGCTGTATCATCACGCAGGGCCTTTGTTAGATTTAAACGGCCAGGGCAGCAAGCGGTTCTAATTTTAAAATCCCACTGGAGGACTAATATTTAGTGAGGCAGCCCAGCTGTGCTTGACACTGGTGCAGGACCTGGCAAAAGCAGGCTGAGGGTCAGCCCACGCTAAGAGCACTGCAGATTTTTGCGACGTGCTTTTTTCGTTAGTGGTGCAGAGATGCCAACTTATTCTGACATAATTAAACCAATACACTGAAATTGTAGCTAAGTACCCATACCAATTTCCAAGCGCATCCCTTTGGGCATGCATAGACGGATATTGCTGGGATGTTATTACAGAAGGGTCACTCAAAGTCAAGATGCTACCGATATGGGCTTTTCCTCTTTTGCTGCAAGTTTTGGCAGGGCGCAAGCAGCCAGCTGAAGACGCTCTTGTGTTTCTGCGCCACCAACAAAAAGCGGGACCGTGGGGGCCATCCGCATGCCCCCTGCAGGGTGAGTTTTCCCCTTCTGCACGGCAGGACTTTGTTTCTGCTGGCAGGAATGCAGGGAGGCCCGGGGGGCACTGAGGAGGTCGGATGTACTCTGGCCAACACAAGACTCGAGCACAGAAATTACTGCTCTGTCTGGTAGATAAAAGTTACCATTCTAGAGAGATCTAAGAATCTGCAAGAATTCCTGTTTTAGCAGTATCAGCCAGGAAGACATCTGTTAACTGTGACATGATGTTTCCCTCCTCCCCCCGCCCCCCAGCACAAAATTCTTCTACCTCTTAGTGTTTATATTGCGGTAGAGATTGTAGACTCTCCTACAAAGCCAACATAATGCAAAATAATTTCTCTGAGGTAGACCAGAAGTTAAATATGACTAACACAATTAATAGAAGCTGTAGAGATTGTGTTGGGGAAGTATTGAAGCTGCTTTTTCAGAATGACCCCCTGACAGGCTGTTTGTGGGTATGACTTTCAGAAATGCGACAGGGAAGTGTACTCCCTTTTTAAGCTAGGAACTTCGCTGTAAAAAAAAAAGACCAAACCGAAAGCACTTCTCCTTCCTTCCCCACGTCTGTCTTCAAGGAGGAAGCTCAGCTACTCCTTGAAAACAGCTGAGGACTTGCAGTTAAAAATCCTCTGCGGGTCAGGACTAATTCAGCCCAGTAAAGTTACAAGACTGTGAAGTCAACATCAGTGATGATAAACTCAGGCTCCACAAAAATGGAGGGAACGGCGTGTCGCATAGGCTCTGGTGCTAACCCCACGTATTTCAGAGTAAAATCCACGCAGGACCACACGTTTTGCCTGTCCTATGCCTCAGGATAAAGCCTGCAGCGTTTACCGATGCAGCATTCACACAGACCTCAACGGAGATTTACTGATGGAGAAATCCTGGCATGCAGAGCACGAGCCGGGCTCCCAGGAGTCATACTGGTGCATGTAGCCCTATTCCGCAGTCAGCGCCTCGCTCCTCCACACTGCCACGAGTTTGCATTCCTCTCGCACACCTTCCCCTTCCCCCCCTCCGTTAATTGCTCCGACATCTATAAGAGGTGGTGGGAGGTGTGTGTGAGACATCTACAAGCTTGCAGCTGCCAAGTGTTAACGCTAAACGCTGGCCAAGTAACGAAACTTTTAATTACAAGCTGCAGCTCTGCACACACAACGAAATGTTCGGGGCTGACATCAGAGCTGCTCTCAGCTGCTCCGGCGCTTGCAAGAGGCAGTAATTACAGTTATACACTGCTCAGGACCAGAGACTGGTTTCAATCTGTGCCCAGCAGCTCTACAGCCCCGCGGTCACTTGGCAGAGGTCTGTCGATACCGCCCGCAATGGCTCTGCTCGGTCAGGAAAAAACCACAGGTTGCTCACTGGCCTCAGACAGCAATTTGCTTTAATTGCAGCATACGACGATTTTTATATTTGGGGAAGAAAATGACTTGAAATTACAGCCTATTATGCTCCCATTCACATGGATGTGAACTGCAGGGAGGGGGAACGCCAGCTGAGTCTGGAAAGTCTAATATGGATGCGAGTGAAGTCTCCTACATGGTCTACATGGCCCTATATTCACCAGCTCAACGCACAAGCCCTCCTTACCCGCAGCCCGAGTTGCAAAATCTTATTTAACCCGCAAGCTCTCAGGATGCTCCAACACTACCTTTTCTCCCACCTCAGGGCCGAAGGAGGCACCAACCCCTTGTGAAATCTCTCAGCTGAGCCCTGAAGAACAACAACCCACTCTTTGGTTTCTTGCAAAGCCGTGCAGCTCCTGTGTGGCATGACAGCTACGCTGCTTCGACCAGGGGCAGGCAAAACCCTCAGACCTCGGACAAGAGAGCTCCTGGCACCTGCCAGTTATTCCCGCCAACAAGAGAACCACAGCACTTAATGTCCTCCAGCCCTTTCTTAGATTAGCGCTTGCCTTCAGAGAGGGAGACGCCAGTGCTGCAGACCCTTGGGCAGTGCTGAAGAAGTGACGGCTGGAAGGCAAATTCAGGCAAAAAAAACCCCCAAAATGTGAAATAAGGCATTTTTCCAGACACAGCAGTAATTAACTCCTAGAGATAATGAAAAAGCAGGGAGGCCCCAGTCAGTGCAGATATATTCTAGACAAATAATGATGATGATTTTAACAACTGCCCTTGAAGTCCGTTTTTCACCTTTAAAGCAGCTATATCACACCTCTGTCACAGTGGAAATCCCCAGTCAGCTCCTTATTGCAATAAAAGTACCTCAAAATGCCGTGGTTAACCAGCACATGGAAAAGAAGGGGGCATCGAACACCCTCCTGATCGGAGACCTCCCCTGACCTATTTTGGCGCTCCCAACCACGTCCATCTCAACACCAAGTTGAAAAGGGATCAAAGACCTCGGGTGATCCTAGAGGACTCAGACTGCCTGGCACACATTCGCAGCCTGAGGAAGGCTGGAAACACAGCCGTGACTGCTAAAGCTATGTTTGCTTCAGATGCCAGGTAACGACATCTTTCCGTTTGAGGGAAGGCAGTTCCCTGTCCGTGACAATAACCATATCAAAACCTAACAAATGTTTTCCCACCCAGAGGTAGCTGCCATAAAAGGTTGGCACTTGGTGTGCTGGCAGCCAAAAAATAACTTGCCAACCCTAAAAGTAAAACTGGCTGAAAGTAAGCAGAGGACATACTGGACTTCCAACTTGAAAATTTAGCGCAAACGCAGCCTCAGAGCTCGATTAAGCCTTTCTGTGCAACAGGCACAACACTCTTGCCAGCAAGGAGTTAAGCTTCAGTCTACATAGAACACATAAAATCCATTTATTTTGAAGAAGTAGCACCTAAGAGCCCTATTATCAAATAAAGACCAGGGTGAGAGGCAGAATAGGTTCTACAAAGATCTAACGTATCTTTACATACGTTAGTAGTTTCTTAAATCGTAGCTCTGTTCCAAGTTAAGTGAGGACATGGACAAGGACAACACTTTAGACCTCAGTGTTTCAAATCCTATCCCGTTTGCATACAGATGAGTACTAGGTCACCACTTCTGAAGGAAAAAAAAAAAGCAGCTTTTCCATGCTGGATGTATAATTCAGACAGATACATGCTCACACGCATGTGACAGCACTGCATCTCGCAGCAGTCCTGCCAAAATTGCACACCAGTCTACAGACTTGGTGCAACCCAAAAAAGGCTACAGGAGTCTCTCACCACAGAAAACACCGAGTTAGAGCACAGATCAAGGAACAGTTACGCGTCTGTATTGTTACGGGTTTGGACATAGTGAAAAACATACAGGCTCTGCTCATAATTGCTGCAATTAAAGGAAGGCCTATCCCATGGTGAAATAAATACCTGGGAAACAAAGGCTCTACTAGACACCGAAGCGCTGTTCCAAGGAGTGAATGATAACCATCAAAACAAAATGCAGCTTCGTGACTTTGGAAAAACCCTAATGGGCATCCTCCTATTTTGTAATAGATGCCAATTAGAGGAAGTATAAATTTTCTCCTGAATGAGAGAGAATGAATGCATTGTTCGAACAAGTCTTTCATCTAAAGCGTTTATGAAATACAGCGGTAATAAAAGCGTTTACTTTTGTAATACCTCCATGAGTTTGTTTTTACATGTCCCAGTAAGTAACTGTCATTTAGAACAAAACATTCCAAACAGCTGCTATTAGTAGATTAAAAATAATAATCATCTTCTCAAAATATGGCCAAATGTAACCTCAACCTTCCAAATATTGTTACCAAAATTTATCTGTGCTGCACCTAATTTTGCATAGCACTTACCATATATGAAGGAAATATTAAAACCCGCTTATGTTTGCCGCATGGCCATTGGGGATCATCTAAAAGATTTGGGTCATATTCAACGAAGTCTCCCAGGTCGCTACCTATAAAATAATGGTAAATACGAGAAAGGAATTAATTACATCAAGAAACCTCTGGACTTAACAGAAGTGGCAATGGTTTGACAGATAATGCACACAAGACAATCGTCATGCAAGATCTCTGAGACAGTCAAAGATTTCTCTACATCTTGAAAACTCTAAGTATTTCAATACTAATACAATTTGCAAAGATATAGAGGACTTACAGCTTATGAATTACCTGATAAATGTGAATTTAGGGTGTACAGAGCTGCAAAATTATATAAAGCTCCACAATGACTTTTATTCTCGGCAAGAAGTTTCATCTGTGTATGCGGATGTTTTGGTTTGTTTCATTTAACATGCCAAAATATCTTAAGCATATAGTGCTTTGGCTTATGTTTTGTGCCCGGTTTTGTAAACACTGCCCTTTCCAGCCCAACAAAGGTCACAAGGATGTTTTACACCTTCAGTTTATGACTACTGTGTTGCCACTGTAAATTTTCCATAGCAAAGGAAGGTAATGATGAGCCTGATGCAGGAGGAACAAGCAATGCCGGTGACAGGAGGAGGCAAGCCGAGTGCCATCAGGGGCTGGCGATACGACCAGCAGACTTATTTACTTAACTTCCCATCATCTGTAAGCCAGCTTTGCTAAACAAACAGGGAATGAGCTGTTTCACCCATGACACGAGACTATATTTTGCTTAATTTAAGCAAAAAAGGGGGCCAAAACACAACGTATGTCCATCCTTCACAATAACTGCCTATCACCAGGGTACCCAAGGGTATTAAAACAAGCTTCTTGAGAAGTTACCTGCATCAATGCTCCCCTGGGTGCTGTTAGCTCTTGCCAAAGAAAGGCTACGATGGCTTGCATTGCGAAATTGGGAGAAGGATGAGGTGGAGTCTATCGTGTTCCTCCGAGTTCCCAGAGCATTGGTGGGAAACAGGAACTGCGTATAAGAAACCGTCTAAAAAGAAAGTCAGAATGGACAGGCAGTTACTATCAGCCCAGCTCAGCTGCAGCGGGATGCCTTCGGTGCATCCCAATTGGAAGCAAGAGAAGCCAAATTAGCAGAGGATTTTCTGGATTTAATAGTTAGGCACAGATGAATAAACACCAGTCACCTACATTTGCTTCCGTGCAGCCAGTTTATCCATGCAAAAAAAAACCTTTTGCAAAGGCATTAATTCTTCAACAGAACCACAAACACACACACACAAGCCCTAATACACTGGATTTACAAAATCCTACTCAAGGGTCAGATTTAAAAATCTGTCAGTTTGGTCAGGTTGGTTTTTTTTGGTTGTTTTTTTTCACTGGGCCTTCTCTGTAGCAGGTTTCAGCTCCTTCTTTACTGAAACAGCATCATCTAGATGGGTCCCTCAGCACAGCGCAGCCAGAGGCAAATCACTTCAACGCTGCTAAACTTAAGCAATTTCTCCGGTATTTTGTCCTTTAGGATTTTGTCTGGCAGAGTCCTATTGGTGTTGTAAGTGAGCTACCAGTTTACAGCAATGGTTGTGGGAGATCATTTACTACCTCCTCACATGGACTCAGTGTGAATGAATAACTTGTGACAAAATATTTTTAGAGTGTACCAATTCTGTGCTTTCACCCTTGGCCTTACTTCTCATAGGTTTATTTTCCAAAAATAACATTATATTGAAGAAAAAAAAAAAAAGAGTCTCAGACTCTAGACTGGTTTACGAGGAGGTCAGAACAGGTATCAAATAAATCATGTGAGCTTTCATTTATTTATAAGCAGACAGATTGTCCTCAGGAATTTACAGCCGGTGGTCTGGCCTGACACCTGCTTAGGTGAGCACACCGTGTGTAGCAGCATTGACCTAGGGCCTCTAAATCCATAAATGACAGCAGACTGGGTAAACTGAAATGTAAAAAGTAAACCAAACTTTCAGCAAAGAATGTTTTAATTTATGATAAAAATTGTCTCTCCTCTGTATACTTGTTTAAAACGGATCGCTCTCCCTACAGATTTGTAATTGCTTATTCTATTCAAGTGAATGTACTCTTGGAGTTTGAAATACTCGTCAGATTTGTACTACTATCTTCCTGCTCTTTAGAAAAATATACTGTTAAGCAAAATTTATTTTATTAAATAAAATCGAGAGCAAATGGAATTACAGCTTACAACTCTCACCAGAAATTATTTTCAAGCATCTGACAACACACTCTGCAGTGATACCTCCTGTTAGAGCCAGGGGAAGGCTGCGTGATTCAGTAATGCTTTGCAGACTCGGATGTTGCCACAGGCAAATTTCTTCAAGGAAAGAGAGTTCCTTGCATTGACAGCTTGGGCAGTCCTCCCGAATTTCAGTTTGCACATGCTGTGCTTTAACTATTGTGTTACACTGCACGTTATAATTTATTTTTGTATCTGTGCTTGTTATTAGTTACAAAATTTTTTCACTTATTACAAAAATCTAACGGAGTAGGAACTGAAGCATCCCCACCTTCCCATCTGCTCCGAGCTCCACACCTTCAAGACCAATTATCTCTTTGAGACACACTCCGGTAGAATGGCACTGGCGTCCACCATCCAGCTTCATATCCCTGGGGAACAGAAACCAGAGCAGAAACAACTCTTAATACACACACCTTGTTTACCTTCCACCACCCAATGCTGAGAAAATAAGGCATAGCAGCATTAATCCAAACATGCCAATGCAAAGCACAGATCAGACAACTTTTCCTACAGGCAGCACTTGTGTTCTCTAAAATACATTACAGAGAAAATCCAGGTTGCACCTCATACCCCACCTATGGTGTAGAGCAAGGTTCCCCATCACTGGGTGCTTTTGACAGAACCTGGCACTGGGAAGGAACTGGAAGTCATATACACTTCAGGTGAGACCCAACAATCTAGCTTGAACACTTGACTGCCATGTATCCAGTAAATGGACGCTCCCAGAGTACGTCTCCACATCCCCCCGTGCCGTCAGAGAGAGGTAATTGCCTGTGAAAGACTCTGGGAGGGATTTCTGCTCCTCCAAGCGCAGGAGCGCCCAACGCCCAGTGACCCTCCTGCTGGAGGCCAGCAGGAGAAACCCAGGTCTCCACCGCCTTGGGATGGAAACTAGGGGACCTACTTTAGGAGGACTGACGTGTTTGCCATCTTACACTTGGAGGTAAATGAGATGCCCGATGCAGGCTGTATCCCACGCTTTAGCCTCACAATCAAAATACGAATGAAGTTAAAACAGACTATAGGCAAATTTAGGCTTTGCAAATGACAGCTGTATACTCTCCAGAGTATTTATCTCTCAATATTTTCCTGGCTGGTTTCTGCTGAGGTCCAAGTATGTGCTTAAAAATCTGTCGGAGAGACGCTGACACTGAGGCAGGGAGAAGCCCTGCAGGCTCCTCACCCCGTTGCAGGGCTGGGCAATCTCCTACTGTGTCTCTGCACACCCCGTTGCTGCATCTTCCCTTTCCAACCTGTCACTCATTTTATTTCTCCGAGATATGGCAACCAGTGAGTCCCCAGTAAATCATGTTCCTTACTGCTGGAAAAATCCAACACGTCCATCTGCTAGGGAACGTACTTCTGTGACAAAGGAAAAGACTGTATCAAGTTTCTAATCCCAACAAAACCCTCTTAGTTTCTTGACTGGGGTTCATTTAGCGCGGTGTCGCATCGTCATTCTTGTTTCCTCATATCGTGTTACTTAGGGGCTGGACAAATAATTATGTAAAAATAACCCTCTGTCAGAGGCATGGGATTAGCCACCCTGCTCTTCTGCAGAACATGCTTAAAGGAACTATTTCTCATTGAGAAAAATGCCAAATAGTAACCATTTCAGCAGGTCTTATCCAAGAAACAAACACACAACTTGAGGAAGCCCCCAAGCCCAAAAATGAGAACAAAAATCTGAGTTACCTGAAATAATATACGAACAGTTTCGTCTCGTTCCACTCAAAAGACACCTTACAGACGCAGAGAAAGGAATAATGCCACGACAACTTTAAAAACAAAGCATGGAGAAATTTCTCCAGGCAATTAACAGACAAGGATAGATAACTCTAATTCATCAAATGAAAATCCAGCACCCTTTGAACAGTCAGCACAGTGGCTTTTAAAAACCAAAAGCAGCTCTGGGGACTGAAGAGAAATCAGTGCTCTGGGAGCAGGGATCAGAGTCAGCTGGCAAGTGTGAGCACACACATGAATGATCCCTGGACATTAGCAGATTGGCGGACGTTAAGGCCTCCATTTGCCCCATCTTTCTGATGTTTCTAAAGAAGACTCTATCTTCAGGACCCTGTAAACAACAGTGTAGTTACTGTCCCTTATCCTGAGTAGCAAGGGCAACTTGAGTCTCCTGCTCCTCTACATAGGCTCCATATTTTTAGGTAGTATATGATTGCTTTTGTTGTAAAACCGAGTAATAAAATCTTACTGTTTGGAGAGAAACCTGTCCATAAAACAGAGAATTAAACTCCCCCTCTTGAGGAAAATCAGAGCTAAACAATGCACAGTTTTTTATTAATGTATAAATCGAAAGGCTCATTCTAGTTTGTGCTCATCCTCCTCTTGCTGGTAAAAGATCTCGCTTAATGTGAAAGATTTCGCTTAATGTGAAAGATTTCTCTTAATGTGAAATCCCTAGGTGACTTTACCTTATCCTTTTTGAGTTCCTTATTACTACAAGCAACATGAAACTAGTCAAGTCTGTGTAGGACAACGCTTCATTTTTTCCTTCCCTCCTGTTACAGACAAGTAAGTCCACAAATGCCTCAGCAAGCCCCGGGGCTGCCACCCCGCAGCTGGGGGAGCCCCAGCACAGCTGCTTCCTCCCCACATCCCCAAAATTCCAAGAGCAACTAGGAAAGACCTGGGGGATGCCTCTGCTTTGCCATCTGCAAACGGGTGAGTCGTGCCTGGGAAACAGTCAGGGTGGTTGTTTGGGTACAGCCACCGCACCAGTGTTGCAAACCACTGTGTTTTAAGTTATTTAGATTACTGATGGGACTGAGGACCTGCACAAACCAATATCCGATAATAAAGGCGTTTACAAAATGCAGAGTAGGATAGATGATCCTTGCCAAAGAGGCTTTTAAGTGAAGAAAGCTTCCTCCTCTTCCTCATTTTTGGTTTTCCTGTTTTCCAAAAGTGCTTTTTAACAAAATTTTCTAAGGACAGACATCGAAAAGCAAAAATAAATCATGGTAACTTAATTTTACTACCTTCGCTTTATTTGACCAGGAAAACCTAAGGAAATGAGACAATCAGGGATGATATTTCCTTAGGAGGCAAAAAACCCAGATCCCAGTTTCTGACAAAGTTTGGGAATTTACCCTGATTTACATCAATGTCAAGCTCTAGATATTGTATCCATGCATACCATTTCCAGAAAGCTGTGCAGAACTACACTCAAAACTAAGCATATTGCTTTAGTTATCCAGCACTGCAGAAAAAATCTACAGTTTCTCCACCTAAAAGAGTTCACAGATTTTCTTGGGGTAGTACCAGGTGAGTTGGGATCCCAAATCTGTTGTGGGACAGTGAGAAGTTTTACTGAGCAGGTAGATAAGAATCAAAACAGGAAATTGCACTCTTATCTTTTATTAGTCAGGCCAGGATTAACAGAATATAAATTGGATGCTATTACCTTTGGAAGTATAACATTTCTTTAATCAAATGTTACGCTTTGACGTGATCTACAAAGCCCCATGCAAGACTCCTGCTGGGCACTTGCTCTTTAAATGACAGCAACAGTTGAACACTTTAACCTGTGAATAATTTAGGGTCCATTAAATATTAAATAGATTTCTAGATACATGAAAAAGCCTTCTTGTTGCAAAAAGGAATCTGGTAATTGTTATTTAGAGACGTAAGCCTTTTGTGTCTATATTTTATGCTTAGTGATTCCTGACTGTGAAGATCTATTCCAAAAGCAAAGGCAGTTCACGAGACACCAAGAAAAGATACTGTTCTTATCCATCACTGTAAATACTTTCTAATCGTCTCTGTTTATAGGGACAAGGACAATGACAGCTTTTGAAAAGATGTGCTGCCAGCCAGTCCAGCGGCAGATCTCCTGCTGCCTGAGACTGCTTGTTTTAATTGATCGAGAGCTTTCAGCTCCTAATTGCCATTAGTGTTTCTAGAACAACAACTCCAGAAGCGATTTACAGGGAGAGCAGGTGGAAAAACTCCTGGAAAGATGGCTCTAATGGGCCAGTATCCTTTTTCTTTCTCCAAACATATTCAGGTGTCAGTATGTCAGCTCTTGCCCTGATGTTTTGCCCTCACAGAATAAAAGTTCAAAATTTAAACCTATTAGCTTTTGGAGATTCATTGCTTAATTTCAATCTAAGGAAACAGGGCAACTCACAAAAATGAGTAATAGTGGCTCTATAAATTTCATACGAGATGATTAGTTTTGAAATGTCCTGTTGTGGGAATAAACCCCTCAGATTTATGTGTCTTTCTGTGAAGCCAATATGCGCTTGGTTTTGGTTTTTTGTTCAATTTTGGAGAAGCAGGGAAAATGAGCAATGGTAAAGAAAAGCAGGGGTATTTCAGTTTCCCTATTATCGGCTAAAAACAGATAGTTATTCTTCCCCAGGCCTACGGAATGATAAACGCTCAGGAAAAGCACTTGAGATTGATGACTTAATCAAAATTGCCTCGCATACAAAATTCCATTGAGGAAGAATAGCAAGGAACTTGGTAGCAAATCTGAAGGATGTAAGAGACTATCCCGCTTCGCTGTGTGCTTATTGCTACTATCCTTATGGCAATTTAGGTGCTCTCATTTCTCCTGTAAATATTCCCCTGTTTTCCACACTCATTGCAATGCTTGTTACCTGACCTGCCAAATAACTGGCAGCAGGGGTGCGGCGTGCAAGACGACCTCACCTAAATGCTTCTTTTTGCCTCATTTTATGGACGACTTTCTTAGCCAGTTTAAACACTGAAAATGAACAAAGATTTCAGAGTTTAGGTAACGAAGGCCGTTGGGAATGCCTGGCCTGTGGACTTACTGATGGTTGTGGCTACATGTTACTTGGGGTGATGGTATTGAAAACCTCTTGCTCTCAGCATCATTGAACTCATCAGTGTTCTGGCCAGCATTTAGTTAAATTCAAAGTTAAATTCAGCAGTGATTTATCTTTAGAAACTGGATGAAGCTGGTTTGTAGCTTTTCTGAGAAGGACACAAATTCTTTTTCTCTAATGACTTACTGCTTTACTTCAGAAGAATGGTTCGT
Source organism: Charadrius vociferus (assembly GCF_000708025.1). Classification (NCBI taxonomy): domain Eukaryota; kingdom Metazoa; phylum Chordata; class Aves; order Charadriiformes; family Charadriidae; genus Charadrius; species Charadrius vociferus. The sequence continues at coordinate 2,249,159 of NW_009648712.1, read as the reverse complement.
TTCCTGGGCTTCGGTCCATTTGATTATTCATATCACATTATTTCTCTTAACTGGAGGCAAGTTTAGTCAGATGAATACCTATATTCTTGTCAAGACAGCAATATTCAGCAGCTATGCCTGCTGCAGGTAAGTTTCTAACCACTTAATGAGTTCAATGCCATGAAGAATAAAAGATTAAGTGAACTGGCTGCTTTTATAAGGACATGCACTATCTGATGCTCTGGGGTTTCTGTCCTGTAGCTCATGACCTCCAGCCCCAGTGGCAGTCAGTCACTGCGAGCCCAGCGGCTGAGTCGGACGTAAGACCAGCCGTGGTCCAGTGCCGCATCCTTGCGACACCGCCAGCTTGCCTCCTCCCCCACGTCCTCTAGATTCATCTTCTGGGCAGGACTTCACAGGAATTTGGAAGCTCTTAAAAGGTTCTTACAACATCACAAAATAAAATATCATCAGAATAGGTATGATTTCAATCCGTTAATGTTTTTGCCATTTACAAAAACAAGCCTAAAAAGTTCCTTTTCAAAAACATGTTTTTAAATTATGAACCATAATGATGTGTGCCAAAGAAAAAAAACCAACACAACACAACAGAACTATAAACCCAGCTGACTGCACTACCTTATTTTCCTGGTGGGAAAGACAATACAGTACCTTCTTCCTCCTTAATGACACCTTTAACAGTGACAGACATACATTGCCATCACCTTTTTTGAAAACGTTTAGGCACCTTAAAATACTAACGAGAACTGGATTGCTCTCAGTTGGCTGCAAGCATACGCAGAGCCTTTCTGCAGGCCACCATGTCCTGCAGGCCACATGGAGTGACTCTGACAACATCCATGAGGACCGCCAGAGTTGTACCATCTCCTTGGAAGTTGAAGGGAAGTGATGCCTGGAGAGCAGGTAAGCAATGGAGAATGGGTTCCCTTCTTCTTTTCCTGGCCTCTTCCAGGTTAGCTACCTGGAAGCAGAGCTAAACCTGGTCCTCCATCCCAGCTGGGGTCACATGGAGGGTCCACAGAGCACCCTTGCACTGGCCATGCTGGGGAGCGGGGTGAGCGGAAACCTGCAGGCACGTTCCCCACGATGGCTGCAAGGGAGAGCCTGGCCATAACAGTTCCTCTCTGGGGACGTGCGCAGTGACCCTAGCACCCGTAGCATGACCTGCCTAATGGCCAAAAGACTAATATCTGCTGTGTCTGATCCCCAGCTCCTGTCTCAAAGGGCTGAAATCCAATTCACCTCAAACCATCTGGAGCTCATCTCCAAATGAATAATTCCTTCAAGTCTTGTTTAATCCCTCTGCAAACGGCTCCACTCTTTGGCCTGCCATGACATGAATCCCCTCTGATGGCCCTAGAGCAGGTCAGCATGCATGTCCTGAGTGGGTGTGTGGTGGGACAGCTAATTGCTAGTGACCTGAGGCATCTACCCCTGTCCTGGAAGAGGAATGGCATGAAGGCTCAACTCCACTTGCTGTGAGCTTCCACCGTGACAACCTTTGACAAAGAAGATGTGTGCCACAGAAGCCCAGAGGTTGCACAAGGAGCACCTCTGATAACTGTCATTACCTCCCGTTTTCTGCCCATCTATAGAACTACATGGGGAATAATTCTCATCTCCTGCAAGGAAGAGATAAAGTGGATGCTGAGCCAGAAATCCAGTTTCAATACCCTTCACAAAGTAGCTCTTCCGTCTTTTGGAGTATTATATTTAAATAAGAAAGGAACTTGAAGAACAGCATAAGCATAACATTACGTATGATGGTTCAAGTTTGTAAGTATTATTAAAGAATACTGGGGTGTCAACATGATCCATAGTATAACATCAATGAATGGTAAGAAAGGAGAGGAGAAACAATTTTTATAAAGCACAAATATCTCTCTCCACAGTGGTAAAAAAAGGTTCAGTAGTCACTGCTGCATCTCCTCATGCATGTGCTTTGTTTGTAAACCTTACTGCAAAATCTCTGTGTGGTAACAGCATGCATGTTTCACAGGTGACCAAGATTTTGTTCAGCAGAAAGATTCAGACCATGAATACCCTTTAGCCCTGAAGTCTTCCAATATATTGAAAGAAAGAATCGTGACTGCACACCTGATCCTGCAGTACCACCACTAGCCCTTGAATTGCCTCACCTCTAACCTTTGCATCACACAATGACTTTGTATTTCATAAAAACATAATCAAAGCCAAGCATTCAGACAGCATGATCAGTGTTGCTGGATCCTGTAGGTGCTACAGATCTGCAGATCAGCCTGTAATGATGACAAGAGTCTGTGTGTGTGTCTGTTAATTTAATAACAGAGGCAATAACACTATTACAGTGCTCTCTATACAAGACAACCCTCTCCTCACTACCCTTAGCCACTGCTAAACCCTGCACAGGGTCTGATTGATGACTTTGGGCTGCAACACCGCAGGACGCTGAGGGGGCAAGGGAAGCCAGCAGGCAAGATGCTCAGTGCCTCTTTCAGCTCCTGACTTGCAGTACAGCCTTCCTTACATTTTTTTCAGCTGGCTATGTCTGCTCCCACAGCTGCTCTGCTGGTCTAGATGGGGGAAGAAAAGCAAGCTCTGGTCCTGCCCATTACCCTACTCTTGGCCATGGGAATAAGCTGTGCCTGTCTTCATGCCACCAGCAAAGGTGCCAACAATCTTTATGTAGCCAGACCCGGAGAGGAAAATGTATGGCCCAGATCCACGACAGTACCTGCCTCTCAGTCACTCCAGCAGGACATAACACATCCCAAAACCTTTGCCAATTTAGTTTTAATTCTTCCCTCTTCCCTTGCACAAAAGCACTATAAGCTAAAGCATTAGATTTCCATCAGATACAAGGTGCAGACAAAATTTTGAGGACAGAAAATTCTAGTGATTACTTCTGTTCATGACTTTCCTTCTCCCCACCATGTCACTCTCTGCTTTGTAGTTTTCACTTCTTTTCAGCATAATAGAGAAAACTAGAGAAAGTAATTCCCTCGGCACATGCTGTCCTTCCTTCTCAGCCCCAGCAAGCACCACCAGATCAGTCTTCTGAAACCACAGGTAAAAAACCCATCATCCCTGGCAGCCTCTGCACTGCTCTGGAGTGTGTCTCCCTTCAAAAGCCCACTGCCAGCCGTGCTCCAGTGAGCTGGCAGCTGCCCAGCTGCTGGGAAGGGGGATTTGGGAAACATATTCCAGGGAACAGCTCAAACTTCATCCTCTCATGTACTTCCACAGCTGTCCTCCCCGAAACCACTAGACCTCCATTGATGTTTGTACAACCACTTAAAAACACAGTTTGGGGGATCGAGGAGGGTTCTTGCTATTGTTGCTTGGCCTCAGTATGGAAGGTGGGCAAGCAAGGGCCACAGCCCAGAGGACACTGCTTGCACCTCCTTGGAAAGGGGCGATGCTGCCCCATCCACACTGGCCAAGTACGCAGAGTTTAGCTGTGTCTGCAGGAACTGCCTTTCAGATCGTTTTTTTTTTTTAACTGGACCCGTTGGCACAGTTTAGCTGCCAGCATCGATAGATACAGTAGAGCTCTTCTGTGCTGCCTACGACATAACGGGGGCTGGCAGCCTCCCCAAAACACAGCTGTGCCTGGAGATTTCCTCACTGGCTGCAGTGCCCCTGAGTCAGAACAGAGGTGGAGAAGCAGCAGCAGCTCCACCATGTGCTCCTCTCACATGGAATAGTCCCTCCTGCATTCATGTCCACCCCGCTCCCCTGCTCCTGCCAGGGCTTACTCCAGTCTAATTGCAGATGTGCCCAAAGTTCCCTGCAGTGATTTGTTTCTTCTCCTAAACTATTCAGTAAACTTTGCAGAACGTAAACCAGGTAGGACATCTTGCCTGGGGCCAGACACCAGCAATGCAGAGATTCAGAGAAAGCAAAGCTAAAGGGTGCTGTCACTACACCACTTCAACAGGGGACCAGTGTCTCTCCCCCCTCCTACCACACATCCAAAACGTGCAACGCAGTAAGCAAGCACTGTGCAGCCTGAACAGAGCGGCTACAGTTTACGCTATAGTGCCTCATCTGTTCTTTGCACCAGCTGTTCCTGGATGGAGGTGCCATTGAATTGTTTCTCTCTTCCTCTGATGCTCTGGAAGAAAGACAGAGGGTATTTTTTTTTTTTTTTAATCTCAGCTTTTTAGCAAAGGGAACAGGGCTGGATTGTTTTGTACTGGCACTTGCTACCTTCTCATCCCGTGCCCTTCTTGCTGCGCAAGCACAGTACAAGACATTAAACACTGAAATAATATTTAAGTTTGCAGCTGGACTCGTTACTGCTGTAATTTAGAAGGTATAACCAGTCATCAGCATTTCAAGATACATTCAATTTTCAATAAAGAGGCAATTTCCACAGGGCAATGACCATAAATGAATGACAGTCTACCCAAGAAGAATGAACAAAGCTGCCAGTCTGTCAAGAATTTGCCTGATGTGTCATCCCAGTTTAATTAAGGGAAAAAATTTACTGAAAGAGACAGGAGAGCAAGTCAACTCTCCTATAAAGGTGCCTCCTTTCCTTTGTGCATTAAAAATAATCTCCCTTTATTTTGAATTACTGATTTTGCAGTTTGTGGCAAATCATTCTCCAGAATTAAATAGATGGCTGAAAAATACGAGCCAAATTCATCCTTTATGCACTGGACAAATTTGACTCTAGGTGATTTATGGGTCTTGCAAACCCACCTCAGTGCATCAGCTGAATAGTTCCTGCAGATTTTGTGCCCTACAGATGCTGAGCCGACCCCAGCTACAGGCAATGCTCAGCGTTCCGGTGACCAGCCATGGTGGCCATGCTTCGCTCCTCCTGCCAACCAGCACTGCCCTTCCCAGCCTTGTGCTGCGCCTCTGAAGGCACCCAGCAAGCCGTGCCCCAGAGCCCGCCAGACAACATCTCCTAGCCAAATCCAGTTTCTTCCACTTCTGCAGTTTCAGTGGAAGCGCAAAAAGCTTTCGGAGTCTTTGGAGAAGTGCTTCAATCTGAATAAACTTTTCTATCAGAGGGCTAACGTCTCAGCACGTCATGGGATGCAAGACAGCTCCATGGACATTGCCAGCTAAGAACCTGTATGGTATTATAGCCAAAATAATCTGTTTCCACTGACTGAATGACCTGACCAAAGGCTAAATGTACAATGAAAAGGTATTATATTTAAATCCAAATATTACTATATAGTTCTGGAAATCTACATACAGTAGCACCATGTTTACATGGAAAAGTGAGAAAGCTAAGACTGCTTATAAAACAAAAGTTGTGCTGTCTTGAGTACATGTTTTGTCAAAGATGAGTGAAGTCAGAAGAAACAATAAAACCAGTGCATTTTTCAAGAACATTGATTTCAGGGGGGTAGTTTTCTTCAGTTTAATAATCAAAGATACCACAACACATATAAATAAACCGGGAACTGTGAGCTGTAGTTTTAACCTGGCAATGTTCCGCAAGGCAAATATATCTAAGAGCATTTATCTCTTCTCAGAGCAGATATGTAAAAGCATTAGCCTCCGTCATGCTGTTGTCCATTATCAGGTCTACATGCAGGCCCAGAAAGACTATGTAGTACATGTATAAATATACATACCCGACTTGGGTACAGTCTCGATATGGCAGCACTGAAAATATGCTACAGAAGGATCTTCTGCTGCTGATAAGGACTATTCTAAAATATAAAAGAAAATAAAAGAAATCAAAGACTAAAATTTAAAAAATCCCACCACAATAAGCAAAGCAAGAGATGTTACTGTTGAGGAATTCGTAATCATAAAACTTCCATCACGGATGACTTCTCCCTCCTCTTTTTTATCTCACAGGTAGGGTATTGTGCTACTGAGTCTTTACAAGAAGTGCCAAAGCCTGTGCCATACATTACATAGTGAATGAGTAGTGGAGCCCCATCCCCTCTGCAGGCTTTCTAGGAAGACTATCTTGAATACATTACTTGGAATCCAGGGTAGATGTTTTTCTAGTGAAAGCAGTCCTAGCGAAAGGAGTCCACCCAGAGAGGCGAGGAGCCATTCTGACAACTCACCACTATGGCCGAAACTAAACAGACAAACCCAGCAGCAACCCAGGTGATACACACCAACCACCACCTGTGATGCACACAACTCTGTGGCTGACTTGGAGTCTGCATTTATCAGACAAGAATTTCCAGCTGCTGGTCATGACCTTCCTCTGCTAAACCAAAGGACTCCTTCGATTTTCAGCTTCCTGTTCCTGAAATACCCCGATTCATGGATAAAGTCAAACTTCGCTATTATCACAAGCTTTCAGATCCTCTCATTGTTTTCCAGATTCTTCCTTGAGTCTTCTCCAGTTTTCCCCCATCACCTTTCTTGGTCTCTAGGCAGCATCACTGGCCTCAGCAATTGCATGGAAGGCAGATACATACATCACATCTTTACGTTTTATCTTTAAGCTCAGCGTCTAGCCGTGATGATCTGCCAGCCTCTGTGCTCAGAAATCACATCGGCCTTCTTGGTTATGATGCTGCATTGACACTCAGGCATGACTGATCCTACAGCTCTTCACCCCTTCTCCTCCAGCGCCACGTCTATCTCAGTCACTAACTGTCAGGGCTGAATCCCTCCTCTAAGCATGGCTTGCCTTCATTCCTCACAGGCAGGTAGCTCAAGATTTGGTTACATGAAAGCATACACTATCTGCCTGCACAGAACTTATCTCAGAATCCAGGGCACTCTTACAGCAAACGCCTTGTGTTTTTAATCAGTCTCCCAACCTCTGCTTGATCTGCAAAGTCACTTTGTGGCATTAAATCAAATATCTGTTTTAAATCAAACCTATCTGTTTTACAGCCACACTACTACCTTTTAGCCATCAAGCTCTGACGTACCATTAAGCAACATCAAAACCACCTTGAGGCCAAGACCCACTTTCCATAAAACTGCATGGACTGCCAGTAACCACATTATTATAGCTTTGGGAGACACAGATTGGCAAGAAGCCAATAGAAGCTTGATCAAGACGTAAGATATAAAATGCCAATAAATAACGGTTTATAAATATACCTTATTTCCTTATTACCTTCAGGACATCGACAATTGTACAAATGTACAATGTACACTAAAAAGACCTTTCTTCCCTCTAAAGTTGGCCAACGGGCTGCATCCCCTCAAATTCCTCTAAGACACGGTGATGGCAATTTGTGCCAACTTCTAATCTGATTCGTGTTAGAATTTACTGATCTTTTACCTTTCTAAAAATCTCCAGTTGTGGTCCACATGCTAGGACCTACTGCTAGGTTGGTTGTCAGGGCTACTGCACTTCCTTGGTCTGCTTTCCAACACTGATTTTTCTGATGTGTGCCACAGATCCGTACGTGATGATTTCGCCCAAGTTTTTCATATTTTGTCCTACACTGGTTGAAGTTGGACAACAAACCCTCGCAAGCTATTTTGTTCACTGTCCAAAAACTACCACATGCACCTATAAACCTCGTAGCAGTTATGCTGTTATTAAAACACTATTTCCTTAAGGGACCAGCTTAGTCATCGTTCTTGGAAAAGGTTTAGATCCCCAAGAGAGCTGCTGCATGTAATGCTTGGAAAAATGCAGAATGTTCAATTTTTCTTCTCCCAGATCATTCTGTTATAGCAATCCTATTTTCTTGCTTAAAAGCATGTTTAAAAGCAAAGTGGTATTTAACCTTCAATAAAATAGGGTTTCTAATAATAAATGTGCATACGGCATCAGGAAGTTCTCCTGCAGCAGATAAAAGTATGATTTCATTGTTTGCCTGAATGCTACAGCATCCCCTACCTATGGGTAAATACCTCAGATCCTACAAGATGGACTCGTGGTGCAGCAGTAAGTTATAGAGCAGGGGGGAATAATTTTTCACATTTGAGAAAGGCAATCCACAAACAAAAAAACCCAGCATATGATTAATTTTGTGCTTGCCACTGCTTATGGCTGAATGGTTGCTCCTCACAACAGCTTGCTTGTTCACTGGAAGCCTTGTTTGCTGATGTATGAAACTTGGCACGGATTGCGAGGCTGACATCAGAAAGTATCTTTGAATTCGGAAAACCACGGTACCCACTAAGCATATTCCCCCCGCTCCCTCTGGTTGCTTCTGGAAACACAGCTCTTCCACCAATGCCCTACACCTCCCTGAAAAAAAAAACCCCAGCTCTTAATACTTGAAGAAAAACAAACTGGTGCTTCCATGTCCACAAGCAAAGACAACAGCGGGAAGTTACCGCAGAAATCTTGCTGTGTGTATCAGAAGGAATCCGACCAGAAAGGAAATAAAAAGCACCAGCCCAGCCTGTAGTTTTTTCAGATTTCTTTCCCTTGGGACCCAAGTATTGCCTCTCTTTCCATAATTCGGGAGACTATCTTTATACAAAGATCTCCCAGGCAGAGCAGCAGAGAAGCCCATGGCCTCCACTGCTGGGATGCCACAAAACCTCATCCGCAGAGCTGCTGCAGGGGGCTGGTGCAAAACAGCCTTAAGAGCTGGAATGAAAGAGAAGCAGGGAAGGCAGTGGTCAGCAGCTCATCATGGAGGGATAAAATGGCATTTTATTTAGAGGTCTGATGATATGCATGGAAAAGAAAAAATTCTAAGGGCCTGCAATGGTTTGCTGGAGCAGAAAGTCCAGGCACTTCTCACAAAGTATGTTTTGGAGAAGAAGGTGTGGTGGAAGCCTGTTGCTGCTCAAGAAAATCAAATTACTGTTTATGGGAGAAAAGCATTTTCCTGGATTTCACCCCTTCAGCAAAGGGTGTCTTACGATCCTGCGCAGCTCTGAATGAGCTATCTCCGACATCAGAAGCAGCCTGAGTCAGAGTGGGTTTACGTGCCCTACTGCCATTGTGCCACCTAGACATGTTTAAAATTACTTCATGAAAAGGTTTTCACTCTCTAATTCTCACATTTCACCAAGAAGTTGTACTAATTACTATGGTTCAGAGCAACCATTATTTGGCAGGAGAGCTCCGACAATGTGCAACTGTCTGAGACTGTAAAAGCTAATCTTCCAATTTCTTTAATGAGGTGTACGCTATGAAACTACAAAAACTTACTGAGCACAAGGCTCTCAACAGAATCAGCAATTCGCTTGACTTGAAGAAAAATAATGTCTGTTTTCTTCAGTGTCTGTCTACGTTTGATTGTGTTGCAGCAAAAGGCTCCCATCAGGCAACAGGATACACGTCATATGTACCATATACATGCAGAATACTGTCGCCTCTTTTCTCATGCCTTATTGATGATGTTTGACAACTGGGGCTTTGCTGTGCTGCACACAAAGGTCAACACACAAACCACGGATGCTGTCTGGGTAGCAGCCATCATTTTGGAGTCTCCCAAGTTCACGTCGGGGAAGGTGGCTGAGAGTAATTATGAACTGGGAGGACGCTGTGAATAGTCAACCTCTTTGAGTGCACGTGTTTGCCTTTCCACAATTAAAAGGGCAGCCAAAGAGACCTTTCATAGCCTGTGGGTGCTGTCTGGCCTTGGCTTAGATCTGTATGCTAACAAAAAAATTGAGAAAGCAATGGCATGGGGGTGGGAGAGAAGCATTGTTTTACTGCTTTTATATCCGCTATATAGAATGACTCTAGAAATGTTCTTGTCCGATTCTCACCATGAATTGTTTGTTCAGCTGGCTCAGGTTGCCGTTTCGGTGGTCTGTTTCTGCTAGATAGGAAATCTCATGCTTCACAGTTTATGGAACCAATAAACCTGCTGAGTAAAGTGGGTGAAACCACACGCTGGGGGCAACCTGCGCTAATTTGTATGTTAGGGTTAACTTGCCTTTGTCTTTTAATGGGAAAATTTATTTTGTGCTATTTTACAAGACTGCTTTGATAATAAAGTCTAGGAAAACTAATTTTCCAGCTCCTTTAATAAGCCACGTCCTACAAATCCAAAGAAACCGGTTTAACCAGTGCACGGAACCATCAACAGGAAGCTTTACAAGGACTGGCTGATAAGCTGCGGTCTGGTTTTTCTCTGTGCTGAAACAGCTGAACTTAACCACAGCCGGTCCTGCCTTGCCACTGGACTAAGGCACCCAGAGCATCGTTGCTCAGCGCGTGCCATCCCCGGGGCTGAGAGGGGAAGAGCTCTCAGTGCCACGGTACAAGGACACCTCACTTCACGGGTTGAGTGCCATAAATAAGGGCAGTTAGCAGAGAAATGAGCCCCAGGTGATCATCCACACTGCAGTTTTCTTTGCTGTGACACTCACAGTCACAAGCCAGCGAAACAATTACTGAAAGCGCTAGCTATTTTAAAGCCCAGCTATTAATTCACTGCTCAAAAATATATTCTGTGTAGATGTTTTCAAAGCTGTGTTCCTCAAGTTAAGTGAAAGGCTGTCATGCCACAACTGAAGGGTCAGGGGTTTTGGAGAGCTCGGAGAGCCCGACTCCAGCCCGGCTCAGGGTCTGTGTCCCACATGACCGTGCACAAGCTGCCTGGGATAAGGTCCCGGGCACGGGAAGGAGCCCCAGGAAGGTTTTCTATCCATCACAATACCTGTGCTCCTCCGTGCCACAGGGAACCAAGGAGGACACCTGCTTTTAAGGTACTCAGAAACTCTGTTATTTTAGGATGAACGCATATAAGCGGATCCACCCGACTTTCCCGAGGTCATTTTCATCCAGAATGCCTATTAACTTCGGTGACTGCAACAGCATCCAGACCCCTCGGAAAACCAGGGTATGCGCTCAGATTACTTACTGCTAGGCTTAGCTGCTGGCCTTAGGGGTGACACTAAGTGTTGACTTTGCATTTTATTTTTAGCTTAATATCGCTGTGGCTCTTTGTCCGTAGGACGAAAAGCATTTCCAAAACCGTGTCTCTTACTCTTACTGTCTCTGTATTCTAGATAAAGAGATCTTTATTATGATTATGGAAATATTCTGGAAAACTGTGTCTGCTGATAAAGATAAGAAGCCAGTTGAATTAGAGAAGCTTATTCACTGTTTTCTTAGCAAGAAAAATATTCAGTTATATTATCAGACGTAATGACTGATCTATGAATTAAGATAAAATGCGGCATATATCCTATAAATACTTTTTTGCAAAAGATGGAGAAAAGAGTTTACAAATCAAATATTTATTCACTTTTTCGCAGGTAACACTTCTACCAAGTTTATGCATATATTTTATATACACATCTCAGAAATTATTCTGTGGAATTTGCATAATACCTTATGAATAAGTATTTTTTGCTGTACGAAATTCCCAGAGCATGCATCTATTTATGCACAAAACTGACTAAAATTAGAGGGCTGCTTTTCAGCGTTTGATTCCACATGTATTTGTTGCAAAGACAATAAGCAGCTGCTAGTCAATTGTCAAGTCAACAGTTCTGCATGCGTCTGTTTGCTACAAAAGCTGTTTCTAAAAAGCTGTCGTCTCTCAGAGCCACCTTCTGCAATATATATGTTGATTACTACCTTTCACTGCATTTAATTGTACGTGTGAGAATAAATGCGAGGAAAATTTTGCTTGAGCCAAGTAACATCTACCAGAATTCAATTCATAAAGCCCGTGTTTCAATGTAATGTCAGAATTTCTATGCACAAATCGATCCACAGGAACATATGTGGTTCTCACCCACGGCAGTTTTATGAGAACAGCTACGTGCAAGGGTCAGCTCTCGGTGGGACAGTTTAGTCTATATGCAACCTGTTCAGGTAGCCTATTTCAAACCTATTCAGGTTTGGAAGGACAAGAGTAAAATCATAAGGCATATGGGGAAATTGCCTTGGGAAAAAAACAGGGAGGGCGGATGTCTTCTTCATAAGCAGGGAGGAGCTAGTTTCACCTCTGAGCTGGATGATACTGCAATAAAGGACCTATTCTGCTGATGGGAACACAAGGACAGGCACTGTGCCTTTGCAGTAAGGGAAGTCCTGGCCGACCACTGCTTTACAGGTCCCACCGGTGCCTATGGCTGCAATCCGGGCAGTGCACGTCCCAGCTCAGGGTGTGCGCCCCTCACACAGCCCCCGGGAACCCCTCTGCCTGCCTCTCCCCCAAAAACAAGGATCCCGCTCCTCACCTTACTACAACCACCCTCAGCTGCGCCTTTACCAACCAGCACTTTGTGTGCCCTAACAGATGTTGAAGCATCATTTAGCCGTCGGTAAACTTGTTCCAGGCAGGTTCTGCCCCGCGCCCCTCTGACACTTATCACCTGGCACTACCCTCAAAGAAATGCAACCAGATTATGCCTCAAGAGCACCACACGGATTTTCCTTTTACGCAGGTTATTTGTATTAAGGAGACTCAGGTCTTAAAAATCTACGGGCTAGCACTCCATCGACTCATACTTCACTCAAGGAAGGAGCGTGCACTGCAGCCTGCACCTTCACAGACTATTTTAAAGGCCATTACTATGCACGTGGTAAGTGGCAATGGCACCCTGTGTTCTTGCACGGGGATGCTGACCCTGCCCTTGCCCTCACGCCCCACAGATTGCCTTTGTAGAAGCAGCCTTTGGATGCACAGTACCTTCCGTTTCTGGTATCGTGTTGCCGCATGTTCTTGATAAAATGAACCTTCTTAAAGTTCTTTGGTCTGGGTGATCCTGAGAGTGTCCGACATCTGAAAAATAAATCAGTTGCGGGGTGGGGGGGGAGGAGGAAAAAAAAAAAAAAGTACTCAGTTCCCTGCTGTATGGCCAAGAAGTCTACACAAAGGCAGGAAGGAAAGACAAGACAAATGATTCAAGTCACCCTGTGTTAGGAATCAGCAAGAACAATAAAGACAGTAAGTCTGGAAATGCGACAGCTCAAATAAAAAAAAAAATATTTAAAATAATAAGAGAAGGCACAATCCCCCCTCCCTTCATGCAAAAAACCACATAATAAAAAAATCTCAGCAAAATAAAACTTCCTGTAATCTGCTGTGACATCTTAGCCCAAGCTTTCAGAGGAAAATAATCCCATTAAACTAAAACAAAACCTGGTAAATATGCGATTTTCCCCCTCACGCCAACATCTACACTTTTGTATCCTCCTCAGCTATTGAAAAGGAGCTATTGAGGAAAGTTCGTTCTTGTTTTAATTTTAGAAAGATTTAAAATCTCTCATTTGCAAGGATAATTCCTATTTGCTTTTAACTCTAAATACTACTTTTTATGTTCCTGACGGCATACAAAACAACAGAAAATAAAATGAATTACCTCAGGAAAAAAAAAAAAAATCATTCTTCAAAACATTAATCCTTAAATCTATTTTATATCTGAACGCACTTTTCAAATTGCAGTTAGTGAAAGAAAGTGCCAGAGGGAAGAGAGATGAGACAAACAGCAATATCCCTGCCCTTGCAGCCTTGCTCTTTTTAATCAGCTGAAACCACAACCCATGCAAAAGCTTCCTCTGTTTCATCTCAGCGCTGTTTTGTTGCAAGGCACGGTGCGCAGGCACCACAGATAACTCCTGCGCTCGCTGCGTGGCCAGGGCAGCTGGACCGCAGCCGCCGCATCCTCTGTGGGAGCTAAGGGACTGTGGGAGCTAAGGGACAAGCATCCTCCGCCGGTGCACAGAACCAGCACAGTCCCTCTGCGTTGAGCCTCTGTAACCCATTTTTCCTGTTCTCTCCTATGCAAAGGCAGAGTTCAGCAGCTTCCTGACCCCGAGAGGTCCTGTGTTTGGACTGGCACCACAGACCACCAGTCCCAAGCCACTAGGGACTGCCTGTACCCAAACGCCACCACCCTACACGGACACACCCCGGAGTGGGGGGAACCCCACCGCTTTGCCATTTCTGCCTATTCCTGTTTGTAAAACCCTCAAGACTGTCTCACCCTCTGTTTCCAATTAGCCTTGTTAGCTTCTTCACGGGAAAATACCACCAAGAGAGAGGTTCTACCAATAACTCTGCAAATTAGCAAGTAAAAATACTGCCTCGCAAACCATACTTTGTTTAGATCTTTTGCCAATTATACGCGTTTGAATCATTTATGAGAACACTTCATAACATGATGGTAAGCATTCAACAGTAAGCTTGGTAAAAATAATCAAGCCTTGGTAACAGGCCAGTTGGTACAGCCTCTGCCATTAAGTCTTTGCTCCGAGGTGGAGAGAGACAGCCAATCTGCACGTGGATAAACAAGGCTATAGGCTAAACATCAATACAAACCAGCTGAATTACAGGTCCCAAGATAAAGAGACACTCAAAATTTAGCTGCTGCCTTGCCGAACAGCTGACCTGGAAGTATAGCACACACCGCTCAGATTACTGAACAGCCCGTTTCTGAACTGTTAAGCAGTTGCTCCATTTTCCATCACCCCAGAGGATTGCCTAGTGACTAATTACTGCGGTCCCCAGAGAAGCTGTGGCTTCCTGGATGCAGAAATACAACCGCATTGAAGCTGCTGATATAGCAAAGATGGGGGCAGATTTATTAGTGAGGTAGCAGTCACAAACCGACCAGCCAACACAGAAAGACAGTAACACTAGTTACGAAAATAAGCTTGTGTGTGCTGAGAGAACAAATGACAAAAACACTTGAAAATAAGAATACTAAACATACCAGCCTTCAAAAGCTTACTTTATTAAACCAGCTGTACTTACTTTTTAAAGGTACTATGTTAGAGGCTGGTCGTTCCTGTTAGTGACAACTAAACTTCTCTCTTAATCAAATCTGACCTTTTATTTCCTGACATTTTATTTAAATACTGACTTTGTATTTAATAACCTAAAGCCAGAGAACATGTAATTCCTGTCAGCTACCACCTTGCAGGGTGTGTGAGGTTTCACTTCGCCCACTATGAAGAGCATCTTAAGGCGAACACCTAGCTACTTTTCAGCACGCGCAGGGACAGCAAGTCTGTCTATGCATGCACTGTACAGACGAGTAACCAGAGAGAGTAAAGAAAATTACCTCCGCAGTGGGGCATTTTCCTCGATGTCCTCCAGAGTCTCCAGAGAAGATCGCTGAGAAATCAGCCGACGTCTGCAGAGAAAACAGAACACAAAAGATCACCGTGGATTAGAGGGCACGAGGAAGTCCTCAGAGATGTTGTTTAATAAAGCTCACAAATTGCCGTTCACTAGCCGAGCTGTAACTTTGGATATTGATAAATTTTGTTCTCTTCTGCTTGTTTTCCTAGATCTATTTGACCCAACAAGAAGCAAACTTACTCCATATAAGCTTCTATAGCAAAGCAGAAGTCAAAACCTCCCAACAGCTCCTCCTCAGTTTGTGCTTTCAGGTTTTCCTTCCTTCAAGGGTTTAACACCCACCTAACACCAGTCCCACATTTGCTGTGGTAAAGCTTGCCATGCTACAAGTACAGTTCTTTGATAAAATAATGCAGAGGCAGATCTACAGAGACTGCCCGTTCTTCACACTGCTGCAGGGGACACTTCTCTCTGCCCCTTGCCCTTTTTACCCAATAAATGCCACTCATTTCTCAGTGATGTCCATCTCATCACTCCTCCAAGGAGTGACTCAAGAGAGACTAAGGATGACGGAGCCAGCAGCACTGGGTACAAACCAGAAGTGTAAAAGGGAGCTCAGCACAGATGAGTTTACTCATGTTTTAAACCAGTTTTCTATGGTTGAGTCAGATCCCTCCTCTACCGTCAGTCAGATCCCTCTTCTACCTTTTCGGGGCTGGCTTGCTGGAAAGCAGCTCTGTGGAAAGGGACCTGGGAGTCCTGGTGGACAACAGGATGACCAGGAACCAGCAATGTGTCCTGGTAGCCAAGAAGGCCAATGGCATCCTGGGGTGCATCAAGAAGAATGTGGCCAGCAGGTTGAGGGAAGTTATCCTCCCTCTCTACTCTGCCCTGGGGAGGCTGCATCTGGAGTACTGTGTCCAGTTCTGGGCTCCCCAGTTCAAGAAGGACAGGGAACTGCTGGAGAGTGTCCAGCAAAGGGCTACGAAGATGACGAGGGGACTGGAGCATCTTTCTTATGAGGAAAGGCTGAGGGACTTGGGTCTTTTTAGTCTAGAGAAAAGAAGACTGAGGGGGGATCTTACCAATACTTATAAATGCTTAAAGGGAGGGTGCCAGGGTGATGGGAACAGTCTTTTTTCAGTGGTGCCCAGTGACAGGACAAGAGGTAATGGGCACAAACTTGAACATAGAAAGTTCCATCTAAACATGAGGAGGGGCTTCTTTACTTTGAGGGTGGCAGAGCACTGGAACAGGCTGCCCAGAGAGGCTGTGGAGTCTCCCACTCTGGAGACATTCCAAACCCACCTGGATACCACCCTGTGCAACCTGCTGTAGGTGACCCTGCTCGGGCAGGGGGGTTGGACTAGATGGTCTCCAGAGGTCCCTTCCAACCCTGACCATTCTGTGACTGTGTGATTCTGTGAAATAAAGTAAGGGGATCTTTGTATTTCAAGTTTTCTGACTGTGTAGTGAGCAGGGAAGACACCTGGTACAGGCTTGGTCTTAGCAGCAATTGCTGCTGCACAACCTCCAAACACTCTGTGGTGGGTTGACCTTGGCTGGATGCCAGGTGCCCACCAATGCCGCTCTATCGCTCCTTTGCTGGACAGGGGAGAGAAATTATAACAAAAGGCTCGTGGGTCAAGATAAGGACAGGGAGAGATCACTCACCAATTACCATCATGGAAAAACAGCAGTACAAAATGAGGAGCTGCACCCAGCCTTCCAAAAACCACCATAAATACAAAAAATAAATGCGTAAGAAAGATGCAGCCCACCCGCAGGCAAATAATGAAAAATTAAGCCGGCAATCATCAGAACAACCCTATTGGTGGGTGTTAAGCAGCTGCAACAGCCAGAGGAGCGAAGGCGCCGTGCCACAGCACCCGGCTAGCACGGGGGATGTCGGCACCCATCGCTCTTGGGGGCCATTGCTGAGGTGTACAGTACCTCACCAGTGATTTCATGTGTGTGAACTTAAATGATAAAAAGTCCTCATAGACCATCACTATTTTTTCCTGATTACCTTAACATCCTTCCCACTGAGCCGCCTTACTCCCCTGATCTGCAAGTAAAGTTTCCAGAATCTCAGTATGTTATGAGCACCTCCATGCTTGGGAGGGTGCTCATTAATTTATTTCCTGGGCTGTATTTTCACAATAAATTGCTTCCTCTGATGCCAGCGTAAGCAGTTTCTAATCCTTCTTGCAATTTGCTATCCCCTCCAGTTGTGCTGCTACAACTGTTCCTGCAGCCGTGCTGCAAATCTGATTACCGAAATGTTTTTCAGTTCAAAATAACCCTGAGGTTCAGTGATTCAGTTTACTACTAGTTCAAACACCAGATTTCTATCACTAACCCCCAGACAACACATATCAGGACAGTTTGAATGTGTATGCGGCTTTTCGTATACTTAGAAAATCAAAAAAAACCCTCAAACAATTTATAGAGCAACTAAGTGTGAAGCATAATCCTCTTAGGAAAATATGTAAACCTAAATCCCCTCAGGCTTTGTCTAAACTAGAATTTAAGAAGATCTAGTACAAGATAGGATACACGTTCAAAATGCTAAGAAAAAATAAAGAAATCTGCATTTCAGGGTGTGCTGAACTTGTTGGCGTAGACAAGGAAGAAGAGACTAAACATCTATCTCCCGCGCCCACGGGTGCTCCCTCGGCTCCATCCACAGTCAGAGGACACAGAGATGCTCTCAGAGGGAGAAATTCAGACCAGGAGGAGCTCCCCCTCCTTTTCCAGTTACGTTGGTCCATAAACAAAAGCTGGAAGTTTCAACTACCAGCACCACTGATGTAGTAGATGATAGCTGCTGCTTTTTAGTACCTCTTTATACATCATTAGCTTAATAACACACTTAAATGATGGTACCCTCCCATCTTGTGGTGTTACAACACCGAAAGCATACTTTGCGTGTTGTTAGTCAAAGAGAGAAAAACAACAGTACAACCTTGCCACGTTCTTTGTATTAAATTTATCAAACTAGTAACACAGTATTTCCCCTAAGATGCCTGTTGGATGCCGTAAGGCGCTTGTACAACACTCAGTGCAAATATGAGCCACCACCGCAACCCTCCTCCAAGCCTCTCCTTGCCCAAAGTTACCCACCACGCTGCACCTCATTGCCAATGGCTTGGCGGAGATGGGTTTGAAGATTGCAACGTCCCACATTTCCATCTGTTATTAAGGCAGATGCATTGGTTGGCAGAAATACACGCAATGACATTCCGTCAGCTCCAGGGCAGCTTTAAACACTGGTGATCCAGATGCCTGCTGATGGTTCCAGTTCCTCTGGCATCCCTTGCTGGTCATAACTTCTTAAACCCAGCACACCGGGGATGCTGCCTCCTGGTTTTCGTTTGCTAACCTTGAAAGCAACACAGGCTGGACCCCTCTTGGCACAAAAGAGCTCACACTGATTTTCACCAGTAGTGAATTTGTTGTATTTTGGGGACATAACACAGCAAGTGAGTCTGCGAAAGTCTGCTTCTTGGGAGAGGAGCACCGATACCTGAGCTCCATTCTCAACCAGTGTGAATATAAGCACAACTCTGGATAAATTCATCCAGGAAGGACGAAAGCAGATGAACCCACCCAAGATCACCAGCAGTGACAGGTCACACAGATGCCTGCAGTGATACAAATGGAGGCTGCCCCAGCCCAATCCCTCCCCCTGTGCTGGCATTGGGAGCAGTGAGAGCGAAGATACCCGGTCCAGCACCCAACCCAGCTGAGAACTGCCACATCTTTCACCTCTCCCCAAAATCATTAGTTTTAATCAGTTCAGCTCCCTGCACAATCACAGGAGCACTGGTGAGGTGGATTTGCAGCAACTCTGCTGAAATCAGTTCATGCTGCCCGCGAACGGCACCCTCTTTTCACTGAAGAAGCTCAGCCGCACTGGAGTACGTGCAATTATGGCACTTTATCTTAAATCTTTATTTCGAGGCCTAATTAAGATGACCTAAATACCAATATTTATAAGCTTTCCACAGCTGGATATTATACCAGAAAAGCCAACTAATGAACCTACCTGCTGTGAACCAAGTCACACATCCTCTGCCACACACATAGGAAAAAAAACAATTTTGGAAAAGCAAAGCTTTTGGAAGGGTGTTCCAGGGAATACAAGCAAAACCATTTTTTCATTGTCTTCATTAAAAATTAATCACCTCAACTGGTGTTTAATATTTAAACTAATTTATAATCTTTATTTCTGCAGGCAAGCAGTCAGGGCTTGTCTATACAACTTCTAAAAGGGTTATTTTTCAAAAATTGATTAACGTGCTATAGCAGCTGGCATATGGAGACACTTGCACTGAAATAACCCAAACTGTTTTATATCACACACGACCATCTAAAGATGTGTTGATACCTATTTTATAATAAAAAATGTCCTATTTCAATAATAATTAAGGAGAAACTCTTCTATTGTTAACAAAGAGTATCTATACGCAGACTAAACCAAAATAGCACTGTGTGACATACCGGCTTCAGGCTTTGGGATAAGTCTTTAGGCAGACACATTTGCAATATAAAATGCTTTAAATCTTGCGCAGAGTAAATGTCAGCCAGCTGAAACACACTAAAATACAGTTGCCCTTAATAACAAAATTAAAGATGTTTCAGTGAAATGTTAATTTCTCCTAGTTCACAGAAAGCCTTAAAAGAATTCCTCCTAGTTTAACTTCCACATCCTAGGTACACCAAACTCACCCCTCTCTCCCTGCACCCCCATGCACACAGAAGAAAGCAGTTTTCTTCTGGAAAGATGATGACCTCCTAGCTCTAACGATCAGCCCCTGTATGACATTGTCAGTCACAGTCTCATGCAACTTACGGATTTTTTTTTGTTTTGTTTTAAAATCATGTAATACCACTTTCTCTTAAACACTTATCTAAAATACTTTTTTTTCCTTTTCTGTTTCCTCCCTGTTCCCTATGCAATTGTTACATGAGCCCAGAAATAAGTAATACCCTACAATCAAATTCCAAACCCAGTCCAAAGAAGGAGACCGAAGAGATATTTGATGCCCCGGTATTTTAAACGGTTGTTCTTTGAGATTTTCATGACCCTGTTTGCATTCTGGATTTATCTTTGACCAGCTGTCTGAATCTCTGTGGAAGTTTCTTAAAATCTAAAATGTTGTCTCCATTTCCCCTCTCCAAAATCACTTTAATATGTGGCCTAGTTGCAAAAATGAAATAAAATGCAAGGACAAAAAAAAAAAAAAAAGCAGGTCTGTAACCATAACAGCAAATAGCCAAAGTGAGTAAACTGCAAAAAGATTCACTGTAACCAACCCATCAATCAGTGGAAAATTATCTTCACCGTCAATTGCTGCAAAATACTCAGCTCAATTATGTTAAACATACAAAATCTGAAGCCCTATAGACAGGAGGTGATAACAAACCAGCCGCAATCAGAACACGAGATAAATTCATCCAGGAAGGAAGGAAGGAAGACGATGATAATCCAAGACATAAGGAACAATAAATCCACGTGTAATTACTTTCTAGCGCAGCTACAAAACCAGGAAGAAAAAGCTGCATTTTAAATACACCTAATTTTTGTGAAAGTTGTGGGTGTAGATCTCCCCCTGCTTCTGTTAAGATGACAAACCTACAACGGCTGAAGCCAGTAGTGCAGGTGCTGCTGGGTCCCAGCAGAAAAGCATCCCTCAGGACAAGCTTCTCTGCTTTGTCTGGGACAACTGAAGCCCTTCAGAGATGCAGTGATGATGGGACACACGAAAGCGAATCATCTGAACATCTGCCAACTGCATTAACACTGATGGGAGAAGTTGGGAGGGCAAAGGTGTTTCAGCAGCTGAAGACTGTTGGTAGTTCACATGCCCACTGGGTCACCTCCTCCCTTCAGGTGGCCAGGGAAAATGAACATGCATGAACAAGAGCCATGGGGCAGAAACATCAGGGTTATTTATTACCTTCTGGTCACAACTGTGGTTCTAGTTCTGTGGCTTAGAAGCATCAGAAAAGCACCAAACTGTTGAAAATTATGAATTTCTTATTTTCACTGTGCTTTCTTCACAAAGAATGTATCCCATGCGCAGGAAGACTACCCCAGATATGCACACAAGTGGAGTGGAAAGAAAGTCAAAACTTGCAGTGATGGGGAATGAGATCAGGATACCTGTAAGGGTACCTCAGGGGGTGCCTACAGAAGTGTAAGCGGAGGGTTTCCCTCTGCCATCCATCCACCCTTCTGAAAGGTGCCAGCTCCAGACTCAAAGAGGAGCTCTTGCCCAAAAGCCAACATACTGTTGCCCAAAAGCCAACCTAGTCCTTTGCAAACGCTCCCCAGGGAGTTACCAAAACATGCTCTGGATGTGCAGCTCCCGTAGGTCAAACCATGCAGAGCGTCACCTTGATCCTACTGTCTCTACAGGAACAGCAACCCCAGGGCTGTTTTCTCACTGTGCTTCATATTGTTCCCTCCGGCATCAAAATGGCTCGAACAGTAAAAGGGAAACAAGAAGGGTACTCAACAAGACCTAAGGCTTCTATGTGTTAGAATGGAAACAGAAAGATTAAAAGTAAATGCATGTATTACAGGTAAATATAAAAATGTATATATTTCTGTATATAACTACATATATAAATATATAAAAATACATATATTTACTGGTAATATATAATCTATATATTATATATTTATATTTTCTCTCCAATTCCCTGCCAGCCTGCCCGCTGAACACTTCTGCCCAAACTCCCAGGCTAAGCTGCTGTCAATTAATACAGTCTTCTGAAATATTATACAAGACATCAGCTGTGTACGAATTCC
Organism: Charadrius vociferus; assembly: GCF_000708025.1. Taxonomy (NCBI): domain Eukaryota; kingdom Metazoa; phylum Chordata; class Aves; order Charadriiformes; family Charadriidae; genus Charadrius; species Charadrius vociferus. The sequence continues at coordinate 2,227,442 of NW_009648712.1, read as the reverse complement.
CATTCACCTCCTGACCCGTGACTCCCTGACCCAGCGTGAACCCAGATGAAAGACCCGCTAATGAGTCACCTCTCGCCCTCCCTCTGAAATTTTTACTGGGATTCCTATGTCCCAGCTCATTTTCTTCCTATCTTTTGCCAATATCACAGGAGGACAAACACAGGAAAAACAAACCCTGAGACTATTGAAAATTATTAAGGGAAACAGTTTCCAGGAGCTACCCAAATCGATATAGAGCAGTATTTAATTGTGTGCTATCATAATTAGGCAGCAGAGCCGTTCTCTGCAAAGAACATCAAACTCCATTTAGGACTTCTAAGCCGCGCAGCGTATTGGCAAGGCTGCCCACAACGGGAATTAAAAGCCTCTGACGCACACTGAAAGTGGGTTATTTTGTTAATTGAGCAGCCCAACCCAAACACACAGAGAATATACTGAGAGACCTCCGTGTAGCTGTCACCTACACGCAGGCAGGATGCAAACATGGTTTAAGACCACTGTCTTCTGCAGTGGGCTGTGAAGGAAAGTCTCCGACGCAGAAATCCTGAGCTAGCAGGATCCCCAAGAACCTGGTCCTCTCGGGGTACATATTGCAAGGAGAGAGACCTTCAAACCTTAGGCTAGTGATAATTAGGAGAACAATGCCATGCCAAATGCCTCCTCGGTCTCCATCAACCTTTCCGGGGTAAGCAGGAAGATGGGCAGAAAACAAGGGCAAGAGGGGAGAACTATGGCATGAACATGCCTCCATGCCAGACTCCTCCTAAACGAGATGTTCCCCTGCACTGAGCATTCTACCTATATCCAAATCTTTGTCCAAGCCTCATCCTCCCACAATACCCAAGGCAGAAGCTCCAAAATACACAGCACTCCAACTTGCCGCCTGCTGACTTGTCTGCACGTAACATCTCAGCATGAAAAATACCTCCATTGCCATCCCGAAGGTAGGAATTTTGTGTGTGTGTGTGTGTGTACACAAATCATATTCATGTCAAATACAGAGTACAAAAAGAAAGAAGTAAGAGAGAATGAAGGAAATCAGCATGACAATACTGAAGTATCCTGCTGACCTTTCACGGTGTGGCAATGCAACACAATGTTCTGTTCACAAATTATTATGTAGCTGCACATACCCGTTCCTTCAAATGGCGTACAAAATTCTAGCATGGCTCTGTTCCAGTGTCCCAGAGGGATCATTTGCGTTTTGTTATATCAAATATAAAATCAGGAGTACCAGCACTGTGAAGAGACAGGCGACTTAAACTGGAATTGCTGAGCAGCAAACTGTTCACTGACAAAACATTTGTATACTGTGAATGTGTGCAGAAAAACAGAAGGTATGGTAGAACTGGTTTGGGGATTTTTGTTTAGCATCTTGCACAATTCAACTTGATACATTAATTATTAGTCTTTCTAGAAGATATGACACTGAGAGGAAATGCATTCAAAATTAGGCACTGATATGAAATCTCGAGTGAAGGAAAAGAACAGGGTTGAGCCTAGGGAGAATGGAAGAGCAATCACCACATGTTGTTGATTCTGGGGGCCCTTTCATTTTCACCTTCCCCAGCTGGATTCCCAAATCACCAAAGACAGATCTTGTTTGAAACCTACCATTTTCCCTCTGCAGGCAGCTGCCTCTGCCCAAGCCGCAATGAGGAGCTACAGCTGCAATTCAGTAAGATTCATTTAAAGACAGCAGAACCCTCACAGATCCTGAAGCGCCTAAAATCTACATCCTCTCTTATCTGTAACCGATGATTTACAGATTCGCTGCCTTCACTTTACTGACTCTGCAGCAACGTGATAGCTTTCAGAAGGCTTGTGTGCAGTAATTTATTTTGAATATGCCCCAACACTGTCACAGCTATATTTTTCAGAACAGCCATTACCTCATAACCTAACACATATTATCATGGTAAGACATCAATGGGCACCAGCTTAATTAAAGACATTCAAAACTAGCAAAGGAGGAAACAAGATTAATCATCTGTCCTTACAAAAACAATGATGTTTGCCAAAGCAGATACAATAGCACTGTAAAGAACACACAAATTCTCCACCTTTATGTCCTTTTTCTACAGTAAAACCCACACCATAATAGCCTTTCATATCAACATTAATCTAACAAACTCTTCATGTGTCATTTCTGTCTGATAAGTTTTGTGTATTGTACAACAATGAATATTTAGGTCTGTCCACAAGCAACGCTGCTCCTTAAAGGTCACATCCTAAGGATACCTATTCCTAAGAAAAGAAATAAAGAATCAACACTTAAACTGAGGACACTACTTGAGTAAGCCACACTGCAAGACCAGTTTTTAAAGTATCAAATCCCATAATGTTGTATTTCAGAGCAGCCAAAGTTCTGGAATTAACTAAGAAACTCACTTGTAAGCCAACATTATATGCAGTAGATACCATAACACATGGAAACACATATATGCACTACTAAGTCATCTGAAAAAAAGACTTTAATTCTGGCCTGCATGCATAACCATGCAATAAAATGGCTGTTAAAACTTTTCCTGTTTGTTTTCCTTTATTTCATTTGCAGTATTTCTTAGGTTACCTACAGCCCTACCTCATATCCCTGTCTTGCCTCCAGATGCACATGTGCTATTTGGGAAAACATTCTGCAATCCTCCACCTTAACATTAGACTTAGAAGAGATCTGAACAGGCACTAATTAATCTCATTGCTAAAAAATGTACCCTAGACACTGTGAATTGCCTGGATAAAGTTTTCTTGATGGAAAAAAGAAAGTCCCCTATGTGAGCAGGACATAAAGACCAAACCAAAGAAGTGAAAGCCAGCATGAACCATTTCATGCATGAGATATGAACACTGGCACATGTGGTGGCAGAGTGTTTAGTGGAGCATACTTTGGATTTAGTCCCGAGCACATTTGCTACAAAATCCCTTGGGATCAGCCGCTTTTCCCACCATCCTATTACATACCCAGGAGTCAACACCCTCCTTTCCCTGCCCATGCATTGCTGAAGCACAACTCAACTCATATTGTTCAGAGAAGTCAAATATTGGATAGCTTAGATACCCAATACCGGGTATACTTTTGAATATTTGTGATATCTGTGATAATGCTAGACAGCCCAGTACCATAATTATAAATATTTCTACATCCACAGGGATGAATGCCTTCTTGCCTGTTAGTTTGCACACAGTCAGCTTGAATGACAAAGACATTTGAGTACAAAAAGACATATTTACTTAAAATATTGCATTTGTTCATGCTTTGCTTAAAAACATATTTGCAATAATGGAGACACACTTCAAAACCAGTACAACGAGATCCATCCGTAGGGTGACGGAAGATCCCTACTGTGCAGCAGAACCGCTCCAACCTGCCTGCGAGCTTGCGGGCTTGGGGCTCGCAGGAGAGAGCTCAGTTCTTCCCGGCTCTTCTCGACAGGGACAAATCCTGGAGTCAACCAGCAAAAAAGCAAACTCCCCCCTCTTCCCCTCCATCCCTGCCAGTGTGACTGGGCACAACATCTTCCTGTTACTGCTGGGTTGATAGGTGGTAGCAGAGGATCAGATCATTTTCTTCTCTCCCCGTTGAGGTCCCTTGCTCAGCGTGGTGTACTGTAATTGGCACATTCCCAGCCTGAGGTTGCTTTCTCCTGGTACAGATCTCTATTAAAAATTAAAATGTTTTCAGAAAACGGTTTACTCCAATCAGAACATTTAGTTTGTATGATCCACAGGGTGAGAAGACCAGCTATGAACCAAACGGCTTACCATAGGTACACATACTGAGTCTAATCACGGTTTAGAGGGTGACATTTAGAAGACTGGATCTCCGCTAAGAACCCTCACTTTTCCCTACCCCCAGTAAGCAAGTACTATGGGCATCCTCATATTACTGGTAACAGCTGATTGTGTAGCTGTACCACTTGCCCACTGTTAAGGTATGGTGGTACAGAAGAGTCCAATATTCAGAGAAGCTTGCCAAGAACCCTCCCCACCTGTTTTCACAACAGAGAGCACCTAGCTGTCACCCTAATGAACTTTTCATCGACTTGGCAAATGCAGACTATATCCACAGGCTCGGGAACTGCCTTTCCCAGGATCAATACTTCCCTGAGAGCATACTCTGCAATCAGCAGAGGCTGGAGGCTCAGAAAGCATCTCCCCTACTCTCGTATCGCAAGCAGCCTCTTCCACCGTCCCCACACGCTCACTCACTCAGGAAAGACGTGCTGCCACCCCAGAAACAGCTGGATGTGAAGACCTGAAAGGGTCCCAGATTTTTGACCTTTTAGATTCTTAAATTCCCTACATACTGTCAAAGCGCTGGGTTATCAGATGTATAGAAATAATGTTTACTCTGGTAATCTGAGCAGTCTCCTACTTAGTAAATTACTTAATTATCAGTGGACTGCATTTCTCTGTGTCCCAACTAGTTGGTCAGCAAATACCCAGTACTGAGGTATCAGTTTTCAATCAGTTTGGGGGGGAATAAAAAGCCTCCAAGAAATTTGGGCAATGCCCTTAATACATGCTTTAACTTTCGGTCAGCCCTGAAGTGGTCAGGCAGTTGGACTAGATGATTATTGCAGGTCCCTTCCAACCGAAATATTTTATTCTGTTCTATTCTATTCTATTGTATTCCAAAAGCAGATTCATCAACACACCAAAAGTGAGGAAAGCTGCCAGAGCACTCTGCTAGACTGGGTCCACTGGTATTTTCTATTATCAGAGCAATAAAAAGCATCTCATAGTGACAAATCGGGCCAACAAAGTGCAATTTAGAGAGCTGCTTTAAGACCAGGATTATTAGAAGGCAGCACAAGACCCAAATTTCACACTTATGTACTTGGCAAACTCCCCTGCCATGGTTCACCCATGTCAGTGCTGTGCTCATTATCTCCACGTACAGCCATGCTGCGCCAGCAGAACCAGAGGCAGCAGCTCGGGCAGATGCAAAAGCAGGAAGCTCTCTTAAAGCACACTGATCACTGCACCAAATAACTCCAGTGATGACTCCTGACATGTTCAGTCTTTCCCCAGTTCACCCAAAAGATATGCTGCATTCATTTTATGCAATGAAGAAGGGAAGAGGTTGGTTGACCTACTCCTACTGTCACAGTGACCCACTTCCAATGTTTCTTGAGCCCTTGACCTGATCTAATCTACAGCGCACGTAAGAAAACAAATAGATAAAGCAATCATTAATAATATAGCTCCAACCCATCTTCTAGTAGAGATGATTAATTGAGAATGGGTTCACACCCTAACCTTACTGGAAGTCTGGAGGATCTGAGTTACCCAGCTCTTCCCATCACAAACAAATCGTTAACACAAACGTTAAGCTGCCTGTGGTGAGTTTATATATCCTGTACATTACTTCAGATGGGGGCCTATACACATAGGAGGTGGGGGCAAGAAGCCTAAAAATGACAGTAAAGTCCCAGGAGGGGCAGTGGATGTCCCTCCTCCACTTCTGAGGCTCAGCAGAGGCAGGGGTGGCTTCCACAATCCCACATTTCATGATGGACCTTGCCCTTGTCAAAAGGGACTGCCATAAGCTTTACTAGCAAAGCGTTTAGAAGGGTGTAAGACACCACACAAAGATTTGCAAATCTTCCCAGCAGTGAAAGCTGGCTGCTCGAGGTGGCTGTCCCCAAACATCTGGGAAGCACAGGACCAAATCACAGCACCAGACCTGAAGAAACACCCGGCATGGGAACCAGAGCCGATGCAGTCATCGGTCCTCCCAAAGCTGAGGTGCTGTACCCTGACTTAGTCTGAATGATTTCCAGGGTCTGGGAGGAGTAATGTTGTGGTTACACCTGCAGCTGTGCTAAGAACAACCTTAGGCAGAGGTTGCCTTTGGATGGCAAATGCCACGACTATAGAACAAAAAAGCATTTAGCTTTTCGTTAGATGAGACCCTTATTTTTTTTTGTATTTTTTCTTGTTTGTGTTTTTTCTACACATGCACTTTTTTAGACACTTCTAGGAAGAAAAAAACACTAAGACAATACAGAAATGGATGTATTTGATATTTAAGGCTTTGCCTATCTGCCTGGAACAAATCAATCACATTACCATTTCCCTAGGGTGAGCAGGCACAAGGATAAAACCTACGGGGATGCAAGTTAAGAAAGACGTTCTGTTTTTCTGGTCTCCCCCTTCCTTCCTCTTCCCAAAATCGCTGCACTTCCATCCACAGTCTTTAGAGAAAAGGGCCCCGAGACCTTTTTCAGAGTTGTGCCATCAGTTGGAAGATTTTTCTTGATCACATAAAACAAGGCACTTTGTCATTTGACTCAGTGGCGATTTTAAAGCTCTGCAATGAATTGCAAAGAACTTGCAGCTCGTTAGCAATGAATTAAGTTGATGAAAGGTTACAAGGAACCAAGGACAATTTTTACGGAGCATCTCCAGGCAGTTTTTCCAGGCCATCAGCTCTCTTTTGCTAACCAACGAACACATCTTGCACTCTTTAGAAAGTCAACCGCCTGTTTCTCCACAAAAAACCCCAAAGTATTGCCTAATGAAACACACAAAAGAGTCCTTCTCATGCTATGGGAACACATTTCAGGATTCTGCTCACATGTTTTACTCGGGGATGCTTTGATGTAATAGCATGGGAGAGAAAATTTGAGGGATTTACAGATTAATCAGCCAAAGCAGGGATGTGGGTTAGGACTGCTAGAAGTGTGCTCCTCTGGGACACTATCTGCAGCTCAACTTACCGCAGATGAAATGAAACACGCTTTGGGAATGCAAATGAATTAGGATGTCACAAAAAGTAATTCAATTTGGACCAGCAGGGTTTTAAATTTGGTTAGTTACCTACAAGATCTTTATTTAACTGTAAACCTGGCATAATACCTAATATGATCACTGATTTGGACTTCATTTTACTACTATTTTAAAAATTAGGCCTGATACCTTATTCTAATGGGTTTTCAGGTCATGTCTATATTATATATACATGTATCTCTATGTACTTGCATGCTTACGCATGGTCTGTAACAGATTTGCAGAACAGTGGGATCTTTTATACACATAAAAACAAGAGTAAGATTTTCATTCATATCACCAGTGTGGAAGAGATAAGTGGAACAAGGCAGCTAATTAGTCATTCTCCATTTCAATCCTCAATAACCACAAAGAGAGCTTATTTTTTTACTGCAGGCATTGTCTCACATCAAACAATTTGTAGATAAGAAAAATAAGTTCTCTTCCTGAAGGCACATAAGCAAGTATTTTGATATAAAAGATGAAACAGCATTAGAAATTAACTGTAATACTTCTTCCCTTCCCTAGCCACTAGAGTATGTCCACTAGGATGCATTGCTAATATGTAAACTATATTATCCAGACTGACAAATTTTGCGCAGTCTGCTCTTTCGGTACTATAGAGCACAAACCATTAATAGCTGACTGCCTCATTCAAATGAAACAAGACAATTATCAGCTGTAACTTACACAATTAATACTACTGCTGCCAGCATTTTCAGCAGAGATTTGGTTCTTTTATTGCTCATTTGAAGTCTTTAGGGGACGTGTTATTAGTACATCTGTCCTGCTGTAAACATAATTATCATGCAAAATTCCATTTATCATGCTGATCAGGAAGCACTTTCTATCAACCCTTCAGCTTGGGAACACTGATAAACAGGCAAGGGAATTTGATTGCCCCGGCTAGCTGAGACCATGCTCATGGCCAGGAGTATTTCTGTTGCTTTCCAGCAGAGCCCACGGCAATTTTCTGAATATTCACGAGTCTCGTGCTAACCTCTGAGCTTGGGGTACATCGTATTTGACACCGCTTGTTTGTCTCATTAGATGATTTTACGTTTTCCCGTAATTCTCTGCTCCTCGCTCCTCTCCAAGACTGAGCAAATGCCTTGTAGGTGTCCAGGCTAATGGAGCTGCCACAGAGGGAGCAGGCGGTAACCGGATTCACCGTGATCATGGGTCTTTATCAGTATCATAAATCACATCCATGTCATAGACACCAGGCAACACCTACTCCAACGTAGCACCACTTCTAATATAAAAAAATGGGCTTGGGCCAGGTGTGAACAGACATCAGCTAAACAGATGCCAACCCACATGATACTAAATTTTGTCTAAGATGGGTATGAGCTTTTAAAAAGTGAACACTGTTAAGACTTATCGAACTCTGGTACTGTACATTCAGAATAGCCCACAGCTGGAGGCTTGATGGGCAGAGAAACTGTCTTCGTGGACAACTTAACCTTCAGAGACCTACAGAACATCCTGACACCAAAATAAGATTAAATGAAGAAAACGTCAGCCCCCACATAGACCTCCTACAAACTATGGCTACGTAATCGGTTTAAACCAGACTCATTCATGCTAATAAGTTTATGCTGTGACCAAAAGGCACCGTGCTGCTTCAGTCATCTACCTCTTGCATCACGCCAGCAGAAGGTCTCCTGGAGCCAGCCAAGTAAGGGAATCGATCCCGCTAACAAGCACACAAGTGAAAAAAAAACCAAACGGTTAGTGATCAGCTTTCTTCTGGGTTTTGTGTGGGAGAAAAAGACCTGCTGCCCTCAATGGGATCAGTCCAAAACAATCCCCAAATCACAGCAACAGACTTGCTGTTCCTGCATCGCTGCTGGCTGTTGCCGTAGCTCGCGCCTGTCCCCAAGCCTTTCTCCATCGCAGCTGTAGGTTTCACCTTGAACTCAGCCAGTTAGCGGGCACATAAAACAGTCACAGTGAACAACAGGTTTAGGCTGGACTCCTTCAAGCTTGGCAGGTACGGAGGCCAAATAGGCCTGTGGCCAACAGTAACCAGATTCAGCCTTTAGGTACCTGACAGCACAACTCCAGCACAGTTGATGCTTTTCTGCTTGTTGCAAAGGAAAGAAAGCAACACAACAGCAGTAAAATGAGAACCTAATCATTTTTCTTTATCAGTTCAAACCTTCCTTTTTTTTCCCTGGTGTTTAAAAACTGCCTGACAGGACGTAAGGGACTCATAGGATTCCCCGTGGTTGATGGAATCATGCTGCTGAAGCGAAGGGAGACGGAGGAGGAGACCAATTACCGATGATATCAGAAAGCAAATGTTGTTTCAAAGAGAAATAATTTTACTGCTGATAAATGTGTGATAAAGTGTATGAAATATTTTTTTCTAAATGTGGGAGAAACTCATACATCTAAACCAAGACAAGTGCTATTGCAGGCTGACATGGTACATGCAGAACAACTGCACATCCACAGAAACTACTAAATTCACTATGTTAATACATTTACCCATTATGGATTGTATTTTAGGCAACTTATTCCCAGATCATTCTGATGTTTCATTTAATTTTGTTAAGACAGGGTGGCTGTGACAAATGAGTTAGCACAGTGGCTCAATCAATTATTCTCTTTAAATTCAAGAACTGTGCATATCCAGACTGCTTAATTTCTCCCATACATCTGCATTTGCACATCTTTCTTCTCTGAAGAGCTTTCAAAAAGCTCAAGTTTTAATCAGAGGACTATTTTTGATCCTGATTTTCCAAGCTGCAGTAAAGCTTCTTCGTGACCTCATCTGATGGCAAATGTACCATCATTATACAGTAGTTTCAAGCCAGTTGTACAACAACTAGTCATAATGTTTCTTACTTTTAATCGCTGATACACCAGGTGCGTTGTGCCCTATTAGAGCCATGAGTCTGCAGACATCGCTTTAACCGAGGTCAGCAAATGACTCGTTGAAGCAAGGGCTGCCTGGTGCGAATATAACACACTGCAGAACAGCGTCCGAGCATCATCGCCCTCAGCCATATCCCAGCGCACCAAGGCGGCCAGCAAAGGCAGACCTGCGTTCCCTCACCTCCAGCTCAGACTTCCGCTAACAGAAAGGAGCTGGCCAAAGGGTTACGCTGAGGTTCGTAACAGCAAAAAGAATGCACGACACGGCTTTAAGGGCAAAACCTTCAGGCTGAAAATGCCAAGCAGCTCCGGCAACCAGCAACACAGACTATGACACTGAGGGGGCTAGAGGCACTGCTAGTCCTTGGGTGCAGGGTTTTGCCTCAATTACAAAAAAAAAAAAAAAAAGACTGTTTTCGCTTTAGCCACTATTCTCAGCAAAATCAAAAAATCTCAAATTTTTGTGGGGAACACAAAATTGCCTGAAGCCAATGCTTCACTGTGGAATTTTATTTTTTTATTTTATATATAGAGACATATATATATATTAATCTGTATGTATGATGTAATAGACTCTCACCCAGGACAAAAACGTTTCCCACTGTTTGAACATGTCCCCTTTCTGAAGAATTTAGCTTCCTGAAAAAAAGCTCACAGAATTTCCTCTGGCTTGGCTTAACAGCATTAAAGGTTGTGTTTCCAGGCAGATGGAAAATCTGGCTTACCCACAGCTTCCCCCCTCTTCTCCACATTTAACAGTTCACTGTTGTGACCACAAGAAAGATGGCAACCGCCACTAAAACTTTAATCCCCCCCTTCCCAAAGTCGTAATCTTTATATAGCAAATATAATGAGCTTTCTCAGTCACATACTGCAACAATGTTTAACAGGATTGCATAACCAAAGTTATATTTAAATCCACTGAAAATGCAACCCAATTCTCCCAGAGTCTGCTCTGGTGACAATTAATGACAGATTTCATTAATATTCACCTATCCCTTTTTTTTTTTTGGCTTGTAGGCTTGTGTCCCACTAAAACAAGGACAGCGGAGAGCTCTCTTCTACTAAAGTGGCTCCATTAGGCACCACAGATAACACACAAAACCTGGCCATGCTGTTCACTGTCCCCTATTACCCCTCAATTTTATTCTCTAGAAGCTCTTTCAGCAGCTACTTCCAGGCTGTAACCACAGGAGGAGCAGGAGGTATTCTGCCACTGCTGTCAAGTAAGCCAACGGAGGACAGAAAAGGAAAAGAAAAGTTAATTTCAAAGTATTTTGCAAAGTGGTCCCAACACTTCGAGGTGGCAAGATGTCTCTCCTCCTGCCCCTCTGGCCACAGTGTCATGCTGTACCAAGGCATCACTAAAACAACGAATTTATCCTGCATTACAGTGTATCTCCTGAGCTGTCCTACCTCTCTCATGAGGAGTCACTTTGAATTTAGTTCTCCTGGTTATTTGCTTCAAGCATTAGAAAAAAAGAGTGAGGAGACCAACGTGACCGTCATTTGAACAACCTGCTCGGTTTCACTTGCAGGCAAACAGCGTGCACATCCCTTCACACACCCCAAACCCGCAACTTTTCATGCTAAAGGATGGCAATTTTCTCAGCAACTGAGAGCACTGACTCTCTGAAACAGGGAACGCCAAATTACCCAGCCTATTCTTCAACGAGAACAGTCAAGAGACACTTTTTTCCATCAATGGAACTGATGTTTCCTGAGGCAACGCAGAGGATGACACCCCAACAAGACGGCGGCAGCAGGGCACACCTCGGGAACGCTCCTCTAGCTCGGTCCTTAACCCAAATGCCAGGAAAATTATGTTAAGTCGTAACCCCCAACCAGTCTCCCTATTCACATCTCACTACAAAATAAGTCCTGAGCCCAAATCTCCACAGCGTTTCAAGATCCTCCCTGCAACTGGGGAGGGATGGGGAAGTGAAGAGGAAAGTGAGAGGAAGAAGGAAACAGCTGTTTTCCCTTCCCAACCTTGCATTTCCTCCGAAAGCTTTGCTCTCCCCTTTAAACATACAGTAAAAACAGGAGCTACTTTCTTTTCCTCTGTCCTGGAAAAAGAAAGACAAAAAAATCCCCACCCTCCTTCACTCTTGCAAACATCCCACCCCGTCCCTGCCAGGTTTACGGGGGAGCCGGAGTACCGGAGCAGCAGCTTTCCCTGTGCCGCGATGACCTTCACTCTGCATGTTTCTTATTTTTAATTCCCATCTGAATCTCAGTGAACTACTCCAGAGCATAACTAAATGCCCGTTAAGCATTTCACAGAATCAAGCCTTTAATTTTAAAAATATTTATCCTGATCTCTGGAAGACGCTCATTCTAACCTCTGACTGCACAGGCCATACATACACTAAAAAAGAACCACAAACTGAAAGGAAACTCCATAATACCAACCTCCTGAGCTACTACAGCCATGAAACCCATCCAGTTCCACAGGGACTGGGGAGCTGGCCATGGCATTGCCCAATTTCGTGAATATTCAGGAGGAGACATGATGTTATTTCAATTCACAGACTACAACAACTGGAGAGAAATTCTTAAAAATAAGGGTCACAAATATAAGGGGCAGCTCTGTGTCCCATCCCAGCGTTACGTGCTCTGACAATTTTGCAGTGCCACTCCTTGCTTTTCAAGGAACTTTCACTATTGCCGGTAATTCTGTTATTGTCAAAAATCATGAAGTCATCCAGACCCAGGTATTTTAATTAGACACTTCACGGCTGGCTTCATACCCCAAAGACGGGATTACGGGCAGCTGCCAGCCCCGCAGCCACCGTAACCCAAGCGAGTGGCTGCTGTTGGGACTAGTTTCAGCAAGAGCCGGCAATGAGCCGCTCGCAGGCACCGCCCCCTGTGTGGCCATAAAACACCATTACAAAACCCCTATTCGTGCGAAACAGGTAATTTTGAAAAAGCTCTGAGCTGGATTTGAACATCTCAGTCCAGCACGAGATGACACCCCGTCTCGTGACTGGTTAACAACCTGCTGGGGATTTAGCGTGCCCCAAAGCAGCTGGCTGGTTTTTGTTGAGGCAGGCAACGGCGCTACCGTGTCACGTCCACAGGTGAACGGCATTTTCGAAACTGAAGGCAACCCAGAACCCCCCCCCTCCCCTCCCAGTAATGCCCCAGTGCCTCCCAGTAACTCCCCAGTCTCCTTCCAGCGCTCCCAGTAACATCCCCAGTGCTTCCAGTAACCCCCCAGTCCTCTTCGAGTGCTCCCAGTAATGTCCCAGTCACCCCCAGTCTCTTTCCAGTGTTCCCAGTAACCTCCCCAGTGGTTCCAGTAAGCTCTCCAATGCTCCCAGTAATCCCCCAGTCCCCTCCCAGCAACCCTCAGTCTCCTCCCAGTGTTCCCAGTAACACCCCAGTCCCCTCCCAGTGTCCCCAGTAACACCCCAGTCCCCTCCCAGCAACCCCCAGCCTCCTTCCAGTGCTCCCAGTAACACCCCAGTCCCCTCCCAGCAACCCCCAGTCTCCTTCCTCCCAGTAACCCCCCCAACGCTCCCAGTAACCCCCAGTCTCCTTCCAGTGCTCCCAGTAACATCCTCAGTGCTTCCAGTAACCTTCCGGCACTCCCAGTAACCTCCCCAGTACTTCCAGTAACCCCCCAGTCCCCTTCCAGTGCTCCCAGTAATGCCCCAGTCACCCCCAGTCTCCTTCCAGTGCTCCCAGTAACCTCCCCAGTGGTTCCAGTAACACCCCAGTCCCCTCCCAGCATCCCCAGTAACACCCCAGTCCCCTCCCAGCAACCCCCAGCCCACATTGAGCCTGGGGGGTGGCGGGGGGTACTGGGGCTGTGTATAGGGAGAAGCAGGCCCTCGCTGGGGCTTACTGGGAGGTACTGGGGATAGGGGAGTACTGGGAATTACCTGGGGGGATGTTACTGGGACTTACTGGGAGTTGTCCCCACCCCAAGGTGACTCTCCTTCCAGTGCTCCCAGTAACCTCCTAGTCTTCTTCCAGTGTTCTCAGTAACCTCCCCAGTCCCCTCCCAGTAACCTCTCAGTAACCACCAGTCTCCTCCCAGTGCTCCCAATCCCCTCCCAGTAACCCTCCAGTACCCTCCCAGTAACCCCCCAGTGCATCCAGTTGCCTCCCATATACTCCTTAATTGGTCTTTCCATGCTTTCATATTCCCAGTGACTCTTCTCAAGCCCTTCCCAGTGCTCCCAGTAACCTCCCAATAACCCCCCAGTGCTCCTGGTAACCCTCCCAGTAAGCCCCAGTGCTCCCTGCAATCCCCGTTTCCCCCTCCAGTGCTCCCAGTACCCTGGAGTGTTCCCAGTAATACCCCACTAACCCTTCCAGTGCTCCCAGTAACCCCCAGTTTCCCCCTCCAGTGCTCCCAGTAATCTCCAATGTTCCCAGTAACCCTCCCAGTAGTCCTCCCAGTAACCCCTGGAGCCTGGACACCTAGGTCCCTTTTGGCAGGCCCCTGGAGGCGGAGCTTGAGGCTGAGAAGAGGCGGGGGCAAGCCCTGGAGGCGGAGCTTGAGGCTGAGAGGAGGCGGGGCCAAGCCCTGGAGGCGGAGCTTGAGGCTGAGAGGAGGCGGGGTCAACTGTTAGAGGCGGAGCTGGGTGCTGAGAAGAGGCGGGGCCAAGCCCTGGAGGCGGAGCTTGAGGCTGAGAGGAGGCGTGGTCAGACCCTGGAGGCGGAGCTGGAGGCTGAGAGGAGGCGGGGCCAAGCCCAGGGGGCGGAGCCTGATGGGGAGCAGCCCCTGGAGGAGGTGAGCCCAGGCGCCTGGGTCCCCTGGGGGCTGTGTCCCCTCCCCTTGGGGACACGGTGGCACTGTCCCCAGAGCGTCCTAAAAAAAAAAAGAAGTAATAATGAGAAAATAAAAACCCAAATCCCTCCTGACTGAGTTCAGTATCACAAATTTCTGGGAGGAGAGGACAAAGGGGGTCCCTATATCCAGACCCTTCCCATGAATACCACTGCAGGGGTGAGGATGCGAGAACAAAGTTCAGCAGTCGGAAGGATGCATGGTTCCCCTTCATTTCTCTACACCTCCTCCCATTAACTCAGGAACCTCATTGCTGGTCAGCAGGGCGTAATTGGCTTGTTTTCCAGTTTCATATCTACCTTACCCTGGCTCCCGTTACAGGAGATGTCAGCGTGGGGTCCCTACTCCCAGGGGACACTCGGGTACCGAGGTGCCCCAGCTGCCCCAGCCCGGCTGTGCTGTACCCACATCTGCCTCAGAAGCTGCATCTTCCCATGACCAGCAGTCCCAAGGCAGACGCTAAAAGCAACATCTTCCATACCACTTCCACTTTCATGGTGGTACTCGGGAGTTTTCAGGGAGCCTTATCTCCATGAAAAAATATAGGCAAGGACTCTGCATGTGCACACGGTGCCTCCAGTATTCACTGCTGGTTCTCCGAAAGCAGAAGGCACGAGAGACCTGTGATTCTGTATTATCCATTTAAACAACAAATACAAAGCTAAAACACATTAAAAATGTATGAATTTCTGTGAATCCTTAAAGAGCCTTATTTTTGCCTTCTGGTATGTAGGTCTTTAAGGCTGCATCTTTTTAAAGCTTTTTTTGATCTTGAAAGTTAAGAACTTTGTCAAAAAGACAGAATGCAAGGAGATTAGCATCTCCACCACATCCCAGCAGTCCAGGAACTTTAAAAGGTCTCTATGATGCATTGCAAGACTTTCAAGCTGGCGATATCGGAATAAGTTTCTCCACAATAAAGATGGAAAGGAGACATGGGATCCTTTATTGGATCACGTGATTTAGAAATGTTGCTAGTGCCTTGAACCATCATGAAAAAAACCTACTAAAAACCTTAAAAACAGCTACTAAAAAAAACTTAAAAACTGCTAAGCCACCGCTCGCTGTCTGTTGTTGGCTCCTCCGTTTCCCCAAGCCAGGCGTGTGATGTGCACGCATGTGCTACCTTTCAAACATGATTACTGAGTTCTCCTGAAGGCCTGTGCATATGCAGGAGAAAAGAAAAAAGTTTTGAGTCCCTGAAAACAGATGCAGTGGATCTGGCTCTCCTACTCCATTCAATCTAAAAAGCTATGTATTTCTGAAAGCTGAAAAACCTAAACATAGGGTTGTAAGAGAGCAGAGCCAGACCCGTGTGTTAGCTTAAATCAGCAGCTAATTCATTTTAAGGTGATACTTTGGATTGTGAAATAAAATGTTGGACTTGTGAGCCCATTTGCTTTGGCCAGCCACTGCTTTGGGGCCAGTAATCCCTTTAATTGACCCAAATCACCTAAAGGCACCTCCAAGCAGAAAAGCCTCTTTGCTCTATAAGCAACATCAGATGGACAACAAAAAACTTAAAAACAGAAAAACATTGGGAAAAAAATTCTGACAGCACAGCTCATCACATCTCCTTTAAAGAATCAGCTTATAAAGGAGAATATAAAGTGTGAAATGTCTTGAAAAAAATCTCAGTGCCCAGTATTCTCCCAGGTTGCTGTAAGTTATATTCAGCTTTTAACATTACAAGAAATAAATACATGTATCAGTTTACAGGACCATCTCAAAGGTGACCACTGAAAGCTCATTCTTGCCAGGAGTTTAAAATACACCAGACTAATAACTGGAAAAAAGTCACTAATACCAATAATTAGATCTGATCCTGCAAAACCTCATGCAGAACAATACGCTAAACAAAGGTATTAACTGCATGACTAACGATGCACTTCTGCGGAAACCTTGGGTGATGGGACTCATGCTAAAATGAAACTACAAACTGCTCACTTTGACTGTGTTAGGCAATGACTTTGTAAGTCGAAGGCAGAGAGTTACTGGGGAGAGTAAGACTCAATGTATCCGCAAGTGTTCACAGGATTGGGCTCTATTTTTATACAGCCCTTTTTCAATGACAAAAGCTAATTTAGAAATACTTGTTTCAAACTATTTGCCTCTCTCAAAAAAACACAATTAAATACAATCCAAGAGAAGATTTACTGTAGAACGGCCTTGGGGGGGGTGGGGGGGTGGGGGGTGAAAACACACAAAAAACTATGTTTTGAAAAAGTAATGAAGACATATTTAGAAGGCATAGACATGAAATGCAGACATAACAACCCTGATACAGATTTTAAATTATTTTCATGTGAAAAGTCTAACCTTATAATATCACACATCTTAGATCATCTGACTTGTGTGTCTGCCTGCATATTCAGCATCACAGCCCCAAGCTGAATAAACACGGACAGAGAAGAAAGGGATTCTTGTTTCCTGGTAAAGCTTCTTGCATTAAAGAACTGAAAGCAGGGCAAAAGGCCCATTCAAAAATGTGTCACAAAACACTTCACCGCAGACCTAGGAGCTTTGTTGTGAGAGGGGAAAGAAAAAAGAAAAAAAGGATTTTGAACAATATCGCCTAATGGGATTATGTATACACAACAGTTTCCCATTTACAATACCCTACCAGGGAGCTGTACCCAAGCTCAAGTTTTACCTGCGCCGGTACCAGTTATATCATTTTATAACATATGTTAAGCAAACAGGGTATAAACCACAAAGCTGCTACCAAAAATACTCGATCTTCCAAGGAGCCTGTCAGACAGGCAATTAAAGAAACAATATTCCTCCTCAAAACAATACATTTTATTATCTGTAAATACACATCGCTCTCTTTTGGCTCTAAGTAGAAGCTCAGGAAGCATACACTTTTGTACCATAGTTTTGGTAACTTAAAGCTTTCAAATTACATTTAACGTAGTATCTGGGTACATAAATAATACACAGAAAACAGCGTCCTGATGACAATACTACAACATATGAAGACAAACTGTTTAGGATCCTTTTGAACTTGTTTGCACATAAAAACTTCTCTGTATTTATATTAGCCAGAAGGGGTACAGAGAAAGAGGGCCTAGGACTAAGTATTTCCTCTTCCCAATTCCTTCCTTTGGTTTTTTTTTTTTTTTTTTATATATCTGAACTAATTTTGCACCTAACCACAACAAGTACACCATGCTTTGAAGCTTTTTAAGAAACAAAAAAAACCCAAACCAACCAAATTTAGGAATAGAACCACCGCAGCTCTAGACCAGAAAAAAAAAGTGTTTTAGCAACTGGAAAAACTTATCCCTGCACCTCACAAAGAATAAATACAGCTATCAATACAGAATAAACATCCTTGCTTGCATTAATAAGGACAAATATAGTGGTACAATGTCACCAAGAGAAGGGATGGCCAAGTAACCCGTGTGCCACAGCGAAGCCTTCCAGAGCAAGAAGGTGTAAGGAGGTGGTGAGCAGGGGAGCAGAGCAGGGGTTTGCAGCCGATGCTCAGACTCTCTCGGATGCTCGATCCCGGCAGCGGGGAACCATCTGTACAAGTTCAACAAGTAAAATGGGAGATGCAAGCGCTAACCACAGCAGCAGTCAGTTACCTGCGACAAGGAGACCCGGGAAGATTTCCTCTCTGGGGCAGCACCTGCTAACCAATATTTGGAAAATGGGAGATTTATATGCCTTTATTTTTCCTTTAGAAGCAGCAGCACCTTACAAAGAATCTGCTCAGCAAAGAACCCCAACCCACACTTCTGGCGCTGTCTCATTGACTGCCCAAGCACTTTTGGCTGGGGTTTTTTGGGGGTTCCTCCCTGCTCCCCCCATTCCCTGTAGGTCTCTGCAGAGGAAGAATTTTGCACTAAGTGCCACTACATGAGGCGCATGGCCCCCAAAGCAGCAGAAAAAGCCAAATTATATAAAACCTGGATTGTTTCGCAGCTGTGTCACCCTTTGCCTCCTCAGACCTGAACAATAATGAGTTTGTCTCAGGCGGAGGGGAGAGGGGAATGGCTCTGTGCTCGAAAGGGTCGGGGCCGACAGATGCATAGATGGACTTGCCAAATGCTGCCTGCACCTGGCTGGGCAAGGGGTGAAGCACAAACGTGGATGTGAGGACCTGCAGATGACGGGGCCGGAGGAGGAGCTCAACCCTCCACCTCCGCGCGAAACCCCGGCGTGGTTCCCCTTTGCAAATCTCGGGGGGGACCCAACACGAAAGCGCATTTGGTAGCTACTTACATAGAAGTCACAGGCAAAATTTTGCCTTCTTGCTTCCACTGAAAGTGAAATTAGCTATACTTTGTATAGCAGCGGTTTGGGTTTGTTTTTTTTTTTTTTCTTTCTTTTAATTAAACAACTGAACCCTCCTCCCCAGACCTCATGAACAGAAACCACTACTTCCTCAGCCACTGCATGTTCGTGTCTAAAAACAGCACAGAGCAAGGGTAAAACCCTGCTGGGCACGACATGAGACCTTTCTGTGTTGATCAAGCTCACAAACTGCCACCAACATGTGATACCAAATTTTGAAATTTTGGTTTTCCTGTTTCACCTTTTCCACCAAACAGACGGGAAAGATGTCTGTTAATATGAATAACCGTAATTTAAAAAAAAAAAAAAATCAACTTTCACAGAATTTACCACATTACGAAATGAAGATTTAGAAAGCCCACAACTGACCAGTAAAAAGAAAACCGATGCCCAGTAATCTGATTCAACAAGAAAAAAAAGAAAAAAAAATGTTTCCCTAGAAAATCTTTATAAAACCCCAAGTGGAAAGAGGGAAGTCAGTAACTTCCAATGGAAATGACTATGGGAAAGGCATCTCAATTCAAACAAAAAGCGTATTAACCCAAGTGGAAGGAAGGGTGTGAGAAACTTAAATTAGCTCAATATGAATCCCTTTGTCTTAGAACAGGGAGCTGAGACTCTATCTCTCTCTGCACCACGTTTGACTTTGGCTCAGCAGCACAATTCTGAAGCGAGTCTCCTGACCATTGCCCGCTTACAACGTGCTCTTCTTTGCAGCCTGGAGCAGCCCCGGAGCACAAAGGCTTCCCCTCTGATGGCGGGACTCCAGGTGGTGACACACTGTAGGAACACAGTGCCCATCCTCCAACTACTGCTGGGCATCTGGTCCACAGGTCTGGGCTAGAGCTGGTCTGAACATCCGTAGCGTGGACATCTGGTCCTCAGCACCAAGCTCCTGGCTCTACCAACCTGCTCCTGCTGAGCCATGCTGCTTGTTGACACAGACACAGCCCTTCTGGATGGAGAAGGACCAATTCTCTCGCAAAGGCTCCAGGTTTAACTAATTCACAGTGCCGGTGGTTCTCATTTAGCTTTGTTTCAGCACACTGGATGTTTAAACAGCTTGTGCAAAACAAGAAAGAGCGCAGCCCGGCGGGACTGACCGTCACCCCAAAGCATGGCAGGGGCACATTGTGTGAGGAGCTGACCAAGCCTTTCAGATGTTTCTTTATTCCGATTTTGCTGTTGTTCTGAGCTTGTGGGAACAACAGCTTGAAAAGCAATCAGAGAATTACAATCACATTGTGTTAGAAAAGCACAACCTGCACCTCAATTTTCTGCTTCTTACGGCCCATACCCCTCCACAGGCTAAGGTGCAAAGGATTAGTAGTGCTGTGGCCTCCAAAGTCACATTTCATGCTTTTATAAAGAGAATTTTTGTCCATTTCTATTAATGTGTTAGCACAAAGCAAGCTCTCTGACCCACTGATTAAACCAGAGGTGTGCTGCTAACTTCAGTAAAAGCAGAACCACAATTACAATCCGCAACAACATCAACAGCTCCCCCAAAAACGCCAGGGAGGACAAGTATACAAACAGGGGCATGTCCAGACAGCACGGTAAGCAAAATTTTTGAAAACCCGTAACGGAAAAGCATATGCTGTCTTTTCAAAGTGAGATTTTCAAAGGAGCTCAGAGAGTTCCTCAAAATTCATGGTTCAGAGGCTCCTTCAAAAAAAAGCCAGCCTGAACTGCTTCACTGCTCTGCTCTCTTCAGCTGGAGTAACACCAGACAGACAACTAATTCAGAACAAACACCGGAGAAGTGAAGTCAAGTCTTCATTACCATCACCCCACATCTTGGGAAACTGGATGTGAGGGTCAAGAGCCTCTCAAAAGCTGCGTTTCTTCTAATGTATGTAAATGACAGTCAGAAAAACCCCAGACAAGACCATGTTGAAATATTCCCAGGGATCATACAAAATTGAGAACTGCAACAACTGCAAGACAACTGCCAGTTACACGAAAGACCGTGCCACCCTCGCTGTTGATATCACGTTCATTTACCCAGGAAGATATTCAAGATATGTAATCGCTCGACAGGTTGGAAATATTACCTCCACACCTAAAATAGAACAGACAGGCCTAACCCTGTTGTCATTTGTACCCGAGAAACCCTGCAATTAATTCAGAGCCCGCTCATTTTCAGATGCCTCAGCCTCTACAAACACACAGGAGGGCTTTTCCACTCCAGCCTCTTCGCTCCCATCCCGTTCTCCCCAAGGGAGTGAATTCCCGTTACAACCCACACCCTTGAGAGATGCCCTCCTGCACAGACCAGTTGGTGGGCTTGGGGCTTAGCTCCTAAGGGATATGGAGGAGTAACAGCATTTTGTGCAGCACTGAGCACAGCCCTGATACCACAGCATAAAAAAAAAAATCCTCGCTCCTGCTGCAAGGCTACGTCCTTCCAGGAGAAGGAACGCTGTGAGCTCACACACTCACTGCAAGAAAATGCACATTTCCATTCACATCATCCATTCAACCTTCACACAGAGCATAGGGACAGCAACAGAAACTACCGCCTGGGAAGTGCCTTTTTAAGGGTGCTGGCAAATTCATGCAATTTGCATTTCCTCAAACTCTGCTCCCTGTTACACCCTCGCACTATCTTTGACTTGAATAGCCTTACATCAATAAGGAAACTAATGGACAAACAAGAAACCAATATTTATAATAATCTCTTTAAAACAAACAGAAGCAAAAAAACTTGGACGATGAAGCCTGTTCCTTAAAACAAATGTGCACAGACACTTGCTATTTGTGAGGCTGCTCCTGAGTTCTGCAGTACCTGGAGTGGCTTCTAAAATAGAAAAAGCATTTTATCTTGAGGCGAGTCATGCACATGGAAAAATACGGATTTTACAAATAAATCTCAAAGGTCACGATGGAGGTACTTGACAGTGGCACTTCATGTTCTGCTGTAAATAATTCTGCCTTTTTAAGCAACTACCTTTTAGCTGCCACTTCTTCTGGACTAGGTTATGCTAAAAGATGGCACTCTACAAAACAGTAAACACCGCCAATTAAAAATCAAACCCAGTTTTGCTCTAATTAGGAAAACAGCCTCATAAAATTAAGGAGGTTCCTAAGATACACAATGGGTTGAAGACAGGTTACATGAACTCCGTTTTAGGAAACTTAATTACACCTTTGTGCTTTAAAGACCACGCTTCCAAGACTATTAATAGCAGACAGCAAGCTTTCCATGCCTTTGTACATACCTTGCTGCAGCACCCGCGCCTCTCACCTACCCAAGCGATTAAACCGTACTTTGCACGGTAGCATCTGAAAGCTGTTTCTCCTCTCTTCCTATTCCCCCCAAAATATGTTTTACAGTCGGAAACGTTATCACTCACTCAAGTAAATCTGGAGAACTATGAAGTTTGCTAGTAACTTACGAAGCCTGCTCAACTCTACCCACATCCAAGGTATCAAGATGAAGTTTTTGTTTCCATGTAGCTCTCTATCATCTAAGGAGGACTCCCTGCTGTGCAAGTCCACCGCACCCCACGGACACGTGGGCAATCCTTCTGTCACCCCGCATTTGCCTGGGTGTAGCTGATTGCAACCTCAACTGAAAAAGGAGGAAATTAATCTCCTTTTCTGTTAGTTCTGTAGGTACTAACGCAAGTGCAGAAGCAACAGGAAAATAAAAGGTTTGCCTGTAGAGGGGTATGACAGACAAAACACAAGAAATAAAGTTGGTGAGTTGAAAAAAAGAAAAAAAGAGTAAGATGTTTTCAAGATACATTTCAGACCGTAGCTGACATCTAGCTTCTGCTTTATGTTACACCCTTCAGAAAGGCTGAGTACAGTGAGGTGGGAAGCGCAGGTTCCTAGCACATGCCAGCGTGAACAAGGAGTAAGAAGAGCATCTTGAACTGTAGGTATGGACTGTATTTGTGTACACACAAATGTATGTATGTGATCCAAGCAGGCCTGAAGGCAAAGGGCCTTGTGTGGCATTCATCTCCTTGTTCCCCTTTCTCCATCCCTAGATGTGCTGGGGGTATCGGATGAAACCAGACATCCCTCCAGCTGACACAACGGTCCTCCCTGAGTGCTGAAGGCATCCTAGGTCCTTGGGGTGGTACACTCTGCTCTCCCCTCCGCCAGCATCAGAAAACTAAAACTCAGCAGATCTCCCTCTGAAGTAAGCTGCTCGCACCCTTCAAAGGGCACACCACCACCATGGGGTTACAATCCACTTCTCTGCTATAGCAGCCGCTGTGGGGACCAGGCTGCTCCAGTGCTGTGAGTTCTCCCTGTGAAAAGCAATGGTGACAGCATCTGACCCTTCCATCGTTGATGAAACTAAAATCCACACCACCGTGCCAGCACGTACACCTCCTGTCGGACAGGGAGACAGCTCAGCTTGGGGTGTCTCACCTCCTCCTCTTCCCTTCTGGTACACTAACCTCAGTGTGGTCCAGCCTTGTTGGAGCGCTGGGACCTCTCCCTGCACTTCCACCCATCGGCAGACCCACCAGAAACAACGATGCTGGGAATGCTGGAGCCGCCAGCATGTTTCCCCATCCACTTTCCTTACTGGGAGTTGCTGACCCTGTTACCTGCAGTGGCTCTTTCTCCATCCTGAAATGGGAAAGGAAACGATGCCCCACAGAGGGGAGAGGACAGATGGAGACCCATCACCAGCCTTCCCACACTGCAGAAGGCACAAGCTCAACTCCAAGGACAGCAACAGCACCCAGTGGTTGGTATGCCTTCAGGCTGCACTGGCACCACCAACCGTATCCTACTATCGCTTCTCAGTCCCTTGGGTCTATGCAAAACATATGTGCAGATATGTCCTGTACAGTCACAGTCGAGGCCACACACAGCAGACGGCACGTGGATGGCTGAGAAGAAGAGTTACCTGCAAGGAGGCTGCAAACCCAGTGGCACTACTGACTTCTTGGTGCTCAGCATCCTACACAGAGCCTGGGGAAGGGGAAAAGCAAGCTGAAGAGCTTCATCCTTGTTCCTTCCATGCAGCTCAGCTCCAGCTGCGTGATGTGGTGCAGAAAGAAGTCAGCGTAATGTCACCTTACAGATTTTTCCCGTTACACAAAATCAGGGGAATTTTTTGTTTTGTTTTCTTTACAGGAAAATTTATGCTTCTTTTGAATGCCTTTACCTATAAACTGATGTGCCTACGTCCGATTAGCTTTGACAGCACGTAGATTTGAAAACCTAATCATATTTACCTCGGCAATATGATTATCTGTAGCAGCACCAAAATGCAATCCATTGCTGTCTGAAAGATTATTATAAATAAAGTTATCTAGCTTTCTATTTTTTAATCCTACCAATATTATACAGTAAAATCCCAGATATTGAAAAGATTTACTTACTAGCATAACTTTACACACAGGCACTTGATTTAACTGAATAATTTTATACATATGTAAATGTACCGTTCAGGCTTTGCAGGATCCTGGGTCACAAAGGACATACCTTCCTCTGACATCCAAGACAAGCAGGGCTAAACACATTTCAGTTATGGTGGGTGAATCTTTTTCTCCCCAAACCTCAATTTCATACGATTGCCAGCCTAATCTATAACAACATGGAGGAAAACACAACTGCTTGCTAAGAACACGTTCTTGTCCTTTATACTCATATATAGGGTGAAAGGCTTTTTTAAAAAAACTACGTCTAGAAATGAAGGTAGCCTTCACTTTTCATTCACTTCTAAATTTTCCACAACAGAAAACCTTCTTTAGGTAAAAACTCTGTAACACAGCTGCTAAGAGCAGTGTTGACTTTGAAATTCATCACGAGAACAGAAAATACATTTAGCATTCACCACAGGAAAGCAGTTGCTATGAATACAACACAGTAGCCCCTGTAAAGGCACATCGCAGATCCTGAAATGCTTATTCCTCTAAATCTGCATAGTGCAGCCTGAAAAGCAAACACTGAGAGTCCTACAAGTTTCCCACTGGCACATGGTGTTTTCTCCAACCACCGGTGAAATTTTCTTCTCCTAACTGATTTGCCGAGCTCTTTACCCTACCCCTGCAAGCACATAAAACTTCTGCTAGGCCCTTCTTATGAAATCAAGTACCGTTCCTTAAATTTCTCAAGTGTGTTATTTGCAAACTGCGGGCCAGCAGATACGATACTCTCCATATGCCAGATTATCTCATTTCCATTTTCTAGGAATAATACTTCTTACAGCAAACTGGCAATGGGGGGTTTTTAGTTGGGTTATGAAGAGAGTCAGCTCTGTGTCTCGCGGCACCTGCCACGTGGCTACGCCTGGTATCTGGTGGCAACCCCACCGCCATCAATAGCAATTCTGGGTTTGTCAGAAAGGACCGATTACAGCCTTGGAGGTATTAGTGTACGTCCAGAGGTGAATTTCGTGGATATTTGCATGGTGCAAATAGAATGTGATTTCCGTTTTTATTGTGGGATAATTTGGTGTCTACTGAAGTTTCAATGTACAGAGGTCCTAACACACAAAACCAAACTTCTGCATTTTCAGGTTAAATTATGAAGATGAGCCTTTATGTTTGTGTAGTGGAGATCTTGCCTGAGAGACTACAAACAGCTGAAATTAGGGGGAAAAAAATAAAAATAAAAATAAAAATATCAGGACTTGGTTCTGCTTCTTGCCTTCACCTCCTGCTCACTCGCCACTCTACAGAACGTCCGGACAGCCCACCTGGCATTTACTTCTTTGAAACGAGGATGCCATAGAATTACTAGAGGGTTAGGTTTTTTTCCTTTCAGACAGCACACTTGAGAACCTCATATTTCTGTTTTAGCTGTTTTGAACTGTTCCAAGCTAAGCTATATCCTCCACCAGAAGTCCTCAAAGTCATAATAATTACAGATTAAAGCATACTTCCTAGCCAAAAGCTGCCATCAAACTATGACCTGTCATTATCCTACCTAGCTACCATCAAACTACGTTTTTGTGATGGTCTGGAGGGCTAGTGACTCACATCGTTACTACTGATCTTCATCATTTCAAGCTGCTTGCAGCAGTACTGTGCAGAGGAAAGCTGTGTAGCAGGCTCCCAAGGAAAAGGGCCGGTGTGGCTGCCCGCACAGGAGCTTTGCCAGTAAAGAAAAGGGTTAAAAGAAAGATCAAGTAATAGGAATGCACCGACCACATAAGCAAACTTGCTGAAACATCCCGCTCCTCCGCTCTCCTGACGGCTAACGAGTGGTCACCGCATACCAGCTAGGCACCTGCACGGTGTAACCGTAGGGCTTCCCAAGGCGGGGTTGGACCTAGAAAGGTGACCAGCGAAGGCAGCCAACACAAAGACGACTCTTCAAGTGTTACCGGCTCAGGTTTTCCCACAGGGGTTAATGAGCACCCACCCAGGCAGAGCCCTCTCACCCATCCGGCTCAAGTCGCAAGGTTTCGGCAGAGGCAGCTCCCTCTCAGCATCTGTCCCTCTCTGAAGGTGTCTAGTTAATCCCCTAGCAGTCACGAACGCTACGTTCTGTCCCAGCTCATCTTCAGAATTGACAGCAAAGGATTTTTTTCCTTGTCTGATGAATATTAACGTTTATACCTGCCAGAGATGCTTGCTAAGTAGTATAAGAAGAGCCTAAATAAGCCAGAGCAAACTTCTGCGGGATTTGTTTTTAAAAGCTTTGTGTATTAAGGGAACGAGGCTGATGCATCTTTGCTGCCCATCAGTCTGTGCATCATTGTATTGCAGTGACTTCTAAACCACTGGTCAACTTCAGCTAGCATCTGGAAGATGACCACATTTCCACAAGTTTCAAAGGAAGCAAGAGAGGGAGGCACAAACCTGTGCCCTGAACAAGGGAAAAGGCCAGCAGAGACCAACAGTGATGGGTGACAGTCATTGTGACGTGGGGTTGGCCGTGCTCGGCACGCGCACAGCTGAGGAAGCCCACTGGCAGTCAGTGACTGCTCCTGAACAGCTCGAAGCGACCACGAGGACCCAACCTCCCAGCATCCTCGTGCTAAAGGCCATGGGTGCACTCAGTGTCCCTCACAGGACTACTGGAGGAGCTCGCAAGCTGTGTGCATGGGGACTGCAAGGCCTTTCTCGGGGTGGGGGACAGTCCTTGGAAACTGGGTCAAAGGCTTACAAAGGGCATGTGGTGCTGAAAACGAGCCGTGAGGGACCTGCCCCTAAGACATGCGTCAGGACACTGGTGCAACCAGTGAAACAGCCCTTATTACCCGAGTCTTAACCCTGCTGTGGACCATCCCCTCTTCAGGGTGGCACAGGGAGGCCATTTAGCCTGCTGAAGTGACAGCTGAAGTCAATAAGCATCCCCTCCTTTAGAGACAGCAACCATCCGTGGTACACAAGGTCACACACCTATGAAAGGACTTAGTTCAGCATGTGTACTTCTCATTCACTTCTCAGACCATTAAATTGCTGTTTTCACGCTATTCTTGTATGCATCATTCTGAAACTCGGGCTGCCTGAAAGGCTTTAGGTTCAGTGAATAGCAGAGGCTCCACCACACACAAAAGGTCCGATGTGCTTCCAGCGTTGCACAAGCCCACTCCTGATGCTGGGATGACCCTGCAGGGTGGATGGTGCCCCCAGCTCTTTGTTTCGCTCCTCTTTCGTGACTCTGCCTGTAAGGCGTTTGTTTCTGAGACACTCATCTTTTGTCTCTGGTGTGTTCAGTTTGGAGGCATCTTCTGTGGTGGGCTGAGCCTGCACTGCCTGCCTGCCCAAGGCCACGAAGGACCAGGCTCTGACCTCACAGCCCTCCACCACAAAACTAAACGGTGGGATTCAGCTCCTCAGCAACATCCTGGAGGCTTCCTCCAGTGCTATCAACCCATCACACTTTGTGAGCCCTACAAAAGGCAGGGAAGTCAACCGTTCCAGCATCCCCCTTCGCTGCATCTCTCCAGAAGATGAATAGTAAGGCCATACACAGTTCTGTATTTTCTAATGGGCAGAAACAAATTGAATCTTCACAAACTTTACTAATCATAAATTAATTTCAGAATTACTCAGGAAATTAGATTTGCCTTGTAGGTCAATAAATTCTGAAGATAAATCTATTTGGACCACAATAACTTTAATGTCATTTTCAGTGGACTTCCCCCCCAGCGATTACTCAGCAGATACTCCTCTCTGCTTCCTTCCCAGCACCAGCTGCTCCCAGAAGGAATTCTCCTGCCCATCTGCCTTCAAGCCTGACACAGCAACACAGACAAATACAACTGTAAGTGATGTTTAAACTCCAAATCCAATCACTGGTTTGCTTCCTTAGGAAAAAAAAAAACAAAACCAACCACCAAAAAAGCCCCACAACACAAAAAAAGCATGCGCTTGTTTCTAACCACCCGGCGCACTGGAAAAGGCCTTATGTAGAAAAGGAAACTTCACAGATGGAAACAGCAGTATCTTTCCCAAAGAAAACTATGGCAGCAAGAATTCTAGGCGTACACAAAAACATGCATCTGGGACCATCACCTAATCTACAGGATCCGAAACTATTTTAAACCGGTGTTGCTGAAATTGTGTTCCACAGAGCTCCTCGCTAATTTAAGATGAATCTATTAAAATTAATTATAATCTGACATGTAGGAAAACCTGGCAGAACCCGGCCCTAGTTTCCAGCAGCCTCGTGTCCTCAGCCACCCATTCACCACAAAACAGAAACAAACTCCTTCTGCACTAGACAGGAGCCTCTGGCATCAACAAGTCAACTTCTGGACAAGCATTTTTTTTTTTCTCCATTTACATGTAATTGCATACTAGCCTCTGAACAGCTAGAAGCTCCGTGTTCTTCTTCTTATATCGTTTGTTTCTTGTGAATACACACAGAGCACAAACCCAAACCACATTAATGATAACCTTGTTAAATATAAACTACTACGCAATTATACAGACTGCTAACACAAACAAAAAAGCCAGGGAACTCTGATTATATGTTCACAATGGTTTCTGAAAACTAAATAAAAACAACAACACAAGGCAGCCTGTCTTGCCCGATACTGTAATAGAAAATGGTTTCACGTTACAACATAACTTACGTGTCTCAGCACAGAGGACTAGTCTGTCAAACGGCGCATCAAACTCAATTTCAAGCCTGCTGCAAGGAGAGCGGAAGGGTGGGAGGAGAGACAGCAGATGCACACACGAACTACAAAAAAAAAATAAATCTCTGATTTTCCTCTCTGTTTCTCTCCATCCTGCTTCAGGTGAGCTAATGCCTGTCTCCAGGCAGCGGCTGTGATTTCCACCCCATCGTGCAGAGAAGGGCAGGCCACGTGCTGGTGGGCATTTTGGCTCCTTCCTCTCCGTTAAGAGAGCAGCAGAAGGTCTGCTCGAACCCTCCATCCCTGGGCTTCTGCCAGCCCTCTGCACGCCTGCAATTTCCCTTCCGTGCAGCTAAGAGTGAACCCAGCAATGCGAGCCCCGACCGCCTCTCTTCATTGAGACGGTGAGGAGCAAACGCTCCATACAACCTCCCTGGTCTGCAGCTGTCACGTTCCCGGTGCTTAAAAATATAGACCTTTTCCAGAACGGAAACAAATCTATTGAAGGCAGGCCAAAGCCTGCCCCAGGCTGCAGGCATGCAGCATCATGGCAGTCAGCAAAGCCGGGGGCAGGACCCAGAGCTCTCCTGCACCCAGCACCGGCCGTAAGCCACTGCTGCAACTGAGAGCCTCATGCTTGTCAGGAGAGTTCTCCGAGGTCTCCGTCACAGCTGAATCTAGCCCTCAAGAAAACAAAAGAGCATGAGAAAACCAGCACTTTCCTTACATCTTACACCACCAGAAAATACACGGCACAAAGGAGGGACGTTATAGGACGGGAGCAGCGCCCTGACAAGGTTTTGCTAGGTGATTTCCCTTGCCATGGGCTTGGGCTATCCATTCAGCCTGTTTGCACACCAGCAGCACAGCCAAACTTGCACAGCGCTGGATTTCTAGGTTGTTAACAAAAACAGTAATTACCTTTCCCTCTTAAACTCCACACTGTTCTCATGTAACAAAAGAAAAAAGCAGTGGTTGTGGAAGGAAAAATCCAGAGTGGCAAACAGCGCCACGGGAAAGCAATGATGGGCAGAGGGAAGAAGGGATACAGGTGAGATCTGAGCATCCCTCCCAGAACCGAGTGCAGGATCAAAGCGTGCAAGCAAGGAAAACCAAAGAGGACCCTTGGGAATCCAGAAAGATCACACAGGAATCCTGCATAATAAACTTGCTAACTGGGAAGCTAAGTCTCTTGATCACTAAGAGGGTACTGCCAAGCGCATTACCACCACCAAGTAAAAAGTTCAGAAGTAGACGAGCAATTCCCAAATCCTGGTCTGTGGGTCACTCCTAACTCACAAGGCCACAGACAGCGGTGTGCAGTACCATGTCATGGAATAAAATGCACAAGTGTGTGCACGTGTCACATTGCTGTGCTGGTGATCCACAGCGCAATCAGAGAGCTGTCACTGCAGGAAATGTTTTGAGAGACACATGACTGGGAGAAGATGGGTGGTAACCCACCAGCGGGCATTTTACCTGGGAAGGTGGGGCATCCTAGCAAAACACCTGAAATGGGGCTGAAAAAAAGCCACCAATACAATCCAGATGGAATTAAAAAAAAACAACCAATGGTGGGGCACGCAGCTAAGACAACTTTCTCCTGGAATACCTCCAATTTCTCCAAGCGGGTTGGTTTTGAAAGGGATTTTTCTACAGCAATCTATGCTCAATTACCCTTATAAACCCTTGCAATAACATGTGACTCAAAGTCTACCTATTTGTCCAAGAGAGAAACAAGAAGGGAGTGTGGCAAATGGGGAATGTGGGAGTGGCGACCGATGTGGGCTTGGGGAGCGCAGTCATTTCCTCCGGCTTCTTCCCTGGCTCTTCCCCCCTGCCCATCCTTCCCCGGCCTTTGCTAGCTGAATATATCGTTGAAGAAGGGAAGGAAGATGATTTTGTACCCGTGGAGCAATTAATCTATATGCACATTTTTACGTGATTGCACCTTCTCAGCCAAAAGTCGTGGCTTTTCAAGCAGGTGAGGTTATTCCTTTTGAGATGAGCTTGTCGAAAGGTAAAAGACGACCCGGCGGCAACGAAGCGGAACACCAAGTGCGGGGTAGATAGCGAGCTTATTTAGGGAGGTAGCGAGACGCTGCTCACATCGTACGCATACACCGTAACCCGTGGACCTGGATGGAAAGATCCTTCCCCTTGGTGGGCTACAGAGGACTTGGCTCAGGGCTGGTTCCCAGCCCACTGCCTAGAAGACAGGCAGGCAGCACGGCGGGCTGAACCCCCCCACCAACCATGAGAAAAGGGGGGGTTGGGGAGAGGAGGGTGACAACCTCTCCGGAGCTCCGCTGGGCTGCAATAAGGGGCCGGCGGCGGTGGAGCCCGACGCCTGCATTGCTCAGCGGGAGCCAAACTTTCAGCCGCTTGCCGCCCAGCCGGGGGGACACCCGG
>NW_009648712.1:2182315-2194794 GCF_000708025.1 Charadrius vociferus | reverse complement strand
GCCCCCGTCCTTGAGCGGGGCCGGCCGGCCGTGACCTTCGCCGTCCCACCGCCGCAGCCGGCACACGCTCCATCCCGTATCCGCGGCCTCCCCAAAAACGCTCCGTGACGGAGGGTCCTGCGGCGGTGTAAGGTGTGCGTCTGTGTGTGTGTGTGTGTGTGTGACATCCCACGAGTTCTCTAAACCCCTAAAAAAACCCCTTCCCCAGCCTTTCCCTCACCCCCCTCCCCAACCTTCCCTTCTCCCCTGCACCAGAGAAAGCGCGGGTATTTAGTTTGCCCTGTCCTGTGTAGCCCAAGCCCCAGAATTTGGGTATTCCCTGGCCTTTGGCAAAGCGAGGGCCGTTGCGCAGCTGATTGCAGGTCGGCAGCTTCCCTCCTCCTGCGGCTGCGGCTGGGGAGGGCGAGCGGCCAGTCCCACCTCAGCAGAAAGCTCCTTCGTTTCTTCGTTACTTTATTTTGATCAACTCAACCGTGCTACAAGTGTTCTTGTCCTGTGATGATAATTTCATCAACAGCTTATGTAAGGGTTGGATAACAGACACACACAAACAGCAGAACATATGGTTGTTGCAAGATAGCGACGTGTGCCTTCTTCATAAAGCATTACATTAACTAGTATTATATTCCAGTTATAGTTGGTGGATGATTTACAGTCATCCCAAATTGTCACAAATATTGTAGTGCCCCCTACGATTTTATCAAAAGTTTGCTAATCTGATAAAAAAAAAAACCCAACTAGATTGTTTGATCATAGAGGGGGACCTAATTCTGTTGGTGGTGGAAGCTGTGGACCCAAGTTTGTGTTCCTCTCAAAATTGACCTTTTGAGCATTCAATGACTTTAGAATCGAGCACTGTGACTTGGATTGATTTCTGAAAGTTTGGCCTTTACTGAGTCTGAGTGCCACAAATCTCAAACTTCAGGGGCCGAGTCCCTGGAGTGGGTGGGCTCCTTATGCTGCATCCTGAGCAGGAAGCACCGAGCAAGGGAAAGGGAAATGATGGAGGAAAGGGATGTTTCCCCGATCCCACCTTCTTAGAGAGGTAAGTGCTATTTTGAGATGGGCATTCTTATTTCAGACTGCTCTCTTGAGGTTTAAGCTGATGCTTGTCTTTCCTAACAGAGGGCACTGGTGTGCTTGTCCCTGTGACGCATCAGGGATGGATCATTTGGATGGGAAGGGGATCGGCCTGATTGCTAGACTCACCTCCCCAGAGAAGAGCCCATCTTGCATCTCCCACCTGCTGGGAGGATGCTGTGTACCCCTGTGGTTGCAAAGTGTCCTTCGAACTTCTGTTTCATTGAGGAAGTCCAAGGAATTGCAGGCCTGCCACCTTCCTTTGATGGGGCAGACAATGCCCATTTCTGACCGTTGTCTCTGTCCCTGCAGTGGGAACCAGCTGGTGTTGGGACAATGATCCCCTCAGCTCCCATGGAGGACCTCTGTGCTCCTTTTGAGACAGTACCACTTTTGAAAGAATTCAGGACTTTTTGGAGGAAGGGTCCTGGACCACAGAGAAGTGTCACGACTTTGTAGCCTGATGGTCAGCATGTTCCCTGGATGCTGACTCTGCTCCAAGGCCTACTACTAGGTGGTAGATAAGTCATGAAACTCAGGCATCCCACATTACAGCAGAGTAAAGTATACACTGGGATTTATTTTTCTTTCCTCTTGCATTTCTGAGGGGAAGCAGCCACAGTGTGTATTTTTCTCTGGAGCTCAAAATCTTGCTATGGCAACTGAGTCCTGGAGTGTATTTTCCAAATCCAGCCTCTCACGAAAGACAGGTCTGGGAAAGAGAACCACCACCAAAACTCCAGGTGGGGTTTCAGAGGTTGGTCTGACTTGGGACAATTTTTATGAGTGCAGAAGTGTGCACTCCTTTCACAACATTACTCTTGTGATGGGATAAATCAGTCTCAGTTGTAAGCATTATTTTCAACAGGGCCATGACCTCTGCTCGAGAGCTCCTCTAGAGCTGTCCCAGAGGAAAGCGTTACCCCCCGCCCCCCCTGTCCACACTTGTGTCCAGATTCTTTTTGGCACCTAATTTTTACAACACCATCTCCTAGATCGGGAATGCTCATGGGAATGGTTGAGCTTATCGAACCTCCTTGCATCAAAATTAGAGGGGTCAGGATAAATTGTAGGTCTTTGCTAGCCTGGCTTATTCAGCTGAGCTCACCTTGTCACCCGGCGCAACCTTTGCGAAGTGCCCATCTGTGCTCACCAGCGTAACTACCTCAGCAGACCTAAACTGATGCCCATGGTCTAACGTGCGCAGCCGCCTCTGGGGGTACTGTGTGTGCACGGACTGCCTTTTCCAAAAATCGCATTGAAGGTGGGTAAAAAGATCCCTTCCACTGCACGTGAGAACAAACCCATTTGAGAAAGCCACATACAAGAAGAAAAGCATGACTTTCTCAGTCTGAAGTGAAGCTATTTTTGATAGCGAGTGGGGTACCGCAGTACAAAGATAATTGGCACGTTAGAAATCCCAGGTTCTCTAGACCTATTTATACATTCAGTAGCAAATTTAAATGAATGTGCACAACCTAAGGTGAATGTTTTCTTCCAGTTACTTGTGTCCTTTTGATCTGTGCTTAGCAAAACTATAGATGATTACATGTGCTATAGTAGTCCTGTCTGCTGGAGGGTATGTGAAAATGTTAAACAAATTGACTTTGCTGGTTGAAACTTTTTTTCTTTGGTGGGGAACCAGTGGTTGAGTAGAGGAAATAGCAAAGTTGAAAGGAAAACCAAAAAGACGTATTCTGGAAGCTTGCTTCTGTGACTGTTTTTTCAATCATTTCCCTCGCTGAGTTCTCTTCCAACCAACCAGCTCTACCCAAGTGCAAGCAAATGTTTTTATTTCAGAGGTCACAGGCTTATGTAAGCTGTTGGATGACAAGTGGTAAGAGGAGTGGTAGAGCACGATGGCTTTTTCACCCTGTGCACCAAAAGCTGGAAGAGAGACTCGTCAGTTGTGGGTGTTCAGGGGCAAAATGGAATTGGGGAGGGGGCATTAACACCGGTGAGCGGAGATGCTGGCTGAAGAAGGTGGGGGGAGTTTGGACAAAAAAGAAAGCTCAGCAATTTACCCATCTGAGAAATAAGATCGGAGAAACGGTGCCTCTGCCTACCTGCCTTTAGAGGAACGTGAATCCAAGTGTGGAAGCCTCATGTTGTCATGAGTTTCCTTTGACTAGTGTTGAGGGTGGTCCTGCAAGCGTGCAGGCAGCAGGACGTGAAGAGCCAGTCTGAAAGGTCACAGACCTTGAGCTAAAAGCTGGGTTCCTGAGCGGCGTGCCAAGCAAGTCAAGCTTAAAAATATCTTTGCAGGTGAATTGAAAACTTCACCTGGAATTTGAGTTAGAGGCAAGATTTGTATTGTACTGAGAGTTAACGCTGCAGGAATAACCGGTCCTGAGTCACCAGTGTGAGTCACCAGGCCAGTTCTTGAGTGGCCTCAACACAGTGTTTGCCTGCTTCAGTGACAAAAACCAGTTTCTTATTGTCACTGATACTTGGTAGAGCTGCAGGACCAAGGCAGCTAGGGGTAGAAAAAGTAAATGCAGTTGTCTCTTGTAATTTTGACAGGCTTGTTTTCTGACTGTCGGGATGAGTCAGGTAATGCTGTTATGCAAAGCTCAGCAAAGATGTAGTCTGGAGATAACGCTTCTGCGCTCCTGTAGTTCAGAACAGAGATCGTTATTACCAGTGGTCATGGATATCACTATCAGGTCCCAAGAATCAGGCAGATTTCCCGTAGCCTATGAGCACTCTTGCTGTGCAAGATTTTGGAGAAACGAAAAATGTTCAGTGTTTATAAAAGCTTTTTTTCTTTCCTTCCCAGAGCCCATTTTCAGAAGAGAATTGCACTTCAAAAGAGAAAAGCAGTCGTAACATTGGAGAAAGACTTGGAATATGAATTTAATAATCCTTCTGATTAGAAGGACTGTCTGGCAGAAAAAAAAAAAAAGTAGAAGGAGTTTGAACACATTTCACTGAGAGCCATAGTTAAGAATGGAAATTGGATAAAGACAGTACAAATTCCTTACAAAAGACTAATACAGCATCTGGATAGCAAGGCCGGTTTTGGTGCCAGGCCCTAACCTTCAGTCTGTTGTAAATTTAGCCTGATTCTCAGAAATGCTAAGTACTTGTGCTTCCCATTGGTGGTTTTTCAGGATCATGAGTGGTTTACTTGTTGAGGGCCTCCTTTGCTAACTGAAACGTTAAAGCTTGACAGTAATGTGAGTGTCACCCTGTTCGAAGAACAACTTTCCTTGGATATGTGTGGGTCCACACTTCCCTCTTTATGAAGAACCTAATTTTGTTTGCGTTGTTCCAGGGTAGGTGCCAACATCAGCCAGTAAATACGAAACCAAATTAATATACGGCAGTGGGAAAGTGGGAGAGATTTGTGACCACCTAACATCGTGGTTGGAGCAGTGTGGGTGACTGTGGGGCAGGACGTGCAGAAGCAGATGCCCTCAGCAAAGGTGAAACGGTGTCTCTGCAGGTCAGCTAAGGTGTGGATGGTCAGGGCACCCAACCTGCCGGTTGTTTTGGATGTCAGAGGTGCAGCACGCGTGGTGTTTGTGCGTGTCTTGAAAGGTTCCTCAGCTCTTCAGCAGGCTAGTAGTGCACATATGGGCAGTAGGGGCAATTTCACAGTCATTTGTCTCTTGGAGAAATTAGGGCAGTCTAGTTAAGCGATCAAAACTGGAATCTGTATCATTACTCCAACTTATAGTTCCTTTAGGTGGGGCTGGTGTCAACAGCCATTTATTAAGAATACTTAACATTTTCCATTGCTAGATCCATGCTAGATCCAATTCAGGCCAAACATTTCTTGGAAAACTTTGGTCAAAATGGTTATGCCAGCTCCAAGAGCAAGACCAAGAAAAACACATCACTTTGCCCACATTAGAAATTCTTGTGACCTTTTCTTTGAAATACCCCAGCATCCCCATGCCAAGACAAGAATTCGGGAGGTGGGCTTCTGTCTCCAAGGTGGGGCTGGGGAAGGAGGAGGGGGTGCCCTTTCTGTCAAAATCCACCCACCCCTGTCCAATTTTAAGCCTTTGAATCATAGCTCGCATATGCTAGCTGAGGGACTTATTCCTACCTAGCAGCTAAAACTGCCAGTGAGGATATATCTTCATGGAGCAAACCTCAGCCTTCCGCATTTGCGGAACAGGCTGAGCACATGTGGCCCCCAGACCTATAGGAGCATCAGGAAGGATGTTCCCAGCAGCTCTGGGGCATGGTGGAGGCAACTGCCGGACCACGGGCGCAGAGCGGGCGAGGGGATCGGAGGAGGGGACAGCCTGTTTAGATGCGGAGAGGGTAGGAGCTGCAGGAGGAAAAGATACCATCCTCGGGTCTGATGCATACGCACAGGGGGGCTGAGGGCTTGCACAGTCAACCTGAATTCCTCCTCACTTTTTATTGCATATTGAATTTTTAAAGTTCCTCACTCAACTTAAGCTGGCTTTTTTTTTGTTGCTGTCATCATTTGTTCGCTCTACATACTATTGGATCCCTTAAAGACCCACACTAAAACAGGAGCTCTGTTTTAATGGGTGCTGCTAAAATGCCCTCCCATGCCTCCGTGAGCTTGAGGGATAACTAGACAAAACAAGGAAGGTGGCCATGTCACAACTGCAACTGGAATGTGGCTGTTGCTGGCTCCTACTGGAGTGATTAAATGGGAACAGGGCCACATAGCTCCTCCCTCCCTTGAAAAACAAAAACTGTGGGGACTTGTACAGAAAACAACCCCTGTTGCTGTTTGACCTTGTCTTGCTGCAGTTTTCTTCCGTGAAATCAGAATTATTTTTTCTTTGCAGTATCATAATAAATTAACATAGGCATGAGGTTCAAAATGGAGTCGTCTTTATTGAAACGAGGAATAGGCAAATGTCCTGTCTGCCTGGAAATCTCCTTAAGCAGCGGCATAAATAAAAAGCAACTTGTCATTACAGTAGAACAGAACAACTGGTTCCTAAAAAGAGCTTTTTTAAGGTTTTCATTAAGTGACAGCTGTGATTCACCCTATTCTTTGCCATTTTGAGACAATTTGGAATCAAGTACAGAATCACTGGACATTAAGATTTCAGAGGGAAGCCTGGAAGAACATCCGTCTTCATCACAGCATCTGTTAATTTTTAATAGCCTCGGGATAATTTTAAAACAGGCTGCAGGTTTCTGAAACATTCATGTGAGCAAGTCCTTCAGTTTGCTGGCTGCCTAGGGTAGGAAAATACTCCAGTTCACTGGACAGTCAGACCGAGGAGCTGGGTGAGAGTGAAAATGCTGTTGACACCTTCTCAGACACAGTCTTCAATGAGTAAAAACATTAAATAAATAGGATCTGAAGTTCCCAGAGGGACATGCTGGTGGAGTGTTTCACTTCAGAGGCTCTCCTATGAGTTCAGCTCTGCTGGAAATGTTTAATATCCAAAAAAAAAGAAAAAAAAAAAAGTTCAAAGGGTTGGGTTTTTTTCTCCTCTTGAAAGTATTAAATTCAGGGAGTGTGACTCCAAGGGGAATGAAGGAGGCAAACGGAAAACTTTTCGGCAGTGGGAGCTGGGGTTTTGCGTTCAGCTCAATGGCATTTTTCAGTCTGCGTGCAATGTGATATCCCATGAGCACCCCGCTCGGTTCACTCCAAAATTTCAGGGAGGATTTTTAGACGCCTGTGAACTTCGCAAGATCTTCAGCGGGTTGTGCTCATCAGAGGCCGGTGTGGAAAGCAGGCAGCCAGAGAGAAGAAATAAAACCTGCGCCCGCACCCTTGTGTCCTGTCACCTTAGGCCACCTGCACAGGGGTCCAGGGGGTCTGCAGCCACTTCTCCTTGCTCCCAGATGGGGTACGGGTCCTGCCTAGATCCTCTGAGCAACACTCCTGGGCAAATATTTGCCACCGGCAAATTTCCAGCATAATAATACCCAGCCAGGTCAGCTCTGCCTCTGCCCCAGGGTGGCCAGAAAGACTGGAACAAGCGACTGAGCTGCTGAGAAGGGACATGAAATGGTGTCAACCTTGGTGGTGGTGATTGGGGGTGGGGGGGGGGATATGGGGTAAGCCTCAACTGCGGGCTGGGTGGAAGGAGGATGGCAGGCAGCTCCTTTCCCCAAAAACCTCTGAGCTGCCAAAGGCTGCGCACCTCCAATGCTGGCGTATGCCTGGCTGTGGGGGTCTCATCATGGGCTGGGTCAGGTCGTGGGCTTCTCACCACAGCCCTCCAGAGGTCTTTCACTGCAGCCCGGTGCTGTCACCGTGGTGTTGACATGGGGCTGCTGCCTGCACTCCCTATATCCTTCTGCTTGCCTTCGTGTTGGGAGGGGAAGGAGTCCAGCCCCCTGCTCAAGCAAGAGCAAATTCAGCGGCAGAGGAACGTCCAGGGTTGCCCCGGCTCTGCGCTGGCTGCCCACGGGGCAGGGGATGGATGGCCTGCCTGCCATGGCAGGGGGGGAAACCAGCAGCTCAACTCTACCCCAAATAACCATAACTTGCCACGCGCACATCTCGCATAATCCAATAGAAATTAAAGCTGCTGAAAATTGGTCTAAACAGGATGCATTTCTCCTCTGAAGGTTTTGGCAGCAAGTTTTTGAAAGCAGCAAATGGAAAGGCAATCGATCCCCTGGTGAAGACAGATCCAAAGTCTTATGCTTTCTTTGCTCAAATTGAATAGCACCATAGTGTAATAATCTTCATGTTGAGATCAATGAGGCTGTTTAAATAAATGAAGCCTTCAACTGCAGAAGAAAGTAAGGGAAGAGAGATGGTACTCAAATCAAAAGACTAAAATTCAAACCTCCTTAGCCCCCAAGGAAAGGATAAGTCCATTAAGCTATGAAGAAATAAGAGCTAGAAAGAGTCTGTCAGATCCATCCTAAAATTTATTACAAAATAAAACTTACTTAGGGGCAAACTGAAAGAAATGGCCATGCAGCAGGAGGGTATGGCTCCCCTAGCACGGCGTTTGGTACATACTTGGTGCATCTGCAGGTCTCTCTGTTGGGAAGTTTGACATACTGATAATTCCTTCTTCCAAAGTAAAAATGAGTGGTTCAGTTCTAATTTAGTGCAATGTCTTTGGAGGTGGCTGATTTTTGTGCCAGCCCCTCAGGAAAAAAAAAAAAAAAAAAAAGGAAATTGTTCAAATACACACCAAAAGGAATTAACAAGATTTTGTCTCTCTCTCTATATGTGAGTGCATGTGTGTATACATATGTGTGTATATATTTCACTTTGCCCTGCGGGGATGTAATTCCAACTAGATATAATAGGACATAATACATACATTCAAACTAGAGCAGTAGAAGGAATATGCAGTAGAATTATTCTGCTGGCTGTTTTTGGAAATGTTTTAGCCATCTCCATGATGCCAGCGTGACTGCGTTCCTATGGGAACAAGCTGCCTCAAAGCAAGAGGCTTCTATAGCAAGAGTAGGTGAATCCTGGCTAAAAACTTGGGGGTTAGCACAAAACTAAATATTCTGTAAATACCAAGTATTTGGCAATATTCTGATCAAATTCACTCATTTACAAAACTAATGGAAACACTTCTTTTCTACTCTGCTGATGAAGCAAGATGCATTCAGCCAGATTCAAACCATCGTTAGGACTAACTGGTAGATCCTCAGCAGTAAAAGCTTGTTCGCACCCTCCTTGCAGCCGTGATGTTACTTCCCAGAGCTGCACCCTAATGATGATACCCTTTTGGAAAAGCACCATACTGCAGGAGTAATACGGCCTCAATGGGACTACTGCTGGATTCAGGTACTGTTCTTTGTAAGGGAGCATATTAAAACCTGGCTATACATTAACGTTTACCTTAAATGCATATCTCCTCTGAAAAACAAGGTCTTGTGTTGTATATTGTTAAGAGTTTTATGTTGCCTTAATGTTGACTTGCAGCAGGAGCAATGCTTACAGAAGAAAACCCTGGACCTTAAATGTTCTCTCGAATATGCCTTGAAAGGAAAGGATTCTGGGAAAGAAAAGCATCAATCTGACCAGTGGGTCAGAGACCGGAGCGATTGCTGCAGCTAGCTGAATGCTTCTTTGAATCAATATTCTGAGTGTTCATTACCTGAACTGAAGCTGATCAAACCTATCTGTGCTTTATTTTTAATTCCAAGCCGTTAAAATTGCCAGCAAAATAGCTATTATGCCTGTAAGTGATATAAAGGAGGCAGAACTTAACCTGCAGTTCTTTGCCAGCAGGTAATGAATGAACGGGCTAGAAGTTATGGGAAGGCTGGGACTGAAATTTCAAGGCAAGATTGTAACTGGGGGAGATATGCAATTAAATGGAGTCAGATGTGCTGTACATCAAGGGTACTGATGTAAATGAAACCTCAAGTGTGGTCCCATCATGTCCCATCTGGTACTATGAGTCAAGAAATACCAGTTTTCTAGTGGAAAGAAATGAAACAAGGATATCAGAGTTGTATCTTCCGGTCCTGGTCTTATCCCTCTTGTAACAACTGTTCAAATACATGTGCTAGCTCTGTTCTCAGTGCTAGTTCATCTGTATCTTGTCCCTGTTGGCATAGTCCTGGCTTCCCTCACTGATGCTCTAGCATCAGTACAACTCCCCTTGCACCTCACTTCAGGTGCAGAGGATGGCCAGGGTGAGACATCCACGTGCTGAAGGCACAAGGACTATTTGTGTGTGCTGTTTCCCCTGTCATCCTTAGGGCAAATGATGGTGAGATTGGCCCTAAGAAGAAATCCTAAAGGTGCTTAAGACACCTCTAGATTTAAGGCACCGGTAGAAACCTCCAAGAAAAGGTCTTGGTGGTGGTATGGTACGATTGACACTTGGTGTTGAGAAACTTGAAGCACATTTTAGAAGAGATCTGCTATCTGCACTCTTTTATGCAGTAGTGGTGTTATGGGCCACATCAGCCGCTCACAAGGGGTCACGTGGTCCCACCTCCCTGTACAGTTTCACCTGAGCGTTTATTTTTGGGGGTAGAAAGCATGTTTGTGAGAAAAAGAAGTGAAGAAGAACAGGCTATAGAGAAAGGTTTAAAAATTGCAGAACTTCAATTACTGTCGAAATTCCTCTTTCTTATCTCAATAAATTTCCTTGTTTAAATTTCGTGCTGCCCTAAACAGCAATTACGTGTTGTCACCTCTCCCTATTTTTGTTTTTAAGAAGGTATAGGAATTTTAAACTGACTGACACCTAATCAGCGTTTCAGCGGACCGAGTATAATATTTGATAATATATCATGAAGCTTACTGTGCCCTTGGAAACAACTGTTTGCAGTTTCTGCCTTTCGAACAACCCTTATAGCTCACAGGAGAACCACACAGTGAAAACATGGGTGTGTTAATCCTTTGTAGGCTCGATAAGACGTGAATTTGTTTAAATAGCCGTCTGCTGGTCTTGAGCCTTTAGTATTTGCTTGCCAACCAGAACAAGATAGGTGAGGGATATGTTGCTTTTATTGCTCTGTACAAAGCATACGTGGACAGCAGAGAGAAGCAGGAGGATGATGCCCATAAAAGTAAGAGGATGACAAATGTAGATAGGGTCATTTGTCCCAGAACTTCAATGCTTAAATTCAGTATGGAATTGTTTCCGATGTGGATATTTTTAAAGGACATCAAGCCAAGTAATTTTAGGCCAAATGTGTGGCTATTTAAGGAAATAAGTACATTACAAAGCATTACGAGTGACTCCCATGAAACATCATTTTAATTGTGCCCAAATCTGTGCAGTTTTGCCCCAGTTCAGAGCCAGAGGACAGTACGCGGCGAGGCAGGACACTGTAATGCTCAGTGCCAAACAGACCGAGGGCCAAAGCTCTGAAAGGGGCAGATCACATTCAGGGAGGATCTTCTGTTTCTCGCTCCCCTTTGAACATTCCTTTGCAAGTGTTACGAAGTGTAAATGCAAGAGCCTTATGTGTGTGAAACCTAGAAGGAGCAGCCCCCCGCGTGAAACGTGTCAGCCCTGTTCTTCACCATTCACAGGATAAACCCTGTTTCGGGCCAGGGCACTCCGCTTTGAATAGGGAGTTTCCTCTCCCCAGACAACAGCGGTATGGGTCAGCGATGCCCTGAGGGACAGTGTTTTCAGAGGGGAGGAGGTGCGCAGGTGGAAGAGAAATGGTTTGCAAGGGAAGTGGGACTGCTTCTTCCCATGAATGCACCAGGATGGTGCTATGCGAAACCCCCTCGGTGTGGGGTTTGCTGGTTTTCTACCCGTCATGTGGACAAAGAGCCTTTACCCTGGACGTGGGCATGTCCCTGACCTGGGCAGTCCTCCCTGCTCATCCCTCTGCCCTCCTGCAGCATCTCTGCTAGAAGCAGAGCAGCCCTGCATGCTCCGAGGAAGATTTCAGCAGGCTGTTTGAAGTCCATCAAAGTGATCTTTAACACAGTGTGATGGACTTTTAGAGGCTTTTTTTCTTTTGCATTAGCCACACGAGGAATAAAGCACATCTGATGCAGGACATAGCAGTGCTTTGTCTCGTGCCAGAGCATGGATGCTACAGCAGGACAGACTGCCAGAGGAACATAATCTCTGCCCTCACTCTTCCTGACCAGGGCTGATGGAGCTGTTTTTTTCCAGTGAATTTCCGGCTAGGACATTAAAACAGACTTCTCCCCAAGAGCTTCTGCATTGAAGCAGCCACCCTGCCTCTGTGTATGCCTTCTTCCTATAAATCTCCGTGCTGCTGAATGGGGCTCTCCTCTCCCAGGCTTTGCCCTGCACAGCTGAAATTACCCCCAACGCAATCTGAGAGCGCACTGATACCTCACTCTAGTCATACAAACCCACTATTTTACGGGCTTAGAGGTGTCCTGCCCCTGCGATAGTTATCCGAATGCCACGCATCAGCTATATCACAGCCTGAAGTGAACTGGATGTTGTGCTGTGCCTTGCGCATATTTTGTCATTAAGTCACTAAGCAAGAAGGTTGGGTTTTGTCTGTTTTTATTTTGTTTTGTTTGTGTTTTAATCATCATTATTTGCAGCCAAATTCTAAAGTCCATGGTTAGGGCCCCTATGGTCAAATTTCCTTTAACTCTTGCTGGGGGGGCGGAAAATTGAGTGACGACCTTATGATCTGAAGACAAGCAAACAATCTGTTGCGGCCAACTCACGGGGGGATTAAAAAAATATGATGATTCAAGGCAAAAGGCAACAATATCCTCAACCTGAGATCATCATTTTCACAAAGGCAGGGGGTAACAGCTGTTTGTTGATCAGAAGATTATATCTTCCCACTGTTACTGCCATGACCCTAAATAAAACCTCTAATGCCAGTGCAGCAGCGCAGTTGGGGAACGCAACGATGGCAGGAATAAATCCCGCCCTTCTGCTCTGGGGGGAGGGTGTGTGTCTGTAGACAGGGTTGTCTTGCTGGAGCCTTAACTAATTTATTTTTTCCTGTTCAGTCCAGAACTTGGAGATCCAAATACTCTCCCTCCT
>NW_009648712.1:2126065-2182250 GCF_000708025.1 Charadrius vociferus | reverse complement strand
CATATACAAACAGTGTTTATTTCCAAGATTTTCCTGTATTTTGGTTAAAAACCTGCTGGATTCTGAAGATTAGGTTGTGCTAGATTTAAAAACACATGTCCATCCAAGAGCACAATATGAATGAATACGTGCATTAAATTCTGCTGACCATTCACTTGCAAATTTTTCCGCCACATGTGATTCCAGGACAAATATTGATTGAATAACCTCCGCGTGCGTGAAGTGTGGTCTGACACCCAGAGCAACCTTTCTCTTCCGTGTCTAATCACCAGAGATAGCTGTAAGCTTCCTTTTGTATCAAAACTCGTGTTTCATAACCCAGCTCGCCTGCTCTTTGGAACCTGAGTTTCTCCGTTTGTTTGTTCAGCCAGTTGAGGTCTGCTGGGATATTTCTCTGTTTGATTTGCTTGTTAGCTTTGTCGCTGGCTGAAATGGCCCGGGGCTGGTTTGTTTTTCAAGGCTTTTTTTTTTTTTTTTTTTTTTTTTTTCTGGAATTGTTGGTGGAGGGATTTGTTCTCCACAAGCCATCCGGCATCGCTGCACGTGAGGTTTGCCTCACTGCCCACTGCTCATCCGCCCTGGTGGGCGGCATGGTGTGCGTGCATACACGCGGGCACCGAGCATCTGCTGGGTCTTTGATGCTTTTTATCCGATGGACCTCCCTCTTTATTTATAAAAGCACCAGCTGATGGGTTTAGACGCTGATTTTTAGGGGATGCAAAGCAACGACACCCTTTCTTACAGAGGTGCTGAGCCCCTGGGGCAGACAAAGAGGGGAGGAGGTCAGGATCGGTGTTTGTCCCGGGCTGGCTTGGCTGAAGCTGGGGAAATGCAGAGTGCAGCAGCGCAAAGGAGTTTGAATAGGATGCTGTCTCCCTTAGGGATGCTTTTTATTATCGGGAAAGAAGAAATGTATTATAATTGACCTTATAATTGCTTTTCATAAATGCAGAGCACAGCGTATAAAGCTTCTACAGATCCCAGAGCCCCCTAGTAGGCTTCCCATGGGAAAGCTGGGGGAGCGCCCGGGCCTCTGCGCACACCTCTCCGTGCCCAGCTACCCTCCATGTCCTGGGCGTGTATGCTAGGAGATATGGTGGTGGGAGCCACGGCCTGGATTTTTTGTCTGTCATTCTTACCCTCACCAAAACTAGTAACATCCAGGTCTCCAGCTCCCA
Organism: Charadrius vociferus; assembly: GCF_000708025.1. NCBI lineage: Eukaryota > Metazoa > Chordata > Aves > Charadriiformes > Charadriidae > Charadrius > Charadrius vociferus. The sequence goes on along the minus strand of NW_009648712.1, from coordinate 2,181,072 downwards.
GCAAGGACGGGCGCGTTGGTGGAGCACACATTGGTCCCTTCCTAAGAAACAGTAGTATTTCTTCTCATGTTAACTAAAAATATTCATATGGGTTTCTCCTGAGATTATGATTCTTCTATATATAAATATACATGTAAATATATATATATATAAAAATAACCACACACTATATATATATATCTCAATAAATGCATACATACATACATATATATATATAGCCCTGCCCTCCCATTTCCTTCTCTTCTAACAGCCTGAGCAGTCCCAGGGAGCGGACAGTAACTTTCCATCACAAATGCTTTCCCTGTGACTGTTTTTTGTTTTTGAAGCCTGCCACATGAAAATAGGCAAAATATTTTCATTTTGGTTGTCTATAAATAAATAGAAAGTTGACTTCCAGAATGTGTCACTAGACCAAATCAAGTTGTTGCAGGATTACTACCTTTTAAAAAGACATTCTTTTGATTTACATGCAGATAACTCCCTACTTTAAAAAGTACTGTGATGGTGAACTGAAATCTCTGTTACATAGTGGTTAGTTACAGCAACTTTCAGGTTTGGTTGGTATTTGCTCCATTAGGTATTCATACCTCAAACCAAGATGCTCACATCTTTCTGTCACATTCTGGTAAAGACCTGATTAAAACCAAATCTTAGCCTTCATAGACCTGAGCCTGCATCTGAAGCCCTGTGCATGCCGAACCGAGAGGATGAAGTGCTGTAGGAAGCCCTTTTCCTCCCCTGCCTGGCCTAACCCGGCCAGTAAAGGCTGGTGCGCAGACTTCAGCTGCCAGCAGAGCTTCCCTGGGGATTGCATCCTCCTCCTCAGTGTAATGGCAGAAGATTGCTTTCTCTGAGGATTTTTTATGGAGACAGTCTATGCTTTTAATGTTATCTCAGCTGGTGGAAGGCAGCAGTGCCCCAAGTATGGTGCTGGCAGTGTAGTTTGCAGGGAGAAAGCACGTCTTTTCTCTACTGCTGACCCCCATCGTGCCTCCTGAGAGCACACTGGGCCCTCCAGGTGGGTCACAAGTCAACGTGGACACCATCAACATCTGCTGGCCTGCTCCTACTCCTTGGCTTCAAGTTGCTGCGGGGCATACAGCTCGTTCCCACACAAGATGATCTGCTTGAGGGAGATAGAACCTAAAGCAAGTCCTGGGAGAGACTTAACATCACCTGAGATTTGGATTTTACCTGCCATGAGCAAGCAGGCTCCGAGCTGGGGCTCTTTGGTAGGGTGGCAGGATGCTCCCAACCCTTGGTGTTGGGGCACGTGGCACAGTGCTGTCCCACAGAAATGTTTTGCTCATTACTGTTTCCATTGGGATATCTGCTTATTTCACATGGGAATGAGCCTCCCTGCTCCATGGAGGGTGTGAGTAAGCTGTATGTCCATACATAACCTCAGGTGCAGGAAATCTCCAAACTGCTGGAAGCTGGGATCCTATGCTGTGGGAAGAACTTTACCCGTGTCTTTTTCTGCACTCTTTCTTTAAGTCACAGCTGTGGTTTAGTGGACCCCTGCTCCAAGTAGATGTGCTGCTCTTCCTATGGCTGTTTTAGACATACGGACCAAGCCTTGAAGCTGCCTTTCAATTTTAAAATTCCAGTACGGGGGAAAGGGGAGCTCCATCAGGATCTGGCCCTTGCTGAAGAGGACTGTCCATGCAGCACGCATGAATGCTCAGTGCACTGATGTGGAACAGACCATGCCAGACCATTTTGCGTTTGGGTCACTGTATTGACCGCTCATTTTGACCGGCATGTTTCGCTGTTCATTTCCCTGGTACATACTTTGGAAATCCCTGCTCCAGAAATGTCTAACAGCTGAGTGAGCAGGCTGAATATTAGGTGGAGGCTAGAGAGATCCTTGCTGCTTTCCTTAAGACATGCATGGTCAGAGGGTTCTGCAGCTCAAACATAGATGACACTGCACATCTGCCTTCACCCAGCTGTTTCAGTCACTTTAGAGTTTTTTTGCTACACAGCATGGAGTTGTTGAGATGTGGTGTCAGTCCTCCTTCTCCTAAAGAGTTGAATTTGAAATCCCAGCTCGGCCTCCTTTAGACTGAGGTTTAAGCCACTGTTACTATGTGCCACTCTGAGCCTGCTCACCACTACCAAAGTGGTTACTCAAAAGGTTACTCAAAAATGCTACTTCAAAGGGGAAAGGGAGAGTGTGGACCAGCTATTCACACTTAGCAATGCTTGCCAAGTGAAATCAGCTCACTTGGGACCAAAAGCCAGACAAGCGAATGAGGCTGACCTGCTTCCGCTGTGTCTTTTGTTTTCCTGGTGGACACGGACATCACCTGTGAAGTTTGCCATCTCTGCTCAGTCGGACAGTGGATCAGTTGTTCCAAGCAGCATTGCAGCCAACCCAGCCAGTCATCCCGGTGCGTGCTGAGGCGACGTTTCCGCTAGATACCACATCTCGGGAATTTGCAAGGGAATTTTAAAGGATCTCAGGAATTTTAAAGGGTTCAAAAGCTTTCCATCACTCTGCTTTCCCAAGAAGTTTTTTTTTCCTGTGCTTGTTTATGGTTTTGGTGCTTAGAGTAAATAAATGCTTGGTTAGAAACAGGTCAGAATTCCCAGGCTCATAGGAAATACTCTCTGCTTTATTTTGCACTGTTTAGTACCCAAAGCTAAGCACGCAAACTGCCCCCTTGAATAACCTCAGCCGTTCCCCCATCCAGGGCACTTCTTGCCCAGGCTGAGAGCTCTCTCACAGCATAAGCTGTAGGAGACCATCTGTGCCCGAGCTGGAGAAACTTATGTAAATATTGCTGTTTTGGGGCCGTTATTTAGAAGGTGCTGAGCTAAATGATTTATTAGTGTGCTCAGCGCTGATGCTGAAAGGGTTCTTCTCAGGTTGGCTTTTATCACTGACACCTCCTTATGGGGTCTCGCTTACTGGAAAATTCCTAGTAACTGGATAGTGGGAGGGATCTGCAGCCCCAGGTCACGTAGCTGATGATCTTGTGCTCAAAGCTATGTAATCCGTCACAGCATTAGAGAATGAAACCCACAGGCACAGTCATCCTGGAGGCATGGCCCTGCGCTTCTGAGATCCAATGGGAGAAGCTGCAGCCTCTGCACTAGCTGCAGCTCCAAGTTTCTCCCTCTGTAGTTTCTTTCTCTTATTTTTGGGTAGGGGCTGAGTTAGAGGTGCCAGCACAGCAGTCAGAACTTGTCCATGTACAGATCTCTGAGCAGTCACCAGCAGAGACCCGGCGGACTCCATGTGTCTGTGAGCCTTCCTGGTTTAAGGGAAATCCTTCATTTAGAAACCCTGACAGTGTAAAACTCATTTAATATCAGACTTTAGGTCACTTATTCATCCCCATCACTTTCAGCAGAGCAGAGTTGCAGATGTGGGGACTGTTTTGATGTTCATGAAGCTTTATTTGTTGGGGTTTGTTGGATCCAGCAGCCCAACAGGCGAGGATAGACTGCAGGCTGAGCACGAATCCCCATTAGGCACACACACACAACCCGTATACTTGTGGCCACACAGCACAACCCAGAAAACACAGCACTTGCACAAGCGGCACAAACAGCTTCAGTCCTGTCCCCCTCTGTGTCTGATCAGGTTGAAGGTCCATCAGTGGGAAATACAAGCATACACACCACATGGACAACAGCTGACCTCATACACCCAGTTTATCCAGTAGCTGCTGGCACCAGGGGAGCACACAAGCCCCTGGTGCCCCCAGCCCCGCTCCAGTTGCAGGCACACAGACCCCCTTGCATGTATGTACACACCTGTGTGTGTACACACAGAGGCTATGGAACCCTCCAGTAACCAGTCGTGGACACCAAGTCTACCTGGCGGCTGGCCATGGATGCTCACATTTGCACAGACACACACACATGTGGAGACGGGTCTCACAGTGGACTCCAGACCCCACAGTCCCCCCACCACCACTGCCCTGGACTCCCTGGCCCTGCCAGTAGCCAACTCCTCCAGCTGTCTCACAGGCAGGGACACACATGCATCTGGCCTGGGCTTATATCCGCTTTGATAACTAGCTCCCAAGCCATCTATCCCGCTTGCCTCGCAGCAAGAGTAGGGGACCGCCTTACTCAGGAAAATAATCAGAAATGGAGTTTAATGAGCAGACAGGACAGACGGCAGCAGCAAGATGCAGGGCATGGCCAGACAGGCATACTGACGAGCAGCTGTTGATGTGCACTGGCCTCTTTTATCCTCTAATTTTACCACACTCATTATTCCCCAGACCACCATGATCCCCCCCCTTTCGCCACTTTTGGTTCCTCCCCGTAACAGCCTATAAGTTTGTGCAATCCCAAGATGCTGTTCCCCTGTGTCCCATAATGTGCCACCCCAACTCAGTCTGAGGTGCTCGGTAGAGCCTCTCCCGCTGTCTCACCCTAATGGATGTCAATGTCACCACCAGCCCATGGGGCTGAGGCTCCCCTGGGACAACCCTGCAAGGGGCAGGGAGGGACTTGTGTCCCCAGTGAGGTTACTGGGGCCTCCCCACCTGCTGTCACGCCTCCGCTCTCCTCTGTGTGTGGGGGGGGTGTGAGCCTTTTGTCACATAACAACACGAGGTGTGACATGTGGAAAACTTCTTGGCCTCCCAGGTTATTTTGAAAACTTTGCTTAAATAAAAGCAGAAATGTATACAATTATTTGACTGTAGGGGCTGGAGCTTTAGCAGTGCAGCAACTGCAGGCTGGGCGGTGAGATCACGACCCTCAAAAGCATTGCAGCAGTGAAATTTGGAAAGCAGAAAGGTCTGAAAACAGAACCGAAATACGTAAATGCACAGACATAAGTAGTAAAAGAGAAAGAGCTCAGAAGTGCTGTCAGGAGGCCAGGAAAACCCTGGAATTTCATGCGCTGAAAGTTCATCAAACCTCCTTGATATAAAGTTACATGCAGGCCACTTCTGAACAATAAATGAGTCTTTGTTATCCCAAAGCCTTAAAAAATGGAATAGGCTAGTCAGTGGGCAGTTCAAAAATCCTCCCTGGAAAATTCTCCCCTTTGGCATCAGCCATAGCCAAGGAACACCAGGTCTTTTATGTTGTAGCTTTTTTTTACCTTTCCAAAGGATGAGAGATGTGCAGAGCAGCAGATATTGTCCATGGGGTCTGCAGGGACAGCAGCCACAGACATAATCACGTTGTTTTATTTTTCTACACTCTGTTCCCGATATTTTTTCACTTGCAGGATTTATTCTTGGTTAGTATACAGCATAAATGTATATAAAAAAGATGCAGTTCCCTCTGCCTGTGTGGTAAAAAATACAGAAAAATAGGCAACTAAGATTTAAAGTATATTAAGTAAATTTGAAATATTTGACTCAACAGTCACCAGTTGTATGATGGCTCAAGGAAAGCCACCAAAGTAGGGGGTTAATCCAGATTGGTTAGTTTTAAAAGCAGCTGTAGAATAGGCCGGGATCTGACAAAATGGTCTTGGCCATCCTTATGTTAACAAGCTTCTCAAACTCTGGGGAAACAGAATGTTTTCACACAAAACTCCCTCCACATGGGTTGTCCTCTGCCAGTGCCCCAGCCTACAGCCAAGCTTTTTGCAATGGGATGGGAATTAGAGCGCCTTGCTTTCTAATTGCTGAACTCCACTGCTTTTCAGAGCATCTTGAGCCTCTTGCCCTTTGAAATAAGATGCCCTTTTGAAAACGTTTCAAGTTAGCTTGAAGCAAAAGTCAGAATCCAGACTGGTGAGAGATGGGAAATTGCTGAGGAAAATATTTTACCACGAGGAATGCAGATGCTGGCCCTTGGCAGGCAAGCATCAGTTTTGTTCCTGAAAACATACGTACCTCTAGGACTTGGAACAGTTGAGCAGATTAAAGCAGGGTGCTACCTCTAGGTAGCAAATTAGAGTGGCAGAAAGAAGGGGTGTTTGGTTTTGGGAGGCACCTGTGAGTCTGGTAACTGTACATTGAAGGCAGTTCCCTCTAGGAAAATGAGCCAGTGCTTACTACAGCTTGTGGGTGTCTTTGCCTGGTGTAAAAAGAGCTACCACGGGTTATGGGGACATGGGTAAGTGCCCCTAGAGTGGGTCACGTCAAGTTTACATACCCATTTGGAATAATAATTTGTAGTCTCTTGGTAATAAATGCCTTAAGCCTTACTGTTCATATTCTCATGTCCTTCCCATTTCAGTCCTAGGATAAACAGATTCCGCAGAAGTTTTCTTCTGAGAAAGCCCACGGGATCCGTTATAAATGAACCCCTTTCTGTGAGGAGATCATATATGCAGTAACTTTAAACAGCTGGCACAGCCTGGAGACCACCAGTCCCTACAGCCCATACCGGTCTTTTTTAAAAAGTATCAATCACATTTAATGACTTATGAAATCTTAGTTTCTGTAATGCTATGTCAGAACTGTTTGGTCACCTAACGTCTTGAAAAAATTTTCACAAAAGCCTCCTTTGCATATTCTTAGTGTGGAGAAGAGCGTTAATGATGTCTTGATGAGTGCAGCTGTGGAGGGGCTTACCAGTAAGCACCACTAATCCAAGACTCCCCCAGCTCGATGCTTTCCATTAACTAAGGCAGAAGAGGGAGCAGATGAAACATATACGCAATTCCTTCCTCAGAAATGCGTAATACCTTTCAAGAGTCACTAAGAAAATACTCTGTGTCAATACTCGGAGGCTGAGGAATAAGAAGGGCTTTTTGACACCTCCCTCCCCTTTAAACAGTTAACTAATTCAAAACAGGCTTGAGAAGAAGAGAGTCATGATGATTTCATGTGCTTATCTATTATAGACCAAGAGAGAAGCAGAAGAAAGCATGGCTAAAAACGTATTCTTTGTAACTTTTTATAGTCCTTTTTTTCCTTGCTTAAGTGTCAAATTATTAGGACTAAACTTCAAAAGTCCCATTGGTTTGTCTGAATGATTTGCCAAGCATTTAAGAATTTATTAGCAATTAATAGAGTGTATTTGGCAGGCTAGCAAACTGAAAAGTATTCAGTTGATACCCAGCAAGCAAAACACTTCAGAAATGCATATAAAGAGAACAGGGATTTCAGAGAGGGTTGTCATGATGAGTTTGAGTTTCTTGCCTGCTTCTATTAATTTGACAGTAATGATATAGACTGAATTGCATTAGGACAGAGTGAAATACTTCAAGAAGTCTAAACCAAATCCTTTTAGATCTAATTTTGTGGAAAATTTTGGCATTTTGTTCCAAAGTGGAATGCTACTACAATTTGAGATACTGGCTGTTTCCATGGAATAGGAAATCAGCTTTTCTGATTTGCAAGTATCAGTGTCTTGGTTCTAATTATATTCACCCTTACACTGGTATGATAAGAGTACCTGTTTTTTTGTAGTCTGGCTTAAGTAAAAGAAAATTTGAATTAAAATAATTGCCTCTTCTAGGACATCTGTTCAACATTAAAAGAATATCAACTCATTCTCTGATACACATTATCTAAGATAATGTTAGCATTTTTTTTATCATTTTATGCTTCTTTTCAATCGCAGCTTAAATTCCCAAGCTCTCTGAAATGGTGAGTCATTAGGAATGTCATTTCAAAGACTGTATTTAATCTCTTTATCTTTTCCCACAACTGATTTACCCAAGGGCACAAGTAAAGCACATGTAACAGATTCCCGAAGGCCCCCAAATCGTTGTTTCTTCCTTATCTAGCCTTATTTTATTCTCACTTTATTTAAAACTGTTCTAAAAAGACTCATCTAATTGGTAATTTTGACTGTGAGGGAATTGGGTGGCTTTTATCATGACACGGATTTGAGCCGATGACTAGATCTGAGTTTTGTCCCCTCTACTTGTTTCACGTGTCTCATCCACGCACAGTCTCCTGTCTATTTCGGCTGTCTTTGGAGTACAGGCATATAAAGGTCTTGTCTTTTCTTTCACCATGGGGTTTTTTTTAAAGCCTCTTCCACATGAAACTGTCGGCTAAGTATAAACAACGTCAGGTAAGATATTAAGTAAGTGGAAATGAATTAATTCAAAACAGTTATGAAAGTTGGTGAATATCACACATAAAAAAAGCAAAGACTTAACTGATCTCTACTCTGAAGTTTAAAGTCCTATGTAAGAACATCAAGGAAGTTTGTTCTACATAAACTACTCAGAAATAAGAAGAAAAAAAAAGGAAATTTTTCTGTATTTCCAAATTGTGGTTAAAACAGTATCTATTCTGGTACAGTAGTTAAAATGTATTAATATGTGTCATCACCACACAAAAGTGGTATCTTTGGAGAAGAAATGTGTGGAATAGAGCTAAACATGGGACTCTTCCTATCGTTATTTCTGGGGATATTTTCCTCACTTTTCTTGTCTGAATATCTCAGGTATGTCACCAGATTGTATTTAAAACTTTGCTTGTGCATTGGCTAGTTCCAACTGTAGCCACTTATTGGTGTGGAAATCACGTATCAAATGTTACTGTTCTGATCTAACAACGTATTCTAGTTTGAGGATGCCTTCCCAATAAATACATGCTTTTAGCTTAAATCAGCTTTCCCATCTGTAATGAAAATTTTTTTTCCCATGTTGACCTTAAGCTCCAACGAGTTTTCCTAACAATTGCTAAAAAGGAGCCTTGGCTATAAATGAGACTCTGATTAGCCTTGTTGGTGGCTGCAGCTGGAATGCAGACAAAAACCACGCAAGGGCAAACAGTCTTCAAACGTCCTTCTCAAAGTTCCTGCTGGGCAGGGTTATCTCCCATCATTGTCAAGTGTGGGAGACAGACATCGCTGTCCTTGACTGGAGACTCCCAGTGCCTCTCTTCCCAATGAACGTGATGCAATACCTACTCCCAGGCACCTGGGAGCCACATGGCTCTGCTGTGATGACACTTGGACCTCAAGCTCTGTGCCCAGGATGCCAAATGTCACGTGTATCCTAAAAGTATTCTAAAGAGGAGAAGCAGATTAAAAAGAATGGGAGACAAAAGACACAATGGTAACCCAGAAAAAATCTCATATTAACATGACCAGCAAGGGGAGAAGATTTATCTGTATTTACAGCACTCATAATTTCAAACTTGATGGTCAAAATGCATTATGTATTTCTACAGCACATTCATTTTCTAAGACACAGCAACGCAAGCTGTGCTGACCCATCGCTTTGTAACCTGTGAAATAATTCACAGAAGACAACGCTGTTTATATCACTTACAGCACATCATTCTTCCATGTGCTGACATACAGGAACGCAAATTGCCCTCCAAGACTGCACGCAAAGCACAGATGAATGAAGCAAGAGGAATTCTGAGGAAAACGCTTTACATTTCAGTTTTTATCCAATAAAACTGTTCTACGTGGGCATGAAGCAAGCTTGGTGCATCTTCCATTGAGTCAAACTTTGGGCTTATTCCTGCACTGTCTCCCTCCCTCCCTTGGTAGTTAGTTGTTCATGCTTGTACATAGAGAACGCTCCTGGAAATTTTATGCTCACTCTGTGCAGGAACAAAGCAAAGAGTGAATCTGTTCAGACTGAGCAGTCTTTCTGCACTAACACAGGCAAGAGAAGGTATCATTAGTTCGTTCTTCCAAATTTTTCACAGCTAATTAATTTAAATACAGCAAAGACCTTTCTTAGAAGATCAGGGTCAACAAAGCCAGGCTGATTTTAGTGTGGATTATGTCTAAAAAGAAGAGTCCACTGATGTATTGACCCCATGATGTATCAACAACTAGCACGTCACCACTCTTCGCCTCTGTCCTCTTCTTCCTCTCCTCCTCCCCTGCCTATAATTTCGCTCTCTTGTATTGTTTTTTTCTGACAGTAGTTTCCATTAAACCGCAGACAGACATCATCTTCCTCCTGCTTCATTAGGGACAAGCCATTCATCCTTTCTGCGTGAGAAAGGCAAAGTTCAAAAGCACAAGTAATTAAAAGCAATTAATGGCCAGGTTGGCCTTGCAGGCAGTGCAGGAAACACAGCTTGCCTGTGAACGTTTTAACAACATTCTGTCTGACTTCCGTCCTCCAAGCTGCCTGAGAAATGGTTTATGATCAAAGGTTTGCTTTTCAGGCCCAGATCTGTTCACAGGTTGGACAGATAGCGCTCTGGATGTGCTAAAGCCATCAACGTGACATCTTTATGTTTTTGGGAATGACGCTAAGCCACTGACTTGAAGGCTGTACCATCATGGGGCCCATGCCAGTGTCTTAACATCACAAACTTGAACATATGCTAGGAATCACTAGGAATACAGTGGCGACACTCTGTGACCTGGTACTCCAGAAGCAGCTCACTGGAACCCCTGAACGTTACCTTGGATGCGAGTTAAGAAAAGCTGACTTTCAGAAACAACTCCAACCTATTCCAAATGGGGGACGTTTTTGATGTCGTCAAATGGACGGGCTTGGAGATATCAGTGTCTCTTTGTGGGTTGCTACTATGACAGATTCTTATAAACAGAAGTGGGATGAGGCTGCCACGCGAACACAAAGTTGTCAAATTCTCCCAGTCATGGCTAACGGGGTAGCATTGTATATCTACATATTCATTAAAAGATGCACAAATCCCAGCATAAATTACCTAATTTTCCCCTCATTTCATAAAATGAGAAGAGGCAGCATGCAGACACATCTGAATCCCAAGACACTGCCACAGACAGGGAAATGCAACTAGAAGATAGCTGTGGTTGTCCTGGCAGGAGTGCCAGGTGGTAGAGATATGACCCAACAGTCACTGCTGTTCAAAGATCCCCATTTGCATGCTCACACCTGAATACACTTGAAGAAATTCCACCTGCCCCCTCAACTTGGGAGTAGTAGCTTCATGTGAGAAAGTATATGAATACTTGGCTCATTAACATTAGCTTTAGTCAACTGTCCCAATCTCTTCCAAAGACACTAACCCACTTCAGCTTACGGCTTTTATCCAAAATTCCGTTTCTTCTTCACTTCTACAGATGTGGAGAAAAACAGCTTACCAAAGAACACAGTCCACTGCCGTGACAGCAATCGCAACGTGCTGCTGTGCCATAAAGAGTACAAAGATGGCCAACGCTAATTCTGAATGTAACAATCTTTGAGGTTATTGTTTTAGCAGACCTTTGTTGCTGTGTTTGACTGACTCTCTTTCTCCTTCCATTGTCTCTGGGCAAAAAATATATGTTATAGCAAGAGTTTGCTAAAAAGATAGGTAAGCTATAATTAGAAATTGCAATTAGAAATTACTGCATATAGAAATCTGTAACTGAAATTCTAAAATTCATAAATTTCCATCTTTTTTTTTTTTTTGGTATACAAAAGTTGCTCAGACTTCTGGTATTTCTTTAGGAATTTCTCTTATTCATAGTCTATCATCTCAGCTGTTCTGTTTCTATTCTTGTTTCTAGATATTTTCTTTTTAATTGATCTCTTACTTGTTAAGATGAAGTTTAGTTCTCAATAGTGAAATATTTTTCTGGCATTAGAAGAGCTGGGTAAGAGATCTACATTTTTAAAGGCAACTGAAGTCTTAAAAATAGGAAAACTACTAGGCTAACTAAATAGGAAAAAAGGGTAGTTCTTGTATTGTTTTACATATAACAAACAGTTCCTTGCTGTCCTCTAGTGGAGGAGTACTATCCTCACAAAAACTAACCACCTTTCAAAAAAAAAAGAAAAGTGTGTATTGCTAAAAAATTCAATTGTATGTTGTTCACTCTTAGGTATCAAAAATCTAAACAAATTGTCTCTTGTATTTTTCAGTTGAAATACTAACAAACTCTGAAGTAAGCAGAAGTTAGTATCAAACCGCAGAGTCTAAATAATGGCACATTTCAAAAAGCTTTAAAATTATAGATCTGTGGACACAGGACACGTTTTATATTTCGTGACACAATTCTTAAGATATTCCTAAGTTGGCAGATGCAGACCAAAAGCTGGGGTACATGACCTTTTGAAGGGGAAATAGTATCTCAGATAGTAAGACTGTCTAGTAAATATACTATGGTATTTTGGCAGTATGAAACATGAATATGAACTATGGCCAGACTGAGGGACACCTACAGAAACACAGATACTTCCCCTAGGATACTCACCCAGCTTCCTGTAACGTCGACTTCAAAAACTCCTGAGGCAGTGGTAGTACCTTTAACACATCCTTGATGACTTCTTTCCACTTCACAGTCCTTTTAACCTGCCCAAACTTTTTGTATCCGTAACATCCTGCAGCAGTTCCATAACATAATCCAATGTTCAATTGGGTTATGTACGAAGATGCTCCTTTCTGCTTGTAACTAAACCTGCTGCCTGATGCCCCTTAGCGAGCAACACCTCCTGTTTACTGTTGCCACATTTCATGACTTTATTGGCATCTACCACACCCCTTCTGTGTCTTCTTTTCAGCTGGAATCTTACCTTCTGCTTTGCAAATTCCCTCCTTCTGTTCTATATTCTCGTTCTACTTGCACAGTGAATAATTTAACCAACATTCTACTTTGCCCTCCACGCTTTCTCCAAACACTTATAAATAGGCTGAATGTAACAGGTCTTAGCAGAACCCCACGGTAATTTCCTCCTGCTGTGTTGATCTGATATAATTTTAAACAGGTATAATCTATGACCAAATCAATGTTTACACCACAACAGGTTGGTTCTACTATGAGCTGTCAGATGAACCATGCTTTCACACCTTCAGAGAGTCTAAAGAGACCAGCAGAATGACTTGCCTTAAAAAGTATTGGTTCTTCACACTATATTTATCCACAGGTCTGCAAATGTTGTTCATTACATTACACTCTTACCAATTACCCCAGTGTTTCCAATATTCCATAAAACTAATCAGGCTGCAGCTCCACTGACCTCCTTGAAGTCTTTTTTAAAATCTGATGACAGAATCATCACTTTGTACTCCTTGACCATCAAAGCTGCTCTAAGTGACAAGTTCCATGCTACAGTGAGGGAGTGAGCAGCTTCTTTGCTCTTTCCAACCCAAGGGAGTAGCCTGCAGTCCTGGCAGCTTGCTGACGCTCGTTTCATTCACCTTTTCTGCCATTTCAGTTTACAACAGCTCTTCCCGCCCTCCCTGCAAAGAAAGGTTCTTTAGCATTTTCAAAATGAACATCAGTGCGAAAATCCCAGCTTTTGCCGCCTTACCTTTAAACATTCTGGTTATAGTTTGATCATTTATTCTACCAACTTACTCTGAAGTTTACTCTTTCTGATAGTTCTTAAAAATAGGATTTATAATTAATTCCTTAAGAAACTTTTTCATATAGCCTACTTTATAGCAAATTTTACATTTGATGAGTTACAATATGCCTCCACTTTTCTTTTTGTGAACGTAACTTTGACTTTGTAAAGGTTCTCCCTAGTTAAAAGCAGCCTCCTAGCTTACTTTCTTCATCAAAAACTTTTTTTTGATGGATAAATATTTATTCAGAGCATGTAACAGTTGTCTTAAAACAAGATACTTGCAAGAATTCCACCCTTTTGACAGCACCTGTTAATTTTCTTCAGTTTTCTAATTTTCAGGAAACTAGACTTTGGCATGGATTCTTTCACTACGTACTCCAAGAAATGAACTTTTACAATGTGTAAACATTTATTGTCAGCATGTGTTAGTACATATGGGAATGACTCGAGATTTTCATTATTTGGCTTTATGCCTTTGCTATTCCTTAGGATATATCCCTGTGAAATGCTAAAGCAAATCAATCAGCTCAGCAGGTAGGATGGGGACAGTGCCTAGTGATACACCTTCTGTTTTTCCTCAAGGCCTATGAATTCAACCTAAGAGGATTTTGTGTTACTTAGTGTTACTTTGAGTCGTCTTTTTTTTTTTTTTTCTTTGTTTTCTTTTTAGGCATACGCCATAACCTCTCCACCTGCAGAACCTACTGCCACTCCTACAGAACTACACCTGGGATTAAATGGTCTTATCCACCCAGTTTTCAAATATGTATCTTTTTATACACACACAGGCTATATATGTGTGTGTGTATATACATATAAAATACAACAATAGAAAGTACAGAAATATTTTGTAAATATATATACAAAATAGAAGCATCTGTACTTTCTATTCTTTCATTTTGGTTTAAGGCATTTAACTAGTTGCTTGCTTTATGATCTCATTTTAAAGAGAATTCTCACTGGTTGAACCTAAGTCCATATGCTGCTTGAACATTTTATTCTATTCTAGAATGCTGCTTTGTGCTTAAGTATCTTACAGTGGCCTGTGGCCTGCCTGCTGATGTAAAAGCATTACCCCGCCTCTGTGATACTGTACGCTTTTGCTCTCCAAATGCAAAAGTATGAAACTATATCCTCTGCTATAAAAAATTAATTTAAAATAGAATCATAGAATCATTATGGCTGGAAAAGACCTTTAAGATCACCAAGTCCAACTGTTACCTAATCTACCAGGCCCACTTCTAAACCATGTCCCTGAGCACCATATCTAGACAGCTTTTAAATACACCCAAAGATGGTGATTCAATCACCCCCTGGGCAGCCTGTTCCAGTCTTTGATAACCCTTTCAGTGTAGAAGTTTTTCCTGATGTCTAACCTAAACCTTCCCTGGCACAACTTGACGCCATTTCCTCTTGTCCTATTGGCTGGAACTTGAGAAAAGACCAATGCCCACCTCTCTCTACAACCTCCTTTCAAGCAGCTGTAGAGAGCAATAAGGTCTCCCCTCAGCCTCCTTTTCTTCAGACCAAAAAACCCCAGTTGCCTCAGCCGCTCCTCTTGACTTATTCTCAAGACTCTTCACCAGCTTCATTGCCCTTCTCTGGACCCTCTCCAGCACCTCAATGTCCTTCTTATACTGCGGCGCCCAAAACTGAACACTCAAGGTGTGGCCTCACCAGTGCGGAGTACAGCAGGACAATCACTTCTCTAGCCCTGCTGGCCTCACTATTCCTGATGCAGGCCAGGATGCCGTTGGCCTTCTTGGCCACCTGGGCACACTGCCGGCTCATGTTCAGCTGGCTGTCAGTCAACACCCCAGGTCCTTTTCTGCCAGGCAGCTTTCCAGCCACTCCTCCCCAAGCCTGTAGCGCCGCATGGGGTTGTTTTGACCCAAGTGCAGGACCCAGCACTTGGCCTTGTTGAACCTTATACTATTGGCTTCAGCCCATTGATCCAGCCTGTCCAGATCCCTCTGCAGATCCTTCCTACCCTTCCTACCCTCAAGCAGATCAACACTCCCACCTAACCCCTCTCTCTGAAGAGGGGTAGAGGAGAGCATCTGTCGGTCCCATCTGGGGTCCTCCAGGTCCCCAGTAGCCGATTTGGCCTAAACCACGACAATCTGTAAACTTACTAAGGGTGCTCTCAATCCCCTCATCGAGCTCATAAATAAAGATATTAAACAGGAGTGGCCCCAACACTGAGCCCTGTGGAACACCACTTGTGACCAGCTGTCAATTGGATTTAACTCCATTCACCACCGCTCTCTGGGCTCGGCCATCCATCCAGTGTTTGATCCAGTGGCGTGTATGCCTGTCAAAGCCTTGGGTAGACATTTTTTTTCATGAGAATGCTGTGGGAACAGTATCGAAGGCTTTACTGAAGCCTAGCTAATTAACATCCACAGCCTTTTCCTTGTCCACCAAGCAGGTCACCTTGTCATAGAAGGGGATGAGGTTCGTTAAGCAGGACCTGCCTTTCATGAACCCGTGTTGACTGGGCCTGATAGTCTGGTTGTCCTGTAAATAATATGTAATGGCACTCGAGATGATCTGCTTCATAAGCTTCTCTGGCACCAAGGTCAGACTGACAGGTCTATAGTTCCCTGGATCCTCCTTCCGGCCCTTCTTGTAGGTGGGTATCACATCTGCTAATCTCCAAACACCCCTGGAGAATTCTTCATAATCTAGTGGACAGCAATGGTCATCACCTAAGAGAACTCCACACATAGTTGTCATCCCAATTTAGAAGTAACAATGCTTATCTTCTTATCAATAAATGAGACATAGCTACACAAACAGATCCAAATTAAGAAAAAAAAATATTGGATATTCTAATTTAAATGCTGAGGAAAACACGGTGCTATACATTTAACACAAAAATTTAAGACAGACACTTAGACTACAGGGTTTGTATACCTCCAAACTATTAACACTAGATACCTTTCATATTTAATACAGCTTTATTACAAGTAGATACAACCATTATTGCCAAAAGAGAAAGGCTATATAAAAAAAAAATCCAGTGCAAAATAAAAGCACCCAACAAAATCTGCATTTCTGTTCCCATGACAGGCATTTAGACCTTGCAAGAACAACTGATTTCAGTGACTTCAAAGCAGTTACTCACTGACACAAAGTTTAGACGGGATTTGCTGGTATTTTAGCTGTTGACTCCAAAGGAAAAAAAATGGGAGACTCATTGTCTGACAGGTGCAAAAATTGATACAAAATGTATTAACAAAATATGAAACAAACATACATTAAATAGTTTTGTTTCCTGGTACATCAAATTTTCAAATGAATTTTATAAAATTTACATATTTAATTAAATGATTTATCTATCATTGTGGAAAACAGTTCTTTATTTCAAGTTTATATTAACTATAAATATCTAAGATCAGGAAAGATACTCTTCAGGTTGGTGTGCCTTACTTCCCCATCCTTTATGTCTTCTGCTCTTTGCCTTTTGGAGAAAACATTACTGCATAAGGCTGCCTTCGTTTTGGACGCTGACAGGGAGCAAAATCCTCTTTAATATATCCTTAAAAGAATAAGCACAAATCTGAGGTAAGAAATACAGTATAAAAACACGCGTAACTTCAGTTTAATTTTTTTGTTTACCCTCAAAAAATAAATTGTCTTTTTTTTTTTTCTTTTATGGCCACTGGTTCTCACTTGACAAAGAGTCAGAGATCCCAGGGTACAATATCATTAATGAAAACACTCAGCTGCTGTCTAGTAGATGACTGTATAGTAATGCAATACAGATAGATAATACTGAAGAAGAGAATGGAAATAATGAATTTTTCACCTATTCAAAACAAAATTGCATTTTTCATGTCTTTTCTACAAAAGATTTTACATAAGAGTAACAAAAGTATGTAGGTACTGCAAATCAAATTGACCAATAAAAATCACTTAAAAAAAACGTATTTCCTAGTCATACACAGGAAACTTCAGGCACGTGTGTTTTGTGGGTCTAAATAGTACATCCCTCTGTTTTGAAGGCATTCTTATTTATTAAAGACTTGTGCATTTAAAAAAGCCAAACATGAACCTATGGTCAAAACACACCTTGAAAGCTCTCTGATAAGAAAAGTGTATAGAAAATTCCTAACGTTCAACTTAGCCAGCATTGATAGTAAGCAGACATTTTATGCAAATCAGTTACAGCCCCTGGCTTTTGTCAAACCTTTACTGTTTATCAGCACTAACATCTGCTGAAGTGGGAGTAGTAGATTCCTACTTCATAGCTGGAAAATGCCGTCTATACAACTCAGTTATTTTAAAAAAAACAACACAAACTACAATTGGTTCAAGATACCAGTTAAGAAGTAGAAAATACATCCTTTGTACCCCACTGCTTCTGAGTGACAGCTGCAATTGCTCATCATGGGAACTCTCCCCATTGTTTTGGTTTTCTTGCTGCAGTCTTGTATAATATGGCTTTTTACCAAGAAAGGGCTGATCTAAACTCTGCCTCTGATATGCTGTTGAAGACCATTAGCAACTGAACAGCTCTTACTCTAGCAGAACAAGACGACAGCCAAGAAGCTAATTTTAACAAGGTTGCAAGCAGTTTCCAAATGGGTAGTAACAGACAATCTTGCTAACAGGACATGCCTAGTTTAGACCAGCTTTCTCATCGGCTGGAACAGGTAAGAGGCAGCCAGGTTGGAAGAGCAAAGGCTATGATTTGTTCATTTTAAAAGATAATGATCAAGAACCAAAGGTGGTTCTAGAGCGGTGAGAACTCCCTTTCATTACTTAAGGAAAGGAGGAATGGATTAGCCTCAGCCAAGCCGAAGACAGGAAAGAGATTACTTGCAAAGAAAGTGGCGATTCAGCAGTGTTCCTGAGGTGCTGGCTAGTTGCACTGAGGGATTCACTTTCCATTGTGTTATACCAAAGGAAAATTGATGAAAAAAAAAAAAAAAAAAAAAGAACCATTTTCCCAAAGCCTAACCGAGTCTGAGGAAGCTTAACAGTCTGCAAATTCTACGACTAGCTTAAACCTTTGCAGTGGATATTTAAGAAGGGGAAACTTGACTAGGGCTTCAAAAGCGAATTTGACATTTGTCCCCCAGAATGTGGGGAGAGGCTTGAAGTTCTGAACACCATGTTTGAAATACACATACCTCTTGGAAATACAGCTTTAAATTAAAATGAACTCAACTGAATATATCTTGATTAGGCAGTATGATTTGCACTACAAAAGTTAGGTAAGTCCCTAGAAATCAAGGCTCCCTGTTCTGAAAGATTAAGGATGACACTGCAACACTATCACACAAGAACACATACACATCTCTTGCTACATTTCCCTATGCCTAACCTGAAACTGTTACAAGAACAGATAAAAATAAGTGAAGATTAATGGTTCACAGCTAATAACATATGCACAAATAAAGATATAAGTAACTCAAAGAGAGTTCATATAGGGCTCCTTACCTCTTCTAAAGAAATCTATGTATAGTACACTACAAACTCATCATGCTTTAACACTATTAGTAAAAACTCATTTTTATACCAAGCTCCAGGATTTAGAAAAATTAGTTAGGAAAGAACAATCTTCTGTGCAAAGAGGAGTGGGGGGAAAAAAAAAACACAACACAAACCCACACAGCTTTTGAGTGTCACTAACAAGCAGGGTACCTGTATTAAAAACTATCTATTACAGCCTACCTTCAACATTTCCAATATCATGTGGTATTATGGAGCTCTAAAGACACAGACAAAGGACGTCAACAGTGCTGCCTGTCTCTCCTCAGCAAGTACAATTTCTTAGCCTTTGCCTCTGAAAACACTGACCCAATTCTTGCTTTGGTTAAAAGAGACGTAGGGTTTTAATTAAGTTCTATGAAAATCCCAATTATTTCTGCCTTCTCTACCTAGGCTTTAAGAAAGTTTCCTTATATTCCCTTATATTCAAAATAATGGCTGCTGGTAAGTAAACAGACCTCTACAAGACTGGGTGAGAAAGGCTGCTTTATGAAAAAGATAATTTCAGGGAACCATTTTAGAAAAAAAAAAAAAAATTAGCTTTCAAAAGTGCTTTGTAAGTTTTTTTTTTTGGCACAAACCTCTTTCCACACAAGTTTGGGTGGAAGGAAACCCAACCTCCCAGAAATTTTCAGGAGTATTTGGAGGAATGTAGCGAAATCGATGTCTTGAACAGGAAGCTAGTTTCTTTTCTCTCTCTTCTTCTGGAATGTCTGCATAATACTGAATGTTAGGGGGGGAAAAAAAAAATCCAGGTTAAATTCATTCATATAGAGCAACTGCTTTACACAACAACATTGTCAATCACTGTTTATTAACACAGTTATCTAAAAATAATGGTGAGGATAGCCAAGAGTAGAGATTTGTTATCCAAATGACAAACACCTGGCCATTATCCTAAAAGCTTGCTGAATTTACAGATTAAGTATAACCTTATGGTGGCAAGTTTGTTAGCTTTATATCTTTTAACATACCATAGGTACAAGGTTTAGGCATGTGTACAATTACCTATGTCAACAGTTATACTGATTTTACAAAACTAAGTAGCTCAGGTGTTGACATAGATGGGAATTTTCTAATAAACTAACTGTCAGCTCACATTTGCAAATAAAATAAAGTGAAAAAACGCACCACAAAATCCATGCTGCAGAATCACTTCCAGTGTCTAAATTTACAGTAGTAACAGTAACAGCAAACGAGTGTCAAATGCTTCCTACTTTATTACCCTCAAATAAAGAGCTAGTTTAACTAGCTGACTGACACTGGGACTCCAGGAACTATCTGCCAGCTGGGCATGCTCTAGAGTATATAGTAAATTAGCTAGCTACTCTTTCATCCCTGTCGGCTGTACTGGGGACTGCAACAAGTACGTACTTTCCAAACTTTTTTCCTGGGTGTTCCCATGAGTAGCAGCATAGAGAGAGAGCTTTTTTTTTAATGCAGTTTTCTACTGGTTTAGTTTGTGATTCTAGTTAGCATCTTCTAAAAATAGCAATCTGGCACTTTGATGTCACAGAGTACCAAAATATTTTCAAAGTGAATGCACTGTTTGATTCAAGTGGCAAGCCAACAGTCACCATCTGGATAGCACAAGAAACCTGACCCTCATAAAAGGGGTAAAACAATTCTACTGAAATGATAGTGTTACAATTCAAAAAGGCAATCTAAAGTTTAAAACCTCATTCAAACAGCTGGAAAGTGATCTAGACTGGTGAAATCAGGAGAGGAACAGAATATCTCTGTCAGTAGAGATTACTTCTTGTCTCCATCTACTGGCAGGATTTTAGAAAACCTACTTACTTGGAATCATGAAGTACACTAGTAAATTCATTTTTTCCTACTAGATGGTAGACAAAGTATAAAATAGGCATAAAAATCCTCCTCTGAAAAATCCAGAGAGATAAATATTGATGATTGTGTAGAAAAGAGTAATCACAGCTCTGAAAATGTCAGTGACAAAACTGAATGAACTAGGAAAAGTAGACTCGTTTCATTTTGTGATTCTGCAGTCTGTGGGAACCACAACTCTGCCTGAAACTGAGGCACATTGTCTTCCCCCTCAAATCAACCCAGATTTCTTGCCATTCTATAAAGTGTGACACCAGAACACGTTCTGCTCTCAAAGGCCAAGAACAGAGATTCAGGTTGTTAGCAGGTTGTACCCAAAATTTCAGATTGCTGGTCTGTCTACTACAAAGTCCTGGTAGACAGGATAGAATAAACTGCCAGTTCCAAAGGTAACATTCAGGAATGGTTATAAGCCCCTAGTGAAAAGTTCTTCAAAATATACTGCGTATAAGCCCAGGATACTCCCACACTCTCGACAGTAGAACCCCTTTCAGTCACTGAATTTGGAGACACTTAGTTTGAAAATGTTTGCCATTGTCTTATACAATGTTCCCTTAAACAGGAAAAAGCCTATGCCAAGACCAGAACTTAAGTGGATATCAGCAGCTTGGGGATTGAGTCAGATAGAGTAGGGTCACTTATGCACCTGGACTTCAAAGACCCCGCTGGAAAAATGTCTGTGTCACTCAGTTAAAGATCTAGAGACTAATGAAAGAGGAGGAACGGGTAACTATTATCAAACACACATCGATTTTCACTGATAAAATTTAAGAAATGACATGGTGTTAAGTCAACAAAATTAATTATAAGAATTCCATGGTATCTGTGTAAACCAAATAGATTAATAGCTGAGTCTTATTTACAGATAATTAGCAGTGCAGCTTATGTTTGTCCTTTAAATTAGCCTGGAATTTTAGAAGTTCACCCACTAAAAGTTTGCAGTGTGCTGCATTTTTGGGGGAAATTAAAATGATTATGATTGGTGAGGAATATTTACGGATCAAACAATGAAAAATATAGTACTGTTCTGTAGGAACAGAAAATAAAAAGACCAATGAATAATCAAGCTAAGTATGTATTCAAAAGAAATTAGTAACTTTTTTTATTTTGGCTTGTTAAGAAATCTATTAGGATTGACAAAGAATAAGAAAGTTACATATATGTCTGCTAAACAGCAAAAAGAACTCTCAGCTGTTTTCTACATTGATCTCACTATCCACAGCATTTTCAACCCACACAAGACATTTGAGCTAGGCTTTTCCATGTGTGAAAAGATATGCAAAATCTCATCCTGCAGAATCTTCACTGTAAAAGAACTGTTTACAGAACTCTACAATTTAGTCTCAAAAGGAGAACAAACCCTTAAAATGTTCCGCTCATTAGTCTGGCACAGTTACTTACAGAGTAATTTCTGTAACCTAAATATATATAAAAGCATCTGACTAATTCTCCTACTTATCTAAAGCATAGCTAGACTTAGTAACCACACTCACAAACATTACTTTTACAAGCTAACAGTAACTCCTGCATACAATCTTTCTCTGATCGCATCGCAAAGTCATAACAAACCAAAACAAGACCTCTTATCAAATGTTCTACACTGAAAAGTGAATGAGATGCTTCCACAAAGTTCTAACAAAAGGACTTATAAAGGACTTTGAGATCAGTCTGCTATGGCATGTGCAGAAGTTAATCTCTCGCATCTTCTCAAAATGACAGATAACTCTTCCTACTCTCATACTGCATGCAGCACATGGCCAGAAACAATTTACTGATTTCTACCCCCTCCTTAAGTATTTCCTTAGACTTCGGAGACTTTTCAAATCCATACGACTAATAAGTAAGCCAATACTTTTTTTAAAATATCATTTATGCTTTGTCCAATACTCCCTTTTTCCATAGGCATTTCATTCAAAGCTTGTTTTATTATGGTGCAATGACACAGCCAAGCATTTCACACATTCCAAGACATTAATTTTGAATGGTGTAGACTTTAAAAAAAAACCACCAACAACAGAAAACCTAATAAACCCAAACTTTTCTGAAGTTTAATGTAGAAACCTAATATTGTAAAATGGGAACTGTAAATGTTTCCAAACACCAGTTACCACTCTAACTTGCCAGAAAGTAACAAGAACTGGATTTGCTGAGAGGAGATCTGTAGCTTACAGAGACAGGAAATTAAAACACTTAACACGTCTCTTGGCCAAGAAACAGAATAAAAGCTTGGGGTTTTTTGGTTTTGTTTTTTCCCCAACACCGTGTTTTTTCTCAAATTCTTTAAATCAACCATATTTTTGAAAATGGTATTTCTAGTTGACTGTAGAACTTAATTATTTGTCTTTAATGAGTTTTACAAAAGCTATTTTTCAAGACTGGGTTTTTATTAAAAATAGACTCTAATAAATTTCTTCAGCAAAGTAAATGTGACTTAACTACAAAGTGAATAGCAGGAGAAAAGTGTTGGTTCTATATAGGTGTGGAAATTAAGATTCCAGATAATCCATCAGTATTCAGTCATCAATCCACACTTCTGGTGAGTCATAATGTACAAGATCATTGCCTAATTAACTCCAGCCTGAAAGTCTATTAATGACCAAATGAAGTATGTCCTTATTATACATGTAATTAATTCAATATTTTATCTCTATACCAAGTATCTGAAAGCAGTTTAGTAATTAGAAAGGTAGGAAAAAAGTGTGATGTGAAACCTTAAATTTCATACTTTTTAACCTACATTAATTTAATGTAAATATCTTTGCATGCATTTACACATATATACACATTGGCACCTATGCTGGTGCAATTATCTGAAAACACAGACACCCCAGAAAACAAGGGAAAAAAAAAACCCAAACCCTGTCCCTCAGGGGTCAGTACTGGGCCCAGTTTTGTTCAACATATTCATCAATGATCTGGATGAAGGGGTAGAGTGTACCATCAGCAAGTTTGCTGATGACACAAAACTGGGAGGAGTGGCTGACACGCCAGAAGGCTGTGCTGCCTTACAGCGTGACCTCGCCAGGCTGGAGAGTTGGGCAGAAAGAAACCTTATGAAGTTCAACAAGGGTAAGTGTAGGGTACTACACCTGGGGAGGAATAACCCCAGGCACCAGTACAGGTTGGGGGCTGACCTCCTGGAGAGCAGCTCTGTGGAGAGGGGCCTGGGAGTCCTGGTGGACAACAGGATGACCATGAGCCAGCAATGTGCCCTGGCGGCCAAGAAGGCGAAAGGCATCCTGGGGTGCATCAAGAAGAGTGTGGCCAGCAGGTCGAGGGAGGTCATCCTCCCCCTCTACTCTGCCCTGGTGAGGCCGCATCTGGAGTACTGCATCCAGTTCTGGGCTCCCCAGTTCAAGAAAGACAGGGAACTGCTGGAGAGGGTCCAGCAAAGGGCAACAAAGATGATTAGGGGACTGGAGCACCTTTCTTATGAGGAAAGGCTGAGGGACTTGGGTCTCTTTAGTCTAGAGAAAAGAAGATTGAGGGGGGATCTTATTAATACATACAAATACTTAATGGGAGGATGCCAGGGGGATGGGAGGAGTCTTTTTTCAGTGGCGCCCAGTGATAGGACGAGGGGTAATGGGCATAAACTTGAACATAGGAAGTTCCATCTTAACATGCGAAGGAACTTCTTTACTTTGAGGGTAGTGGAGCACTGGAACAGGCTGCCCAGAGAGGTGGTGGAGTCTCCCACTCTGGAGACATTCAAAACCCGCCTGGACGCTGTCCTGTGTAACGTGCTGTAGGTGACCCTGCTCTGGCAGGAGGGTTGGGCTAGATGATCTCCAGAGGTCCCTTCCAACCCTAACAATTCTGTGAATTCTGTGAAGATATATCTCTATATAGGTACAATAGGACATAGAACAGACTTACTCCAGTAGCTGTAAATTTCAGTAGAGCTTTTGAGCTAAGTTTAGAAACTTGTAATTATTCTTTGACTAGCTAACGTATTTTTGATTAACAAAAATCTTACTAGAACCACGATGTAAGAAGTTTCTATCCTCAAACAGATACACACAAAAAAATAAGACTGTAAGTTATATGCAGTTACAATAGTTAAAAACAAACCAACCCATCCAAAACTTGGTAAAACAGCTTTGGTAAACGCTTCTCTGCTACTGTATGTACTGATGATGGTGCAACCAGATTCATAATTTCAACAGCACTTTAGCACTTAGCCACTAGTGGAGTTGGAAGAATGGAAGACTGACCAAATTTTACAGAACTACTTACTATTTCACATTCCTTACAAGTATGGCCAAGCAATTTTCTTCTTTCTTCTTTTTTTCGAATAACCTCAATATGAGGAAAATCTAACACAGTATTCTTTCTGAAAAACAAAAATGTTTTCACATTATAGTACATTTATTTCTCCTACACGTCTGGAAATTTTCAGTTTTTAGAACACAATGAAGGAGAGTCTCAAGAAAATAAAAAGTATCACAAAATGCCTGCAAAACATCAGAAAATGCCTACAAAACCCAATCATGCTGCATTTCATAGCTGAATAGGACTATTTTTGTAACTCAAACAGTTCCAGGACTTTTTAAGTGTAATATATCTTTTACATAACCAGATGTGCATCTCCTCATTATGGCTTTTCATAGTGTGAAAGTAATTACTAGATCAAAATCTCTCTAATATAGATCTTGTGTAGAATATTTATTTTGTCCATGACACAGTAGTGCTTGCACTGATTCCTGCAAGAGGAATATTATGTTGGGTTCAATAAAAGAAGTAACAGATTCTTTTCAACTTATCTGATCACAAAACACTAACTGAGTTTTCCTCTACAACGAAAACACATGCTGGAGGTAAAAAATAAGCTAACAATTATTTAACTGAAGGGGTTGATACCATTATGAAATGAAGATTCAGACTACCAATGATAATTATACAGAAAGGCAAGAGAGGAAGCACTAAGAGGTACAGTTGTTAAACACTACTCATTTATTGCCTAGAGGAAGAGGCAAAAATGCCAGAGAAGGAAAGGTTTGTATTTGTACAAGCAACTCATAGGCTCTTTGCTCATAAACTTACGCATGACCACATGTGTGTAAGAAATAACATGGATTACAAAATACTGCCTTCAAACAATTATAAAAAGCGGAAGAGGCAATCCCTTCTCTTCAGCAACCGTGATAGATAGGCATCTCAATGTTTATTTTTTCCCCTACCCCAGCTTTTTCTAAAGCTTTTATCTAATTCACTAGAACTTTTACCTGTGCATCTTCAGCTGCTAGTAGGTTACACACAAACATGTTTATTTTGGGGAAAAACAAGTTCCCTATAGGGAGGATATAAAGAGCCTTGAAATGCCTATACAGACCAAACAAAATTACCTTTCATCACTTTTGAAATATGGCTCCACAAAAGCTTTCTGCTTGGCTTTATCTTGTTTATCCTCATATTCTGTAAATATACATGCAAAACAAATAATTACATGTCATAAAGTTAACAGACTGCCTGGAGAAATGTCTGTAAAATTATTAGCCAGCTATTAAGGAATACAAAAATGCCATGTAAATTCAGTCTGAAACAACAGATTCAAAATACTAAAAATAATGTAGAATCAGCAATCAAAAAGTGTTACTAGAGTAGAAGAAAATCAGCAGCGAGACAAGTGAAAAAGATAGAATAGCAAAGGTTGCTTAAAATACAAAATACTGTGAAACCTTTGATAGAACCTAGGATAGGGAGAAGAAAGGAAGCAAGTAACCTGCGGCCAAAACCTGGTGTTGTGTGTAAGAGTCGCTTTGCTGTATAGCTCCTATGCGAACTTCCATTACACATCCCATATTTGTGTGGTGGCTATACGAGTGAACTACTGAAATAATTTTCATACTGGCTTATGTTATGTCCTTACAAAGAATAAGTTTTCCCATGAATTTATGAAAAATGAACTAATGGCTTCTTCGGCATATTTGTTCCTAGAGAACAGAGCCCAATTTCAAATCAACTTTGTAGTTTAACCAGGCTAATAAAGACAAAACAAATTATATCCCACTCTTTAGTTTCTTGCTTGCTGCTGTTACTCCCTTATCCCGCTCTTCATCATGAAGAACTTCTTTTTCATCACATGCAGAAGGACTATCTTCTGGTAGGCAGGATTCATATTCTTCTTGGGCTGTCCGATCAAACATTTCTGTTAAGGTATCATTCTTTTTTTTTTCTCCTCCTATTACAAAAAGCATAATGAACATCCAAATCAGTCTCTCAACAGTTTAAGTCAAACAAGCTTATTTTGATTGAATGTGTATCAAAAGAACTAACATTTACTTCCTGCTCCAGTACTGCTTAACACAACTCCAGCAATACAATTACTCTTTCTGCAACTTCTCTGTCAATCTTTTAGATGCGGACAATGTTCATATATTTTTCATAAAGATACCTTGATTCAATTTCTAAAATTTGATTAATTACTAAATAATTTTGATATATCTTCAACTGGATACATGAAATATTGTTCTTGTAGATTATGAAGTTATCCAAGCAGAAGGAAATACTTTTTGTGGGTAGGAGATAAACTACGGATGTGTGATCAAGATGCAACAGCTTAAAAAACACACCATTAAAAGTCACGGCCCTGCAGCCATGATTCACCAGATACCATAAGTTAAATGTGATATAAACACATTCGGATTTATTTTAAGTATACTAGTTCTATTTATATGCCATTAAAAACGAAATTAGTCTTCCCATAGAAAGTCTGATATGATTACACAGCAAACTCAAAGCTGTTTGTTGTAAGAATGATTGCAGCAGGTGAGATCAGAACTATTATATGGTTATTTAGCTCTTTAAGCACTATAAAAGCATAGCTACTGGCTCTGTCTCAGCACAAATCCTATAATTTTCTTAATCGAAGTTAAAAAAAGCTCAGCAACAACCACTCATTCTACTAGGAAACAGACTGATCGTTGTAACCTACAAAAATACATCACTGCTGTTGTACTGCAAAAAAATTTCTATCTATTCATACAGGGGAAAAAAATGCCCTTCACTTTTTCCTCCTCCAAAAAACCAAAGCAAACCAAAGGAAAAAAAAAAGTCTTACTTGGACTGCTTTGACTAACATATGTGTAATCCATATCAACAACTTCCCCTCTGACTCTTGACTGAGAACCATCCTGAATAGAAAAAGCAAACATGACAATTACACTCAGAAACAACTGGTGTAGTCAGTGTCATCGCTGCATATCAGAAATGTTATCACAACAGTTACTGGCATCTTTTTGGACACTTTCTGTGATGTTTGTTCTGCAGTAATGTCTGCATGATAAAGACGTAAAATCTAGGTAAGAGAATAACGTTTTGAAATTCAAGTGTGAAGCATTTATCTGGTGGATTACATTACTTGATGGGCCAGAAATGTCTTAAGTTTTCCTGTTAAATTCTACAAAGATAAAAAGTAACAATGAAACATAGAGAAATTAAAAACTGGTCAAATTAATACACGTTAAGATAGCCTTTAAGTGAGACAAAACAGACAGACTGCAGGAAAATTCTCAGAGATCCTAATAAACAACCTGCACCCAACTCAAAGAAAGATAATAGTCATTATCTGCACATTTTCTATTACTTAACATAAAGAGATATCACAGTGAATATTTTCACAGGAAAAACTATGAGATTTTGAACTTTTTTTTTTGTCTTACAAGAAACCCCAAAGCACCCCCAAATGCATCAGTTTCATACTAGGTCACCTGGCTGAGTTTATCAAATACAATCAGGCAGTGGAAATGCTTTAAGATAATTGTAGTGTACTATGCATAAATAAACATTTCAGGAGTGCAAATAAATATCAAATGAGCTGAATCTGGATTTTTCTTAAAAACTGGTTTTGATCTGCCCAGAATAAAGTTCATGATTCTACTTTAGTAAGCATTTTTTGATATCATAGAAGATGCGGACTTGTTGCAGAAGTTTACCTTTGTATCAATCACAGTAATGTCTGTTTTATACTGTGAAAGGTCAGCTCCTGGGTCTATGCTCCACTGGAGATTTTCTGAAGAAGGTTTATCTTTCAGGTCTGGATGCAGAGAATATGAGAAAAAAGGCAAACAATCAGAATCCAATTCTGCCAACAGCATTCTACAGTGTCAAAATTATGTTAGCTTTCTTTTTATCCATTCATCTTTGGGTTTAGGGATTGATTTTTCTCAAACAATAAACATGCTCATTTAGTGTACATCGTATTTTGTCTGAAGAATCAGAAACAGATCTGTAAGTTTTTTGTCATATTCAGGAGCACATCACCCCTTTGTGTTTGTATGAGGTACATAATATATAAAATACTCTTGCAAGAATCGCTGTACTGTCTAAATCCAGTAGTATTAATACTGGATAGAAGACATTAGATTGATAAGAATACAAAAGTCAGGTCTTAGAATACAAAAGAGTATAAAAGTGTCTGGTCATTGTTCCAGAGGTGGCTCTTGATTTGTCTTTGAAGTAGAGGTTTAGATTGCAAGCTACGTGGCCATATCAACTGCTGACAGATTTCTTTTAAATTTACAATGCGAGTATTTCTAAATAAAGCATGCAGAGTAACAGCTCAGCTGAGGAGTACAGAAGCACTGATTCTACAATCCCAGTCCAAAAAACAGAAGTTTTCAGACTGGGACTTAACAGGAAAGAAGATACAACTTCTAGGATGAGTACTTGGCAGCATCTGTTCATTACCATTAAAGGTACAAATTTCTTTAACAGATCATCAGGAATCATGAAAAACATTAAGTGTAAGGATAAGCCATCTTGTTTAGTATAATTTTCAAGCATTTGATACAGTTTCAACTCAAACTTCCTGAAATTTTATTTCAGTATCTATTATTCATATGCTGCATTAAACAGCCCTGTTAGAACAATGAGAAAGAACAAGATTCCTAGCCTGTTGAGTTTACAGCTGAATGCCAATGGTATATTTATTATATAGTGGCAAAAGAATGCCAGGAAGACAGACTGAAAGTGTTGGGGGTGATCTTGAGAAGTCCTGAATGGGCTGAAACTAAGTTAGAAGCAGAACAGAGAAAGCGATTAAAGCAGAAGAAAAGAAGATATGCAAAATTCTATTCAACCATAGCACAGGCTGGAGGGGGGGACAATAAAAGAAACATTTGCATCAAGTTACCTTGCTCATTTTGCAGTGCTTTATTTTTTGATACTCTACAAGGGTTTGGTTGAAGTACAGATGCTGGTTCAGACTCTCCACGTCCTATTCTCGTTTTCTTTCTATTTGGTACATGGCCACTGGCAACCTAACAACATATTGCAATTTTACTATTTCCCAAAACTTAAATATAGTATTTCAAAGGAGAAAAAAGAAAAAAAAAATAAAATCAGAAAAGCATACCTGCACGTCCTCAAAAAGTTGTTCTGTTTCTGCAGAACTTCGCAGTGGTGCAATTTTGAAGGGAGGAATTTCTTCTTTCATTTGGAGCTGATTTTTCTTATCTGGGAATGTTTTTCCCAGCATTCCCTCTTGTACATAGGATTCCTCTTGTAAATCTCTGCCAAACAAACAGCTCTCATTGTTGGCATTTTGAATGGATGATGAACCTTCAGGAACGGGCTTCCCTAGCTGTGAAAAAATGTCATGCAGAGTCACCTGTTTCAGTCTATTTTTACAGATCTCCTCACTTCCTTGTTTTTTGTCTTGACAACGAACTCCGGAGAAGCGATCAGACAGATCCAAGGGCTTATCAACTGTATGCTCCCCATTAATATGCTGAACATCTGACTGAAAGGGCATAGAGTTCTCTTTGTTGAAGGATGCTTTTTCACAGCTTATTGCATGCTCATCTTCAGCTTTCTTTCTCTTAGCACACCTGCTTTCTAGCTGTCTCTGGTGTACGAGAAGGAAATCGCTCTTGATCACCTCATTTTTAGCTGCACAAGTGTTTCCAACACAGGTTACAGCCTCATTAGTATTCTTTTTCAAAACCATTTGCCTATTGATAGAGGCTTGGCTGATAACAGAGTTGATTTCAGTTCCAAGATTAAGTGGTGCAACAAAAGCAACATCTTCAGATTTTGATCTACTTTTATGACATTTGGAACTGGAAGGATTGTTGAAGAGGTTGGTTTTCAGATTAGGCTTCAATCCTGAATCTAAGATACACGAGGCATGACTTGTACTTGAGTTGTTCTTCATATTGCTAGGAGCTCCAAAAACAGGAGAGGCTACCTGAGAATCCCAGTCAACATGTGGTGGAGTATTCTGAGATGGATCTGAAAGACTGAATACAACGAGAGATCAGCTATTTTTCTGGAGTACACAGGAGGCTGGGAGGAAAGAAAGGGATCCTATCGGTGATCTACTTTAAAGCTGTCAGAGCTGATAGTATCACCTGAAAACAGGAGGAAAAAGAAAAGGGAAATATTTGGTCTAGGAGTAACTACTGTTGCACTTTGAGTTGTAAAAGGCAAACAAAACACAAACCTTGTCCTTCATTTTAGTATGGTGTGAAATTCTGTTCCACATTCAACTGAGAACTAAGGACAGAACTAAGCCTACCTAGGAACCTCTTCTACCAAAGACTCCTTTACCTTTCAATGAAGCGAAATGGAAGAAAGCAAGAATGGTTGTGATAGCAGTCTATCTCGGCTCTTGTATAGATCTTATAACAACAATAACAGATTCTCAAAGCTTCTGCAAGTGAAAGAAAAATGTGCAAGCTTCTTTCAGGTACTCTGTTTTTCACATGTCATCAATAAAACATATATTTAAGATGACAAATAGGGGCTAAAAAAAAATTCAGTTTAGACCACAACATCCTGAGGATAGTGGGAAGGGCAACAGTCAACTGGTATGATATCTAGTCAGCAGAAAGTTTTATGATCATTTTCCTACCCTAGCTCCAGACCCCTTATCCCCATGTTTATGGGCCTCAAAAGATATCTTGCAATAACAAGTCAGTGACAGAGGGACTGTGTACATAGAAAGCCCAAATCAGAAGTTTAAGAATGAAGTAAAGGTCCACAGTTTTGCATTCTATGAGTTCCTTTGCTTCTAATGTTATTTACTTGAAAGAAGCCCGTATAGTATGAAAATATTTATTTCCACATCTGTACCTTTAAAGCAAACTGCTGTACGGTTTTAAATTCTACTAAATCCAGAACTTCATATAAGCCCGTTTAAAACAATATTCTTATAGCCAAGTAGAAACACACCCTAAATTGTTGTCATCATTTCTTGATTCAGAAGCTGGATGTTTTCTTGAGTTTTCAGACTGCATGGTCTCTGGAGCCCGGCTTATAGCAGTATTAGTGCAGGGAGGACTCAGTACACTCTGGGACTCCTTGCAGGTAGTAAAAGAAAGCAAAGAAAGGAAGCGTGAGAAGCCATTAGAATTAAAAATTAGAAATATGCTAGGTTTGTACATAAATACTCTGAAGACCCATTCAAATGGAACCAAAGCTCTGAAAAATAGTTAAAGTTACAAGAGTGATGAAGTTTTGACTAACAGCTTTAAAGAAAACTTAGGGAAATTAAAAAATTTCATAATTCCAAAGCACATTTTAAAAAACATAGTCTTTTTCAGTGTAGTTACCAAGCAAAAACATCAAATAATCTCACCTGAGTCACCAAACAGTCTCATCACCAAATTATCTTTTTTAGTGTCCTAGACTTGATTACTGCACAAAGGGAGTTTGGCAGACCCAAGGATTTAGTCCACTGTCTTAGTCAAACTTGGAAGTTGTATACACAACAGGAACCCTACCCTCCTCCCCAATCCCTGGACAGGTTAGCACAGTTGTATCTCTTCTTGCTAAAGCAAATCTATAATAAGTAAGTAAAAGCAAATCAAAGTGAGCTTATTGGTACTCGGAATACTTTTGCAGAATTTTAATGGAAAGGAAAAAAAGTGTTTTCAAAAACAACTGGCACAAAAAGCCGATTATGTGAAAAATCTGGGAATACTACTTACAGATTCGTCTTGAACAGCAAGTCCAATTGTTTCTGCCACAACTGCAGCCAAGTTAAAAGATGGCTTTGGAACAGGATAGCCTCCCATCCTTGGTTTATCTTTATGAGTAGAAAGAAGCTCACAATAAATTACACATGCATTATAATACCTTACACCACTCACACAGATGGTACAGACAGAACTAAAAAGATCACAAATTAAAATCAGTAATTATGAAAATAGTTTAACCTCTGTCAGACAAAAATTGTATCTGGAAGTGGTAAGTGAAGAAGAATTTCTGATGACAGCAAACTGCTGCATCATCACAGAGAAGTATGCTTCCAATCTAAATACAGCTCCCCCAAAATCAAAATACAAAGACAATTCAGCATAAAAGCTATTTTCAAACTCTCAGTCCAGTGCATGAATACGCTGAGAAAAACACATAGAACAGCGGTAATGTGTATTTATAGTAAAATGCCTGTGTTCCGTATTTCCTAGGTGACACAATTATTTTTCTTGTGTTTTTATTAGGAAAACAAATAGATGAGTTTCCCTCCTTTCACGAGGTTAACATTGATCATTTTATTAAATTAGAGCAAAGTAATATGATGGGAAAGTACAAGGACTACAACAACCGCCACAACCCTGACCTGCACGAATAATTCCAAAATTCTTACTGTCGCAGTCATTTATAGTTAAATACTTCACAGAAAAAAATCAGGGACACAAAGTTTTGTCAAAGAACTGTTTATGAAGAAGGACATAAGACTTAAAGACTTGTACCAATTCACAATTACAAAAAAGGGAATAATTAACAGAAGCACTTTTAAATGTTACATATTCATGTCAGACAGAAATGTAATCCTCAGAATATTTTATCTCCTGTACGGTTGGAAAGCCACATATGAGACCATTGGATAAGTTGCCTAAAATATGAGATATCTGCAGTAAGAGCTACACTGCACTTCTTTTTATTTGTTGGCTATAAGCCCTGATGCTATGCCACTAGATCATGTATCTAGTGGCATACAGACAGGCATCACAATATAGGCATTTCAGCAGCAATTCTGTGAGTAAACATAATACCCTTTTTCTGGCTCCTGTGTTTAAAGAGATGAACCTTCAGCTGTTGATGAACCCTCAGTTTTACAATATTTTTGCCCTATTTTGAATGGAATTAGAACTAAATCTGTCAATACACTTACTTGGTACAGGGGACAGTTGTGCATCACAGGTGTCTGCAACTAGTATCTCTTCTTCATGGTGACTGTTCACTTGTGTGGAATACAGCGGAATTTTTCCAAACTCTAGGAGAAGATGTAGAAAATTTTTCACACAGTGAAATTAGGTATCCTGTTGTGGTAATTTTGTGTAGATACAGACAATGATACTGATTTTAAAAGCACTTGAATGTGAATTTTGATATGTCAGTATATTCAGTAACCTTAGCACATCCAATTATTTTTATTCTGTGGTATCACTATGACAATTAGTCAAAAATATTTCTTATTAATCCTTTCTCTCACAAATATGAGCCTAGCAAGTCAGTGATAAAACAATACTGACACATGACTACATCACTTTCTATACTAACCACATAAAAAGTACGTATGCAATGTATATTTGACCTGTTAATATGGCAATAAAACTACTAAAGAGTAAACCATCCAAGGGAACAATTTTCTGCATCACGTGAAAACCCCGACATTTTAATCATGACCAACTTTGTGCCATGTAGTCCTTTTTATCTGGACACCGACAGCTTTTTCATAGCTATTAACCGTGATAGGTACTTGCACCATTTCCATACATATTTAGCTTTGCTTTAATTTAGAAGCTCAATTTTTTATTCAGAAAATGGAGAGGAGTAGGTATGTTTAGAAAGGAGAAATTACTCACAACACTAAAATTACATACGCAAAATAAAGGGCATGGATAACCAACCCACTCCCTTCACCCCACAGTTGTGCTATTTTTATTCTTGGAAAGCTTTTAGTCAAAACCTACATTTAAAGATAATCATATATTATTTATATTATTTTTTTTTTATTCCACAAGATAAATTAACACATTAAGGGCACCTGGATTGTTTATCATATGTCCTGTGTAACATTAAATTACAAGTCCAAATTCTCTTATTTAACAAAAATATTTCTTACAGTTAAAATACATTAGAGGTATTTCAATGACATTACAGAACAAAGTTTGGAAATTAAATGTGCACTGTATTTCTGGACTTAAACACAAAACAAACGCAAACAGTGCATCAATACCAGTAAAAGAAAGATCATGTAGCTGCTAAAATTATGTATCCATCAGTTTCAGAAATATTACTTTAATTGCAGAGTAATTGCTGAGCCGCAAAACATTTATTTCACTCTCCACTAGGTGGTGGCATAGCTGTATGCACAAGTAAAACCCTAGCAGATTTTTTTTAGTTCATTCGCAGTTACAGAAGAGATAAGGGTTGCAAATCTGTTGTTTTTGCACGTGTATGTGGATGAAGAAAAGTAGGAGGTTGAGATAAGTTTTGAGCATATCGCTGATATAGCAGTTACTTCTAAAGATGTTTTTTCCCATGCATTATAGCATAAGTGGAAAAAAGCCAAACCAAAAAACCACAAGATTTTGTCTCTTTAGCCCTTAAAAATATATTTTAAAATTAATTAATTAAAAAAAAAAAAGATACGATACTCTTACCACTGTTGCTTTCTGCAGGTTCCAAATCTGGGTGTGTATGTTCTGTGTATCGGATATGCCTATTCTCTTTTTTTCTTCTCATACGATTAACCACAGAAAAAGAAGAAGCCAGAACTGGAGAGTCTGAAATGACTCCTTCTTCTGATTCCACTGCTTGTTGCTTTCGCTCCCTAGAGACCAAATTAGGTGGTCAAACAAAACACCAAGTCAGCAAGTTGAAGAGCTTGCATTTCAGCAAGCAGGACAATCATATAGTTCAAGAAAACAACAATTTGGAAAATACAGCCATCTCAATAACATCACAGTCTAAAAACGTAATGCTAGACCTCAGTTTTTAAACATATTCACATTTGTTCCAGCAAGCCTAAGAAGAGCATACAACCCTAGCTCTTCACATTCAACGTCAACATTTAACTGCTACACTACGGAAGACTTTCTGCCTGGAGAAGACTAGGGACTGCAGAGTTTCTAGCTTATCCTCTGAAGTGTGTGCTACTTGAATGAAAGAATGGTGAAATGGATGGACTAGTGTCTCTCTCCCTGTATAGAAGTCCCTGCACACCCCCAAGAATACTAACTGTCTTAAAACCAAAAGTTTTGGGACAATTTTAAATGGTAATGAACTGCACGGTATTAAAAACAATCCCTCTCCAGACCATTGGACAATCTCTCTCATTCACCTCATGATGGTCTTCAGAGAGAAGTGTAAAAAGCAATGTAAACCACATAAAACAAGTACTGTAAAACACAACGTGAGCTATGAAGTTTATTTTCTCTGACAGCTCTAACAGCATGTTGCAGTCAGTATATAAAAATTAGCATAACAACTAAGCCTTTTCTCTCCAAAAACTCTCGACATAGCAAGAAAGTAACAAAAAAATGTTAATGTCAGTTCTTTTAACTTAAATACAGTTTGTTTAGTACACAATAAGGGCACTGCTACCTGTTGTATGATGGTGATAGTGAGAAATGGAAGAGGCAGTAAAAGAAAAACACGAGGAAATCTGACTCAGCCTGCTTGGTCATCTTTTTGCAGTAGCACTTTTCCTTACGACTCTCAAGAGAAAACATGGGCCAAAAGATCATTTCCTAACTATAAAGAGAAGGATGTAAGGTTTTGATCTAAGGGAAGAAGAGGAAATGTGGATATATTTCTGCTTGCATTGAAATGAACCACAAGATCTAATATGAAATAAGTTAATAACATGATGGAGAACCAGAGAAAGCTGCCTGGCTTTAGACAACAAGCATTTTTGCAGTTGGGCTTTTTACCATGACTAACTTTGAACACTGAATGACAAACACTGATGCTCTGAAGTCTTGACGAATCCTATTGTGCGATTTTGTAATTCCTCTTTTTCAGCAAATTTACAAAAAAGCACCATAACTGGAAAATGATATTGTCTACTAACAATATCTCAAGTAACAAATCAAAACAAACAGTAAAACAATATATTCATCCAGTTACTTTGCAAATTTAAGTTAGCTCTTAGAGTTCTCTTTAAATTTACTGGCACACATGGCCCTGTATGACAAATTAGCCTGCTATAAATATATTTTTCTGTACTTTACTTCCATGAAAACTGAGAGGTAGCTCCTACATATCACCACAAAAAAACTATCAAATGAAGAAGCTGCTGCACGTATTATACGTCATAAATATGCAATAAATAATTCCTGAATCATGGAAACATTTATCTGAGACCCCAGAAAAGATTTTTGCAGAAATTTCCTTGCCATTTCCACCCATTGATAACGAAATTCTAACCTGATAAAGGACCAGATAATACAATTCTTCTAAAATGTCATTGATTAAAGGACTCCTAGATTATTTTTTTTTCCATAAAATATTAAACCTTGGTAACAGAATACAGAAGATTGCAAAAATCTAATTCTGTGTCATGCACCAGAAACAATCTGTTGCCTTGCACCTACCTGATGACATCATATTGATCTAAATTGTTCATTCTAAATAAAGTAACATGACAATAGTTCAACCAAAATGACCAAATGCAGTGGCTATATCACAAACGGCAGGACCATCCTTGTTAGTTACTGCTTATTCACACAACTCTGCACTCATTTAAACGACCACCTAACGTGCAGAGCAAATAACTTAGTGTTACGCTGTTCATTCTCAGCTTTTCTACAGTGGCCAGAGATTTTTACTGGAAGCTAAATTGCAAGACTGGGGATCAAACTAAACATTTGGATGGATCTGTCTGGTGTCAATTTTTTTTAATGTCACCTCCTAACTGCTGTTAAGGTGCATAGGAGAACCATTACGAGAAGTATTATACAGTGGGAAGCATATAGAAATTTGTTCCTACACTAGGAGTACTCCTAGGGTCATAGAATACGTTAATCCGAGATGAAATGCATACAGAAAAAGAAAGGATGATTAAGGGGAAAATGGTGGGAGACAAACCAAGAACTACAAAGCAATAGAACCACTGCCGTTTTGAACTGAACTCTAGGTTGCTTTACTCCTTTACCAAAGTTACTTTCTGACAAAGACAAGAAAAAAAATACATGCAGAAGAAACTTTATGTACCAAGTCCACACATCCCGTACCATTCCCACCATGCATCTATGCAACCTTTCCACACACATGCAAAACTGAGATAAGTTTCAGATGGTGTCACACCACAGCTATACTAGAAAGGAATACTACCTCTGCCTGGCACAGTGCACCATATTTGCATATTAGCCACAACATTATATGACACTTTCTTGCTACCATATCAGATTACAATTTGACAGTCAATTTGTAGCTCATTATTTTTATTGTTTCAGTTTGAAATTTACTATGTTTTTTCCTTTTTAAAATTGTAAAATTATCATAAGTTTATTTAAAATCTTATTGCAAGATCCTCGGACTTTTTGACTAGCTGAGAAACTACTTTTCTAAGGTCTTAAGCTAGGAGGAAGGAATTGGTAAAGACTAAACAGAGGAATAAAAGAATGAGACATAAGGCTTTGCTATGAGCTGTGATCAGAATAATCTTGAACAATCATGAAGTCAAACAGAATTTCTACGATTTATCTCTCTCTTACAGTTTAAAAAGATGCACACAGTTAAAAAAAAAAAAGCAGTAATTCTGCACAATACAAAGATTCTAGTTTTATGTTGTTACAGTGGCTGTAGATTGTCTTTTCTATTAAAAAAGAGGAAACTCAAGTTTTAGAGACTTAAAAGCTGATATTTATATTCCCTGACATTGCTACTGCGGGGCTGTGTGTGGGGGGAATAACCAAAAAATCTCAAAACTTACTCTAATTCCTTCTGTAATTGCTGGAACTGTTCAGTTATCTTTTTATTTTCATCCTGTAAGTTGTTTTTTTCATTCACTGCAATTAATATAAAAAAAGGAGAAAAAAAGTAAAAATCAATGCATGCACGTTAATATCATATCATATTTAATTTTGTCAGGTCCTTTAAGGAAACAGAACTAATTCTAAAATGTAGTATCATACACCCTCTACGGCTTACCAAAATGATTTTTCAAGCTAGTCATTAAAAAGGTTGTAAAATAATGTGCTAGAAAAGGCAAAGGTGTCACAATTACTGGATCATAATATTACTCCCACATAATCATTAACTACTCTTGTCCAAGCACATACAATTGAGACTCTGGTGTAAAGACCAATTAATTGCTCACTCAGCTCGAAGGACAAAATTGCTTCCTTAGGTTGAAGACAGCCTATGAAATATAAAGTAATTAGACTTTGGTTTTAGCCACCGAAACAACCAACTAATTGGAGACAACAGAAAGAAAAATTCTTAAAAATCACTTAAATATTTCATCAGAATTTTTTTATTTACTTTTCTTAATTTCTAATTTGTTCTGTCCATACTTCACACAAGCTCACTGCATCACCTTCAGGCGTTTTTTCCATGTGTTCTCAAACTAACGTAGTGATAGCTCCCAACTTTTCTGCTCACTTTAATTTTTATTTTCTTGTTCTACTTTTTTGCTCTATATTTTACCTCTGGATTATTCTTGACTGCCCTTTTTTGCTGGCTGCAGGAAATACATAAATTGTCATATAGATCTCAACCCAAATCCATGGAATACTACTGCTCTGTCAAATAGTAATCAGGATTTGTACCTAATAGGTCTCACCTTGATTTTTAAGGCTCAGAGATTTATCTAAAGATTGGTTGTACTCTGTTGTTAATCATTAAACTCAAGAATTCAAAATATTTTTATATAAATATCCAATATTACAAGTCCTTGAAAAATTGATGTATTTTATATTAGTAAAGAATCTAATATTTCTATAATTTAAGCACTCAAAAGTTATTTTTTGTGACCGGCATTTCACATATTTCATATCTCACTGAATGTCTGCTTTTTCTTGATCAAGCAAGACAACTAAATGACATAAAATAATTAACTAATGGTAAAGATACCTTTAACATTTTAAAATCCTCTCCTGTATTTTTTAGCACTTTATACAACCAATCTTTCCAAACACTCTTTATGAAGACATTTTATTGTGCTTTTATGAAGACATTTTATGTGCTTTCATGTCACCCAGAACAGTTTATTTTTTCCTGTCCCATATGTACGACTTCCTGATTTCAAAATGAGATGGCTACAAGCTGCCTGGCACGAAGCAATTCTTTTGCGGCTTCAGAGGGTTATGTGAAGGTTATGGGTTACTGCAGTCAAACTCCAACACCAACTACAGGACACAAGCTGGACCCAAGGAACTTCTGTTTGAACTTGCTACTTTGTGATCACCGGTTACTTTGGAAGTCAGGGTTTCCTTATGAAAACTGGCAATCAGTCATTCTACAGCTTTAGCTGTAGGAATAAACAGAAGCACCCACATTTTATCTATAATAGCTTCTTTACACCCAAAGATTTTCCATGTCAGTTCACTTTCAGTATCAGCACTTCAATCTAAGAAAGTGTGTGAAATGACTAGTAATTGGTATGTCACATATTTTCAGACCTTAGAATTAAGTATCCCCCAACTGAATTTGGGCCTATTAAACACACCATATACAAATTATATCAAGTTACAGGAATTCAAGAGGACCTAGTTTACAAAACAGTACGTTTTGCCTTCAGACTTATGGATAAAACTCACTAAGCTCAGTGATAAGTTTAAGATTCTGCTGCCGGATATTTTCAAACTCTTGCTGCTTCTTTCTCATATGTTCTTCGGTTACAGCACAGCGATCACATAATCCCGCTCTTAATCTACAATAAAATTAAGATAAAAAAGCCCCTCTGTTAAGAAAATATTGCCATACATGAAGTAGATATCCACGCTTAACTGGCCTTTTGAACAATGAAAACCAGAAAATTTCTGACAACTATGCAGAACACCACGAAGTACTGTGGTTTTATACATTGACATTGCAATATTTTGAGATTTCTGAACAATCCAAATTTACGTGTACTAATATTTGTATAAATGACTGTAGGTACTGGATACTTCTAAAGCAACATGCATTACTTTAATATTAAAGTGGAGCATGCTACGCCTTACCACTGAAAGCCTTTGTGATGTGTCCTACTAAGAGTACTGTCAGATATACATTACCATTCATTGTAAGTAAAGTTCATTCTCGCAAATACAAATAAGCAAATCATTTCAGTAAATAAAATTACTGCTTCACCTAAGGAGGATGAAGTCCTTCGTATATCACTGCCATTTAGCAAAGAAATATAATAAACGGGACAAATAGTAAGTTTGTTCTGTAACAAATACCAAGCAAATGTGAAATTATTTATCTTTATCTAGACATCAATACTTTTAAGTGGATATAAAAGTCCATGTAAGGCATCACCTCCACTGTCTCTGATGGTTTAGATCAGCTAATTAAAGCACATCTGCTATCAGAAAAACACTTATGATCACTCCATCTTACTTGACACATTCATTCATGCAATGAAACGCGTGTTCATTTTACGGTGATAATTGAAGTGTATTTACTTCTGGTACACAACAAAAAGCTAACAGTATTACTGAAGTGAAAACCACACTCTATTTTGCCTGCTAAATAAGAGAACAATTGGTTAAGAGTTCTACATTGCTGCTGCTAGCACATGAAGTATTAAAAAAAACCCCAACCAAACAAAATACTTAAGTTTCCAGTTACACAGTTGAATATTGGAAGCCAAAGCCATCTTGGTTTATGAGTATTTTAATATTGTGGAATTATGGAAAGAGTATAATACTGAAATGGCTCTCCATACTAGATGATCTGACTAGTTGTATAATAAACACAGTATTATCATCTCCTTGTATTAAACCACTTTAAATACCCTTTTTATTTTCCACAATGCGAGTACTTCATCTGCTAAGGGATTAGGAAAATCCATCCACTCTGCAGATGTCTCTCTACCTATGTGGTGTGACAGTTTATTACCTGCATGCTTACAAGTTTATCCCTAATGCCTATCACAAAGAAACAGAGTTGAATGCAAAACTTGAGTACCATAGCTCTAAAATTTGAGGTAGCACAGGAATTTGGGAAAATAATTTACTATGTAAAGGTCTCCTGTTCCCAGAAAGCTTCTGTGAGCCTATTAGCAGCAAATTTAACATACACTTTCCAAAACAGCTACCATTTTTAAAAGATCAAAAAATGCACTGTAATTTCATGTCTATTGGTTTTGTTTTTCTATACCAGATTAAACAGCAACCAATAAGGGAAAGGCAGAATGAGTCAAAAGGTGATCAGAATGTCTAAGTCCAAAAGAAGGCAAGAGACAGAACCTGTGATTAAATTTAGGTAAAAGAGACAACTGGTAAAAAAGATCCTCCCCCAAATCTGAAGGATATCCTAGTAAGTTATTTCATAAGTTTCAAAGTATATTATTTAGTTTGCCCTTGGGTTTTGTACTTGTATTACATCTCAATTGATATCAAACTTACCTTTACAAAAATGGATGGAAAAGAATGTGCTTTACAATGGCCATCTGCCTCCCAAGCCAATCTACTCAACATCTATTTATCTTAATTGAACTGAGCAAGCTAAGCACTTTGAAAATAACGAAAATTTAATTCAGACAGAAGAATCTAAATTCTACACTTTTGTTTAAAACACACTATTTGGATTGTATTAGAAAAAGACTGGTTTACAAAAAACCCCACACCAACTTGCAAAGTATCCAGAGCTACTCTGTAAGAGCAAAACACAACAAACCCAAAAGCTAAAAGACACTCCTTTACCTGTCTTCTAAAACCTTGATAGTGTCATGAAGTGCTTTTTGCTGTTCTCTGAGCTGCTGGTTCTTGGTATAAAACTCCTCAAGCCTC
The DNA here is from genome assembly GCF_000708025.1 of Charadrius vociferus. Taxonomy (NCBI): domain Eukaryota; kingdom Metazoa; phylum Chordata; class Aves; order Charadriiformes; family Charadriidae; genus Charadrius; species Charadrius vociferus. The sequence goes on along the minus strand of NW_009648712.1, from coordinate 2,138,694 downwards.
TCTGCATCTCTAAAATCAAATAGAGAAAAAGTTAGTTCTAGCTTTAAATTACAGCTATTAGTTTTTCAACAGAGGATTCTCTCTGGCAAGTTTCTTTCATATTCTTGGGATATGTGATTATCATCAGCACAAATATTAAGCTGAAGATAAATGAAATGTTTATGATGAATAGCAATTTAGAAATGCCTGAGTTAGGAAAGGAGCAGTTAGTTTCTAATTCACGTTACAGTTGAGCTTCTGTTGATAAACCTCATTTTCGCTCAGGACAAAAATTAGAGTTGATGAGTCAGGGCATAAAAGCTAATAGTATTCAAGCAACAATCTCAGGGAACATAAGCTCAAGTACTTCTCTTATTTTCCTGTGTTGCTGAGATGTTGGGCAGCTAACTGGGGGCTTTCATAATCAGGTCATTTTGGTCTTGTCTTAGCAGTGAGTGCTTCTTGCAGCGTGGCAAACCACAGTAGGTTTGTAAAGCTCTGACAAGTCTTTATATCCATTAGAGGTTTAGTTCCTCAAAAAACAATTTCAAAGTCTATATAACATGGATTCCCATCATACAAATACGGGGAAGAGAAGTCTCTCTGCAAAAACCTCAGAAATAGAAGATCTTGGGGCAAATAACATTCTCTAAAAGCTAGGACTATTTAATTAATGAAGAACATTTCCTCCTCAAAAGAGCTAAGGAAAAGTGGTAACATGAACTTCCCGATTTTAGCTCCCCTTCACTTTTATTCTCAGTTCACAACACCGTTTCAAGATGCAAACAAGGTCTGAACAACAAGCATGCAATTTTTTTCTACAAGGATTAACTTTTAGTAAAAGCTAAACAGCTGAATCTACATAACATGACGATGACTAACTTCTGAGAATTCATTCCCAGCTCTTCTTTTTACCATGAAATCCTTTGTGTATTCCATGAAAGTGGGTGTTTGTTTTCAGTGTGCCTGAGATGGATTATTTGAGGAAGTCATAAAATTTGCTGCTAAGCACACACACAACAGGAAATAAAACCATATTTACTAATTTGTTGATACAATTCCTTTTCGCAGACATACTTTTAAACTGGCCCTATCCCTTTAAGATATGTTAGTCAAACACATGTTCATATTGCTGTTATTAGAGTAATACAAGAAATTAACAATCATGGGTCAAAGTGAATGGGACAGCCGGAAGCTTCTGCAGCATACAATCACAGATGTATTTTATTAATTCTGAAATTTAAGAACAGATATTTTATCTTTCTGTACTACCACTCAGACTAATATTGTCCTTTTCAGCTGCATATACAACATAGAAAAGTTACATGCAAACAGCATGAGGAACCATTTAAGACTTGTACTTTTACTTGGGGACGACAAAGCATTAAAGTTTTGTTAGGTCATTAACCAAGTACAGCCAGGCCATGGCAAAATTTGAAGTCTGACAAAAGCAGTCTATTTTTCTGATGTTTACGGCATTAAGAAAATCTTTTGTCAGTTTATGCAACTCACATGAGGCCTAAAATATCAAATTTAAAATTTTTTTCACAAGCTACCTTTAAGTCATTCTACGGCATTAAGTTATTTGTTAAAAAAAAAAAAAAAAAGCCATTAAGATAGTAAAATCACAGAAGGAATTATGCATTTATTTTTTTTTTAGAATTTCAGTGCACCTGATAAACATGACAGACATTTTTGGCTATGAAGGCACTCTGCATAATGAATGGTCTCTGACCTAGCATTTACAAGTCATTAGCTCCAATGCTGAAGTGGGTTACAAAATAAGGCACTCATTGTCAGCTGATTACCAAGTCTGAAATACTAAACCTCAGGTATTCAGATGCACCAAGGAGAACAAGATCTTCTATGTAAGAGTATTGTATCTACAATGTGGTAATTGTAGAAAGATTCCAACAAACAATAATTAAACCATTTGGTATGTGTTCAGTCACATCACTGATAATATTAATCATCTAGAAAATTAACTGATCAATTTAAGCTTTCAGAACGCGGAAGCAACTCGTGACACACCAGGTTAAATTAATAATAACAGCAAGAGATAATTTCATCCCTTTAGATTAAAAATGAAGTAACTGCTTCATTTATGAATTACACCTAAGAAACAACAAGATGTTAAATTGTTGGGGTTTTTTTTCCAGGAAAGTAAGTGTAGCTTTTAAGTATAAAACATAACACCAAATATTTGCTAATTGAAAGTCATCTACTAACCTAATATAATTTCATCTACTAACATAAATATGTTCTTGTCATACTGCAATATCAATCTTAATGTTCAGAAAGCATATCTTTAAAATATAAGCAACATATATGCTGTTTGGATTTTAATGAAAGATCTGACAACATTCCATGATACACCCTGAACTCAAAATCTTGATAAAGTTCATATGAATTCATATTTCCAACTGACTAAAAATTCAACCAGAGACCAAGTAAGCAACTGGACTCTATTGCCACTTTTTTTTTTTCTCAGTAATTTGTGAACTGTTATGCACAATTTAACAGGAGCTGCAAACAGAATACACTGTGTTCTACCAGTGTTGGAGATTGAACAAGAAGCTGTGCAATAACTGACAAATTGATCCTGAGTGCGCATGCTCAAAGTGCTACTGTGGATTATCAAATGCCAGGAGGATGGGCCATATTTAACTGAAATAAGCAAAACAAAAGCTCAGAGGAGGTTTGAGCACTACAAAGGATAAACAAATCCAAAAAGGCATCTGTGGAAGCAAGCAACATAGACATTACAGAACTGAAGCCCATTTCTTCCAAAAGCCTAGTGCAACGCAACAAGAACAAATTTCCTGGCAGTGAGCCACAGTTGTAATTACAGAAGAACAATTATAATAAAAGTAGAGAGCAAGTTAAGTATGTACTGTTGTATAATCAATTTATACTAGAACAGCTAGTACCATTACAAGATGCCTTTACATATTTCATGTGACAGGAAAAGGAAAGATGGATTCCACTAGAGGAAATGTATTCCTATGGAAAGAACAACTTTGTTGCCCTCCCACCCAGAAATGCAAGCACATCACGGAGTTTAGACAGTAACTGTCAAAAATGCTTGAGAGTTGCTTGAGTTACTGTTGTACAAAAAAGCACGATGACCTAAATTTTCTAGACTAGGGGAGGGTTATTTACTGCTTATAGAATTCAAAAAACGTAACTAAAAAAGAGACAACTAAAAAACCGAACAGGAATTAATGAAGAAGAAAACTGACTAGATGATGTTAGAAATGTTAATTTTGAAAAAGCACAGACTACAGTTGAGAGCACTGTGGCTACACTTTAAAACTAAGATTGTATATCTTTGACTTCAGATGGCAATGCTGGGAATGGAAATAAGGAGTATTTTTGCTAATTTTAAGAAAAGTTTAATGTCTTCAATGTATCTAACATAATTATATTGTTTTCCAAGTGGAAAAATATCGAGTAATTTATTTTTATTCCTCCTACACAGCACTTTATGAAGTGCAACTCAACATACAGGTCATATGTAATAGTAACGTAATATTAATGTAATTAAACCTGAAGTAAAAATTTAAATAAAGAATCACATCAGCGTATCCCATCATTTAATTAAATATGGCTTTAGTCAGAAGGAAAATAAAAGCTGATTTGTGCTGTAAACACATATTGTGATTATATTGTACATGTAAATCTTGTAATTCAGATTTTTTCCTCCAAATTGCTTCTATGAACAGATCTAAAAATTAATAGCAAATAATGACTGCAAAAGAAATTACATGTCTTAAAATATAAGAACTGAGTGAAAATTAGTAGTTATTACCAGAATCTTTACTGAACGACTGAAAGTTGAGTTGAGGCACAACACCTGATACTGAAGACAAATGTAGCAAAAAAAAAAAAATCTAAACAAATTTGGCTCGTTGTCTTGTCACTTCTCTTTTACAGATTTGACCTCAATTTTAAAATGTCTCTATAATTACCTTTCCTAGTAAAAACGTCAACATACTGATAGGCATCCTAGAAATACTGTTGATAAGAAAACCTTGCAAGTCCTTTGTTCAAAGAAGGCAAACCTAATGTTCAGGTTATACACACTATAAAGAGTTACGTACATCTTTAGATGACTTCAGCTGAATTATTAAAGTGACCAGAGATTTGTATATATCTGAAGGAAGAATCTATGAAACCTCATTTGATCTTACAAGAATTACAGCTCATTAATGGTAGTCAGACTCTCCTTTAATAAATTAGACCACTAGGATGAATACTTACAAGCATCTTTCCTTTTTCAACTTGGATATTTTAAGCTGTAAGCCTGAAAAGGGGAAAGAAGAAAATACATGTTATAGAATTCTGATTAAAAAAAAATATCTGTGAAACAAGAAACTAATTCTTCTTTTGCCCATGACATCTGCAAAAGAGAAAAAAAGGTCACTAATTTGGAGAGAAAATGGTTCTTCCTGGACTTCTTGAGTATGTTCTACAGTATCTTGGAAACAAATACAGCTATTATGATCTCTGGGAAACAGGGACTTCTTAAACAGACATGCAGATTCCCACTTAAACAGGTATAAACACACTTTTGTAAAAAAACCACACATGAATACCAAGCACTGTCAACATATTTTCATTGGTTCTGCCTACATAAGTAGCATAAAATATGTTCTATGTACACATAAATGCGTAATACTACACCTGAAATGTAGCATCCAACCACTGAACTGAAAAATGTATTACAATGTATACACGTAAAGGAAACATTAAAAACAAATGATTCAAGGCTTTAAAGCACAAAAGGACAATATACTTTATTGGAGGTATGCTACCAGGCCCTCTCATCCAAAGCTTCTTTGGAACATCTTAAGGTGAACTGAGGAACGATATTTCATCTGTCACCCACACGCTCCTAAACACATGTTCTGCACAGAACTGAAAAGGTTTGCAAATATAACTGATGCTCTCAGCAGGAGCGGCCAGCTGACAGCCCAGGGGCTAGACAGGAGTCCAGTCAACCTGCTTGTGAGGTTTTGGGTGTGCGCGTATGTGCATAGGGGCAGGAAGATAAAGGTGCTTTAAGTACTGCACAGCTTAACAAGTGGGATGCAACGCTATGGAAATTAACGTGATACTACCCCCACACAGTCTGGCCATTCCTATGCCAAATAAATGGCCAGAAATAATCAGACTCTAAAGGTATAACATTTTCTTAAATACAAATCCAATTGGAATTTTTGCATTACATCAGAAATTAACATAACATTTTTTTCCCAACGCCTTATTTTCTTCACACTATGAAAAGTTGTGAGCAACTTCAGTATGAATACGACATGCCTTATGAGCTTTCTTGCAAAAGCATTAGTCATTTAGGATAACAGGGTAAACTTATGAAAGAACACTTTTAAGAAAACTTCTGACAATTTTGAATTTAAACCAAAACACATACCCGATACTACATCTTACTACAGAAAATGTAGGTTAAGGCAGCTAATAAGCTTTTTTTTTTTTTTCTCTCCCCTACAACAGTCAACTGGGAACAGCTCAAAGGTGAAAACTACTTGCTTAAGAAGGTTCACTTTTCAGGCCACTTACAATCTAACAGTCAGGCCAGCCAGAACCTCCGTGAACCCTCGACACAGACAACAACAAGATGCCAGTAAGACGACGAGATAAAAATGCACAGAGACTACTTAAAAAAACCCCAAGTTTTTAGGAAATACAGCAAGTTTCCTTTTATCTCTAAGTCTGCAACACCTGTGAGATGTTATGTTCTATCATGCAGATCAGCATAGAAAGAGGGTTTATTTTCTTAAGTAGTTGCTATTCATCAAGTCAATTAGGCATCTGCAATTAGAACCCCTATAAAGTGTGCTTTAATGCTGCTCCACACCCATCGGAAGGAATGAAGCTGCACAACAATGCATCTCCTGTATGAACAGGTAGTCTGTTCAGCAAGTATTTAGGATTGTAACATTGGCAACCTGAGCCACAAATTGAAGAGGCAGCGCTCAAAAAGGCCCAGTACTGTGCTACAGGTAACACTATCTCCCCTCTCACCTGAATTCAGGAGGAACCAAACTAGTTACTTAAAGGTTGCATTTTTTCTTAATTCAAATGACTGCAATGAGAAGGCAGGAAACCAGTTTGTTACATTTATCCAAGAGCATTGAATTACTACAACGGGAGTAATCTCTTCCTTTTGCTTTTCCAGAGCATTGGGAGGTTTTAAGCATACTCATCTAAAGAGCTTTGCTTTTTCAGATTTCCTTATTTAACACTTCTGATTCAATTTTATCTTTCACACAGTATTTCTATGGAATAGACAAGACAGACTATATAAATCTACATTACCTAAAGCTCATAAGTGCTTTAGTAAATGACACACTGTCTCCATTAAGGTGATAGAGACTTTCTTTAAACTATCATTAGCCAGATTAATTAAACACACACTATTTTATGAAACTTGTAACTTGATTAGACTATGTACCTGTAATATTTTAATTAATGGCTATGACAATTTCTGTTCTGATGAGTTTTCAAATGCATTGAATGCACTTTCTTAAATTTGACCGTGCCTGGGAAGATTGAAGAATCTTTACTGCTGAAGTTTTCTCAGAATGGGTTGGACAAGCTTCTGTCAGCAATGACACAGACATAATCCTACCTTAAGGGTATAGAGATGGACTAGATGACCTCCTAAGATCCCCTCCAGCCCTGCTTTCTATAATTATTTACTTCTGAGGAGCTTCCAGCCATTCCTTTCCTACAGCAATCTATCAATGAGATTGCTTTCCTCATGGTTTTCTCTGCATCTATGACAACAGTTTTTTTCCCCTGCTTATATCTTCTGCTTTTCAGACATAAGGAATAATTGAAAAAATAAGCTATTTCTTGTACACAAAACTGTCCTCGCATTTCTATGCTGAAATATGTTTTGTTTTAGTATAGAGCTTTAGACTTGAACTCAACCTCGGCAACCACGTTGATAAGACCCACATGCAACAAGTACACATATAATTATTTTGAGCCAGCTGCAAGTATAACACCTGCAGAAATTAGTCACTTTATAAACAGCATCATTAAATCCCTTTCTAATTTGTGAGCACGATGCAAGTATCCCACACATTCTACAGGTAGGAAATAAAAGTAAATATTGTTTTAGTGGCCATTATTCTGAGTTGCTGAGCACTTCTGAATTTCATGAGAAGTCAACTGACATTGGCCATGCCCAGCATCTTTGGAATCTGCGTTATAAGAGTCCTACCCATTGTCACATAATGAATTTCAGAGCAAGTGATAGCTATTTTGCCTGAAGAGGGCCAAAATTTGGAAATTTTTGCAAGTGATCAGTTTAAAAGAATAAAAAAATGTTTCACTAACATGGTGGAAAAACACACCCTTTACAATATAGTAATATAAAAATCCAATAAAATCCATTTCAAACTGTATGAGTTTGAAGTATTCTCTAGTCTATATTCTATAGATACATAAATATTATAACTTGTATAATATGCCTGAGCACTTCAAGGTCATGTGTCATAAATCCTACTTTTCATGGATTTGTAATAAACAATAAAAATTCCACCATTACAGTGTTCAGTACGTTCCACATTGTACACACAAAAAGCTTCTTCTCCGACTAACTTTCCCTTAATCCACCTTCCACCACCTTTAAAATAATTTTTTGCTGACATTTAGATTGGAAACTCATGAGTCAATTTTAATTCTTATTTATAGACTTCAGAAACAAGCAAAGTCCAGGCAAGCCTGTGTTTGATGTTTCTAAAATATCTTCCAGTACCATTTTCTATAAGAGGATCCCCACCTTTTGAAAAAATTAACTATCCTTCAGGCATGCCTTTGATGTTATCATGGCAGACCTAATTTTACCTAACACAGTGCGGGACATACTGACAAAGGGCTAGGCATGAAAAAGACTGCCTAGTGGCAAAATTATCTGGCCACACCCAGCATCCATTCTGAAGAGTATCTTCACTTGCATAAAGAAAACCAAAACTTTAGAATCACGTGCTGCACATCCCAAGAAACTAGAGAAAGGGTCACTTAACATTACCCTCTACATTAGAGTTTTTTGTTTGTTCAGTTTTTGTTGTTCAGACATGCCATAGATTGCCAGATCCCATTCTGTCAGTACTTCCGCATTTATCTGCAGTTGACATCACACCCACTCTGAAGAGAACCATTTAAAAAAGAAAAAAAAAAAAGAAGACTAAAGAAAAAAAGTCATAAAAACTAGGTAAGATTTTTTTGTGTTTTGGGACACAATATAAAATTACATTTCATATGGTTATACATACTTTTTTAAATGTAACAAAATGCTACTATCTGGTACATCTTTCCTTTCAGTTGCCAAACTGATAGAAGATTTTTTGTTTGGTTGTTTTTTTTTTTAAAATCCCTAACACAAAGTGTGAAGGTCCAGGGTTGCAAATTGTTGAGTCAAGACTTTCAGTGGTAGGTATGAAACATCTATACATTATAAAACAATCCCCCACAGTTTTTAAAATTAAGAAGTGATGATATAACTGGACCTAAATGGACAGACCTAGAACTATTTTGAGGCTGGTGAAAACAACCAAGGCCACTGGTATGGTCTGGCTACAAAGATCCACTTGCATGACAAAAGCTCTTAATTCACAAAAACTCACCTGCTTTTATTCCAGCCTAATATAGATACTATTTCATGCATAAGGATATAGTTGTTGGAAGATTCAGCCAAATACTCTTCTAATTCCATCCAAAAGAAAGGATCTTGTGACTTAAGATTAGCAGAACAAAACTCTTAACTTCTTATGAAGTACTTTTAGCAAAATATTTTATGAATACTACTTGTAAAACATTATTATAATAAGAATATAAATACATGGTGCAGTAATTCATCTTTACTTTGAGTGTTATCAGTTTCCTGCACTACTGAAGAATGAACAGACACTAACAGTCAATCCATAGTAAAACTGATATCACAGGTCACAAAATGTAATGTAAGAATAAGCAGTCCTATTATAAATTTTCATGAGAACATTTAGAACACTATAAAAACTTAAGAAATACTTTTCGTTTCGGTAATATTAATCTGCAGTGGTATTTTGCACAAGTTAGGGGAAATACACAATGCCAACCATTTTAGTGTATCTGAAGTGATTAAACCTAAAGAAAAAAAAAAAGCAAAAAATTCCACTGAATAACTTGATTTGGAAACTTTGAATCATAATCCATTAAAGGCAACGTAATATTTAAATATTTCCTAAGCAAACACAGATCCCATGGAACATCTTGTTACTTTTCCTTCAGTGAGCTAACAAATCATTTATACTTGTTGATAGTTTAAATCTAATCCTGTTAAGCCAGGCTTAGGTGATCAATCTGTAACGATCATTTGTAATCATCCAGTCCAACTTTCTACATCACATAAGACATTACTACTCCATCTGCATGGAACTAATTAGATTTTTACTCTGGTTCAAAGTTTTCCTGTGGTAAAAGACAGCCTTCTGTGAACCCAAACTTTAACAATTTACCTTGTACTTCTTTATCGTGACATTCTTTCAGTTTGGACCACAATTCCTTGAAGAAATCTCCTGTAGGTTCTGCAGAACTAGGGCTCCCACAGCTTCCTCCAGATGCATTCATCTTGCTTTTTTCTGCTCCCAGCTTCTTTGACTTATTTGCAGAACTGGCTGGCTCTCACACTTTAAGTTTTAAATTACATAGTTATGGAGCTGTTTCTGAAGACAGGTGTATGCCTGTAATGACAGATCGACAACACTTACGTTTGCATTTATCAGAGTATAACTTGCAGCCATGGATGAAATACAAAGCTTACTGCCTACCCTTTTCGAGTTGTACTTACATACTGAGAGTCACCCTGAAAGTGTGGAAGATGCTAAGTGTTTTGCTACAAGTAATTATAAACTAACAGAATTCCCCCCCCCACCCTTCCTTAAATAGCCATCAACTTAAAGTCAGATTAAGATGCTTAGGCGCCTTCATTCTTTTCCTATGTAAAGCTACAGTTAAACAGAACTCTTGCTTTCCAAAAGTAACCCATGCTTCCAGAATCTGGCTGTCAGCAAAAGCATTTGTTAAAAGTTTTATCAGAGATGTATTTGTATATATACGTTCTCTACATAAACATCAATTCAAATGACACCCTTCTGCAAAGAAAAGCTCACATCCTCTTGCAGTCGTGATTCTACATTGAAATAATTCCCACTTCCTGATGAAAAGGAAATAGAGTAATCTCAAAATTTATAAATCTACAAAACGTTAGTATTTGAGGAGAACTATCAAAGTCAGACAGCTCCGTCTTAAAAGCCAGACTGCCTACAGAACTCAGAACAATCTTACCCATAATTCTTATTTGTTTTGAAGGGTTTCTTAGCACAGATGATGCCCTCAGGTAAACTTCAGGGGAAGTATGGTACTCAGATTTGGGTCTGAGCCAAGGTAAGATTCAGTTCTATTGGCACTGGGTGTCCAATGTTGAAATACTCATGTAATCTCTCTGTCCTTCAGTCCCCTGTGTGTGAAACTGGACATTCTAAGTTCTCTCCATTTTTACTTGGTCTATTTTAAACAAACACTTTCGAACAGGGACTGTGTCATTACCAGGTGGACACAGCTATCTCTATTATTCTGTAATATAAATTACAATAAGAGAAAAGATCTAAGGTATTTTGTACTGTTCTAAAGTAGCAGCCTAAGCAAACAAACCACAATGTCTATACAGACAAATAAAAGGAGCAATTGGCACTCAAATTTTTGAGGCACAAGTTATAGTCGTAGTTCAGACAATACAAGATCTACAATCAGTCAAGAAACTGCATTTCCCTTCTTGAGAGCCTTCAAGCAACTCAGAATGTCTGAATGCAGCTAGTAGTTTAGCTGGTCCCCTAGATTCACCATGATAAAATGTTCCATCCACTGGTCCTGTGACCTAGTGTAGGGCCTGGAGGCCTTGGTTCCGGCCTCCCTTCTCCTATCTCTGTGCACAGTCTTAAGTAAGTCACTTTTCTTTCAGCCTGGCTGTCTTTAAAATGGAATAAAAATAATTGAATAAATGGAACAAAGCATTATTCTCAACAACACAGGAACATTTGAACTGTATGTTTTATATAGTGTAAGGATACTTAAATGCTACAGTAATGGAGCTGACAGTACCCTCAGTAACCATTAGGTAGTTCCACATTTGCTTTAATGTGCTCTGTCCATAGAAAATTCAGTGCCCATTTCAGTACTTGGTTCCCAGATATTAAGAGAAGTCCTTAATAGAAAATAAAATTACCTTTTCAAATTAGTAATGCCTACAATTCTTCAGCGGAAGTTGAACAGTAATCTGCTTGCATCTTTGCAGCTGAAACGTTCCACTTTGTGTGCAGTCACATTAAGCCATCTTACAATGCTCCTCTGTGGAACCGATTGTCTAGTGACATTAGGAATGTCTTTTAAACTCTTGTTTTTCTACCTTCAGCAACAGATACCTCAAAACATCTTATTCTCTGTCAAGCGCTAGGGCAGTGAAATCAACAAACTTGTTCTCACTCCCTGTCTTAGAGTTGAGTACATCAAACGAAACATTTTCAAGAAAAGGGCATCTGACTCTCTGGAATTAGTAAAGGCTGTCTCTAGTGTTTTTCTTTTGATTTTTTTTTTTTTCCCCAAAGATGACTGCAAGAAAAAACCACACAAAACTTGCTCAGAGTTCCTGAAAATGATTAGTACATCAACTGAATACAAACAGGGAAAAAAACAGGAAGAGGTTTCCCCAAGCTTCACCTGCTTCAAGATCCCCAAATGACACACTGCTTTCCACAACCTGCCTTTAAATAGAAGGCCCCCAACAAGTGTTCAAGTAGAGCCTTTGACAGGTCTGGGCAGTTGCACAGGTGTAAAAGGTGTTCAGTGATGTGAGCTTCTTCGCTTAGTCTGCAGCCCTAAGAAAGGATTTTCCACTCCTTAGGGAATAAAACAACTGAGCTGGACGTACAGATCCTTGCAGGCAGGGAGAGAACTGGAAGCTGCCTGAGGAGGCCAAGAAGCACACCACCTGCCCCTCTCACGAACATCCTGCTGCTGTACGCTGGCAGGGAGCAGGGCTGCTCCCTCAGACCGGGCTTTGCTCCTATCCTCCCGACTAACACTTTCACAGAACAACCTAAGCGCTTCTATTTTCCTCTTCTTCCAACCACCAGCTCCCTCTAGCATCTTCAAACTTTACGCAGCTTCACAGACCACTGCCTTCCGACACACGCCTGCATCAGCACTGGCAGCCAGCACCGATAAAAGCACTGAAGCTGCTTATCTGTATTTATACTTCGCTGACAGGAACACGTTGCCTCTCTGTGACTGTGGAAAGCACACAGCTTCCTGAACCCCTGACCCCCACCAAAAAGCCTGGGCACCAGCTGCTCCTACAAACTGAACTCTCCTGTACCTCCCAGCGGTGATTTTTAATTATTTTTTGCCTTTTTCCTTTCCCTTTGCACAAACACTAGACAGAAAACTCACTCGTAAGACACGCCGGGGTGCTCTGAGAAATCCTGCCATCACCAGCGCCTGAGAGGTTGCCACCCGCGCCTCAGCCGCCCCGGCTTCCCGCCAGGCTTGTGTTACGCCCAGGAGCCAGGGCGGCAAAGGAGGGG